>NW_005187448.1:1105696-1122044 GCF_000239375.1 Pundamilia nyererei
TTTCTTTCTTTCTTTCTTTGTAACTAGCACCTGACTCACCATTACTCTGAAGGAAATGAACAGCATCTTTGTAGCCACTGTGAAAGGCTTCCTCCATATTCTGGAGAGGAAAAAATGACATAAACATAATTAAATGTGACACAATGAAATAAAAGATCAAAAATAATGTAATGTTTTGTAGTGTAATGTTTAATTTCCTTTGCTATATTTCTAAAAATGTTAAACACAAACTATTACACAATAATAGATTGAGGATAGAGATGGGGATACAGGCAGTATAGGATATGGCCACATATAGTTTGGGTCTGACCTCCAAAGTTGGGTAAATGGCATTGATGAACCTGAAGCTGTTGTCCAAATTGCCCTTTAAAGTGACACCATGCGTTACAATGTCCAGCCAACATGGTGCGTCGCCAGGGCAGATGTCACTCTCTCCAGAAAATGGGCACACGGTCAGTGTGCGACTGGAGGATCCAGGCGCTATAGGCTGAATGCCGCTTAAGCCACCATCCAAATAGAACTGCAGCAGAAATTAACATTTGGGATTTTTATTTTGAAAACAGGGCTCACAAGGTGCGTGGAGGGAAGTTTTGACGCCACCAAATACTCACTACTCCTTTGAATGATGGAGGTACAAAACCACAGTAACCAGGCAAAAAACAGCTACAAAGCAGTGCCTGAACACAGCACACAACAGTTTTTAGTCAACATAGTTATTAAGGTTTGTTTTTTACTTTTCTTATTTCTGAGCTCCAAAACAGCAGAGCAAGCGTACCTGTACTACATCTTCTTTGGAGTCAAAATCAGACATGAGAATTTGCTCGCCATCCGTCAGACGGGTCATGGTAACAGCAAGGCGACGGTTGGCCAGTTGGTGCGCATTAGGCGGAAGATGCTTGTTTAAAATACATTCCAGCCAGTGAAAAAACTTGATTGAGGGGTTCAGTGGTCCAAGGGTAAAAGACTTCACTTCCTTGGCAAAATGAATCATCTCATCCCGAATGGTAACTGTGAATTAGAGGATTGGGGGAATAAATGTGTAATGAATACATCCAACAGAAGTCATTGCAGAACATAAGAAAGAGTCACTTACTTAAATTCATTTCACAAACCACAGCAGCTGCTACCAGAGAACCAGCAGATGAGCCAAGGATGCTAGGTGCGGAGTGAAGTATCCAGGGTGCATAATGTAGGAAGCACTGGGCGACGCCTAACTGGTAGGTGGCCAGGAACCCTGATCCAGAAAAGGAGATGGACTGAGGACCTTCAGTGTACTGATAACTGGAAACTCCGGGGGTCATTTTCAATGATCTGTTTAAATATTGTAAATGGAGAAAAGCTTTTTTTTTTAAATGGAGAACAAGCTAAGGCGAACTTAGATGAACTATCCACTCAGATCTTGGGAGAGGGTTTCACAGTCAGTGTTTTTAAATTCATTGCAATTAGACATAGCATGTTGGTCACGCTCATGTGAACAGGGGTAAAACAAGGATTTCTAATGTTGGGAGGTTGTGTAGCTCCATGGTTGCAATGCATAAACCAAAATACTTTCGCATATATACTATTTGAATAAAAACACTTTAAACAAGATGAGAGAAGGTGGAAAGTTTTACTGAGTGCACATAAACTGATCAACTCCCAGCTGTTGCCAATAAAACGCTTCTGCGATCTTCTGTTCATCAGTATCATATATAAGAGTGATAGTCAATATTTAATTTATAATTACTTGACTGATATTTCAGAGTATACAGGGAGTGCAGAATTATTAGGCAAATGAGTATTTTGTCCACATCATCCTCTTCATGCATGTTGTCTTACTCCAAGCTGTATAGGCTGGAAAGCCTACTACCAATTAAGCATATTAGGTGATGTGCATCTCTGTAATGAGAAGGGGTGTGGTCTAATGACATCAACACCCTATATCAGGTGTGCATAATTATTAGGCAACTTCCTTTCCTTTGGCAAAATGGGTCAAAAGAAGGACTTGACAGGCTCAGAAAAGTCAAAAATAGTGAGATATCTTGCAGAGGGATGCAGCAGTCTCAAAATTGCAAAGCTTCTGAAGCGTGATCATCGAACAATCAAGCGTTTCATTCAAAATAGTCAACAGGGTCGCAAGAAGCGTGTGGAAAAACCAAGGAGCAAAATAACTGCCCATGAACTGAGAAAAGTCAAGCGTGCAGCTGCCAAGATGCCACTTGCCACCAGTTTGGCCATATTTCAGAGCTGCAACATCACTGGAGTGCCCAAAAGCACAAGGTGTGCAATACTCAGAGACATGGCCAAGGTAAGAAAGGCTGAAAGACGACCACCACTGAACAAGACACACAAGCTGAAACGTCAAGACTGGGCCAAGAAATATCTCAAGACTGGTTTTTCTAAGGTTTTATGGACTGATGAAATGAGAGGGAGTCTTGATGGGCCAGATGGATGGGCCCGTGGCTGGATTGGTAAAGGGCAGAGAGCTCCAGTCCCACTCAGACGCCAGCAAGGTGGAGGTGGAGTACTGGTTTGGGCTGGTATCATCAAAGATGAGCTTGTGGGGCCTTTTCGGGTTGAGGATGGAGTCAAGCTCAACTCCCAGTCCTACTGCCAGTTTCTGGAAGACACCTTCTTCAAGCAGTGGTACAGGAAGAAGTCTGCATCCTTCAAGAAAAACAGGATTTTCATGCAGGACAATGCTCCATCACACGCGTCCAAGTACTCCACAGCGTGGCTGCAAGAAAGGGTATAAAAGAAGAAAAACTAATGACATGGCCTCCTTGTTCACCTGATCTGAACCCCATTGAGAACCTGTGGTCCATCATCAAATGTGAGCTTTACAAGGAGGGAAAACAGTACACCTCTCTGAACAGTGTCTGGGAGGCTGTGGTTGCTGCTGCACGCAATGTTGATGGTGAACAGATCAAAACACTGACAGAATCCATGGATGGCAGGCTTTTGAGTGTCCTTGCAAAGAAAGGTGGCTATATTGGTCGCTGATTTCTTTTTGAATGTCAGAAATGTATATTTGTGAATGTGGAGATGTTATATTGGTGTCACTGGTAAAAATAAATAATTGAAATGGGTATATATTTGTTTTTTGTTAAGTTGCCTAATAATTCTGCACAGTAATAGTCACCTGCACACACAGATATCCCCCTAAAATAGCTCAAACTAAAAACAAACTAAAAACTACTTCCACAAACATTCAGCTTTGATATTAATGAGTTTTTTGGGTTCATTGAGAACATGGTTGTTGTTCAATAATAAAATTATTCCTCAAAAATACAACTTGCCTAATAATTCTGCACTCCCTGTAGAAGGTTCTGCACTGGAGGCTAATGGGACTGTTAATGTCTAAGATTAAAACACTCGTTTTGTCGAGTTGTGACCTTTACTTCAGTCGTGTTGTTAATGTGGTGAGGTTTCTAAAGTTGGAAACAGTGATTTAGCATCACCCAGGCTCCTGTAGCAATTACTGACTTCCGCCTGATCTTTACGTCATGCAGTGTTGCCTGTTGGACACAGGAGTCACATGAGATGTCTGACTCCTGACAGATAATGTTACTATTGTCTGCAAGTAGGCGACTCTTGACTTTCTTAAAATTAAATTAACCTCTTAAGCTCCAAGCCTAACTGATCTCCTGCCTTTTGCCCTCGTATCAGGAGGCGTTGGGGCTTAAGGGGTTAATTTGGTGTATGTCTGTTGTGTACCTCATTAAGCATTATGCACCAATAATAAACTAGCTTTTCTAACTTTCTTAACTTTACTTTACTTGGTACTTTACATGCATTTTTTAAGCAAAGCTGACTTATTTTTGCAGTGTTGGATATTAGAGGAGACATTGATGTAATGTAAGCTGCTCTGGTATTTTGCTCAAACCATGCCAGCTACCTAGACAGTTTCAAATGAACTTAATCTCAATGTAACAGATGCGGCTTTTATACTATTTGGATCAAATCGACATGTTGAATAAGTAAATTATCGAACTGATTTGCATTCAGGTGGGGACAAAAAAAGCTGAAATGTCAGTTTACAGTCTACGTCTGTGCTGCCATCTGTCTGATCTGTTTAATTAACATCAAACTGACAAAGTGGAGATGGATATGTAAGCCTGTGAAACACTCTACACAAGCCTCTATTTTACGAATTCTACAGCTCCAGCTGAACAGAGTTATTGTACCTAATAGGTCAAAATGTTTTTAGGCCCATACTGTAAAAACTGCATTGTCAAAGATGGGCGTAGTAAAAGACGAGCATCCGCAGATGACGAGTAAATGGCTCAGCCAGTCTTGTTTAAGGCCTGTCTTATAACATGTGGTGACTTTTTGTCTTTTCCTTAAAACTAAAAATATTCAAAAGCTGAACCACTGTAGGAAATACGAGTATTTGAATCATTGAATTGTAAATCCTATTAAATTTACAACAGCACCCCCTCCTGGCAAAATTCAGACCATTCAACTGTCATGAGTGAATATTGCAATTGTTTAGCAACGATCTATTTTTGTCCTGACGTTTGGCTTGTCATAAGAAGTTAACATTATCATTTTCATCTCAGAAAAACATTTATATGAAATGTTTTACCAACATATATAATTGGGATAGCTCAGTAGGTAGAGTGGTTGCCCCATGATCGGAAGGTTGGGGGTTCAAATCCACTGAACGGCTGCCCTGAGGTGTCCCTGAGCGAGGTACCGTCCCTGCACACTGCTCCCTGGGTGTCCAGTGGCTGCCCACTGCTTCACTGAGTGAATGGGTTAAATGCAGAGAGAAATTTCCCCTCAGGGACAATAAAGTATACATTAAAATATTTATTTTTCCAAAGCAAGTTCAATGCAACTTTTCACACACACACAATGAAACACCAAATACTTAACCTACGGATAGAAAAAGCTGCTTTCCACCACTGAAAAAAATAACAATTTGTAAAAATCCCAATCTGAGCTACGCTGAAGATTTCAAGGTATTACTACGTAAGCTGAAACTTTCAGATACCGTACCAAAAATGGGAGATAATAACCTGACATTTTGACTTATTGATGGCAATTTTTTTCTAGTGGTGGAAACAATCTTGAATATTAACCAGCATTCAAAACAAAAACAGTTATTTATCCTTTCTTATGTTATTAAACTCGTATTGGACTGTAGTCATTTCCAACCCATAGCTGCAAGACCTGTAAAGTTTATGAAAATAACTCTGTTATGTGATTATATTGAACGAAGCAGATAATTTTAAGTTTTGCTGGCTGGATAATTCTGTGATTAATTTCACAGTTTTTCTCACTCTTAATATTAGTGTTTACCCAGATCACAGTTATACACACATTGATTCAGAGAAAAAAAAAAAAAAAATAATCTCACAGTAAACAACACAACTGTGTTTTTTCAGACTGTACATGCATTTTTTCCTCCCCTGAAAGCTCAAACCACGAGATAAATATATTACAACCTCCTATTTTATTCGGTAAGAGCCGTGCTGCTACACATGATCCACGGTTTTATTCTATCTCACTGGTGCACCAGTCGGAGGAGGCTGTGGAGACGTCCGATCAGGGGAAACCTCAAAGTGGTCTTCAGAGAACTCTTGTGTAGGACTGGAGTCCGGGAAGTCGCCATCGTGAGGTGGAGTGTGCTCCAGGGCGCCGGAAGCCTCGACCTGCTGTTTCCTGATATCTTGAGGGAGTTTCAGAAACCTGAATGGAGGCGGCGAACAGGCAGGAAGGATGAGTTTGAATGTTATTTAAGAGGAAAATAGAAAGCAGATGACAAAGAAAGGAGCAGAGACGAGACCTGAAAAGGAGTTTTTGTCCTCTTTCTTTTTTGATAATGTTCAGTTTGTAGTAATGCCGTAAAGCCCGAGACATTTTCTCATACGTCATATTTTCTCGGTTCTGTAAAAAGAGATCATGCATCATTAGTCATGCAAGTCATGCACTACATTATTCACTTTTCCCCAGTGTTCCCTGCTTTTTTCTGTTTTGTTTTATTCTCCACCTGTGTAGCCGTTTTTCCTGATGGATGAAGCACAGAGAACTGGGAACTCACCTTGTGGTTTCCCCAGAGCCGTGCCAATCCATTGGGGTCCACCACCCTGAAAACCAAGCTGTCCGGATCTTCCCATCGAATGTATTCTTGGTAACGGTCATCACAAAGCAACTGATACACATAGTCCCACAGCAGCCTGCACTCTGGCCATGATTAGAAGAGTAATAACACACGTGTTGGCAGAACTTACACTACTGTCATTAAATATACGTATTTAAAGTTCAATTCAGTACCATTTAGTATATTTTCACTCTCAGTGCCACGTTCCAATAAACACCTATAAAAATGGCGTGGTCACAAGTGTACATGCACTAATCATGTGGATGAATGCCACGGTCATTTACATCTTTTAATGATTTATTCGACCTGTTCTTGTACAGCAGACATCTTTAACCACTTTAGAAAACAAGAACTAGGTACACAAGTTTATATTTATTTTAGGTTCTCTCTAATCCACACAGGGTCAACAGCATATATACACAGGCTCACTAACATATAGTTGAATGTCCCACAGCAAGATGCATTTAGTAGCCATCAACAAGCCACTTACCATTCATCTTGGCAGAAATGGTCAAATTCATGTAAATTGGTTGGTTTCCTGGTTTTAAGAGTAGTCGCACTGTTCGAATAACTTGTACTTACACACACTTGCTGATAATATTGGAATCTGGAGTTGTTTAGAAATTTCAAGAGACCTTCTGAAGTTCTATCTGTGTTCTTTCTTTTTTATTATTTTGGTAAAGAGAAACAGCCAACTGTAGTTAAACAACACTGCAGGACTTTCATCACCACTTATTAAGAGATTTAAGTGAATGTATGTATACTTTTCTCCCTGTGTGGATCAGAGAAAATCCACATAACTTTAAACTTGTCCGTTCAATTTCTGCATTTTAAAGTCATTAAAGATGTATGTTGTACAATCATTCCACCCGGACAAAGAACAGTTCAAAGAAAATCATTAAAAGCCTCAAATTGCCACGACATTCACGCCCATGACGAGGAAACTTCTCACCACAAGTGTACCTGTAAGCCTGACATTAACATATCATTTTGAGCCGTCATTTAGACATAACAAAAGAATAAAATAGCCAACTATTGAATATTTAAAGCGCAGGTCCACTTTTGGGTTATTGCTTCAGGATGTTGTGTCTGTTTTGCTCTTTACCTCACAAACAAATCCAACGTGTTGGACTTAAAATAGTTTCTAGGAAACTGAGTGTGTTCATGTTATTGGTGCATTTGCTGATTGTATATAAAATGCTGTTTATGATATATGAGATTTTTTTTCTTCACTTTTTAAAGAGACACA
Source organism: Pundamilia nyererei (assembly GCF_000239375.1). Classification (NCBI taxonomy): domain Eukaryota; kingdom Metazoa; phylum Chordata; class Actinopteri; order Cichliformes; family Cichlidae; genus Pundamilia; species Pundamilia nyererei. The sequence goes on from NW_005187448.1 coordinate 1,113,034, forward strand.
GTTTTAACAATTCTGTGTGTTTTCTGTGATTAAATACATGAAGAGCACAATAGACAACAAATTATTGTAACAATACCTGGGATGCGACCGTTTGCCTTGTGCAGCGGACTCCTTGGCTTATCTCGACTGGAGAGGTTCAGAGGCTCCGGGGTGATGTTCTTCGTTTGGGGATTACACTCATCCTGATTGTGGTGCAATGTTGAGGTACCCGCTGATCCGTCTGAGAGACACAGATGGCAACAAAGAAATGAAGCCTCTGAAACAGTAGGAATTGCAGGACAATTTCCTTCTGCTATGGCCATTTGTCCATTACTCACTCTTTTGTGTGAGTGGTGCAGACAAGGTGTAGCAGATGGGGCGATCTGTAAGGGCTGACACTGATTTTGGCTGGCTGCTTACAGTGGCCCCGACAGCAGCCAACACTGCGGTGGTGAAAGCGGGTAAAACTGTGAGTCAGAAATATGAGGAAATGTGAAACGCTAAAGTGAAAGTAAAAGTGACTTTACAGCCACATGAACATTTTATAATATCAGGCTTAGCACAAGCTAATGTTTAACACAGAGACTGTTTTACTTCTAGCAGACAGAGCGCAGAACAAAGTCATTCTTCTGAACTTGAGAGTTAAAGGATCCTTTTTCCAGGAAACTGCAGACCATTGGCCAACACATTCTTTTTCTGGGAAAGATTATACAGTTGTTTTGCTTGACAAACGTTTGTGGGTGTGTGTCTTTGTGTAGTGTACGCATACACCATTTATGGTTCTGGTACTCCAGCATTTCCATTTCTTCATCATTATAAATTATGTGATAACTGCTTAACGCATCATGTAATTAGGTGAGCAAATAAAATCAGTTTTTGCAGAGAAGTCAATCAAAGTACCCAATCACAAAATAATGAGGGTTTGCCAGCGAATCACTATTCCTCACATGTGAAGAAAAAGCACAGAGCAAAGGAAAACATTTCAGTTAGGGGTGAGCAAACATTGATTAGCGTCAGTCTTTAAATTTGGGGGATAAGAAGTCAATGGATGTCCTCACATGTAGCGTAAAACAAAAGTGGGAAAGAGAAAAGATTCCCACGTGATATGTTTGCACATGTGGTAGATCAGGAAGTATTCACACCCACGATCCAACCAGAATAAACGAGTTCTTATGTGGATACAAATGTTCCTGAAGACTAGAGATCCTCCTACAACTTTACAAGAGGCAGAGCCTCTGATGAGAACCAAACCAAAGGTGCTTTTATCTATTATTCTGTACACAGACCAACAGGTAATGTTCAGTGTGTCCAATCATGGCCACATTCAAATCTAAACAAAAACATTTCTCTCTCCCTGTGTCTTTGTTGAATTACTGTACACAACACACTGCTACGTTTCTTGTCATTTCTTTCAATTTTACTCGATTTTTTCTTTTTTTACGTTCTATTGCTGATCTAATGCATTTTCTTTTTTGCCCCATGTAAAGCACTCTGAGTCTACAACTTGTGTACAAATACATCTGTCTGCCTTTACACTGAACTGTAGTATAGCAGTATATATATTTATAAATGTGCTCCTTAATTTTACTCACCCGGGGTGCCACTGACTTTGGGAGACTGTGGCTCTTGGACTGTGTGAGCGATTACCTGGCAGCTGACTGGACCCTGAAGGTGTCCAGCTGCCACGGGAGGAGTTGTGTTAGGCGGGTCACATACCACACTCCTCCTCTGCTGCTTCACACACTGAAGGATCTCATACAGAACATCACCTGCAGAAAAATGAGGGATTTCATATGAAAATGCAGCCACGGAAACAGGTGACTTCGATCTACTAACTCATGTCCACCTGAGCTGGGGCAGCGGCGTCTGAAGTCCTCCTTAGTGAGGAGACACAAGGCTCTGCCGTTCATCTCAAATCGGCCCTTCTCCGGCCGGCGCAGCGAGTACTCCTTTTGAGCCCAGTGGAGCCACAGGGAAACATCATCTTTATCCCACAGGGACGGGTTAATTCCTGGAAACAAAAAATGCATCATTTCACATCTAATGTGCTTGCAGAAGGTGCTGCGTATGTGTGTGTTTGCAGTCATATCTGCAATTAATATTAACAGATAAGTAGAACAGAGAGGATCATTTAACTCACTCAGCCTTCCAGGCAGATGCCACAAGTCTTCTTGAGTGGGAGGACTAACCAAAGGATCTTGGGTAGGTGGGGAGTGATGCACAGTGGGATAAATGTTGACTTGCTTTTCACGTACAATCGATGGAGGACTGTTTTCTTGCTACAAAACATCGATACAAATGCTATAGTCACAGTACTCAGCAGTTTTGGAGCAGCAATGCTGAGCGACAGAGAGCATAAACAACAGCTGCTGGTCACCGTCCAACGACTAAGGCACGAAAGCTCAAACAAAAACTGAGTCGGATTCCAGCTTTGTGGTTTTAGACCACAGGCTTTGAACGATTTGCCCCCGAAAGACTAACTTACCTTGATCAAAGGTGACGGGGAAACGCTCTCCATGGAGATGTCCTTTAATCTGCTCGACTGCTCAGAAAATAGAGGGATTTCCTCATGAGCAGAATGAAAACAAAGTTCGGGTCACGTCTCAAACAAAACTCACTTTTAAACGGACACACTCGAAGATTTTTTTAAACGCCACTATTTTCACAATCAACCCTTCCGGGAAATGAAAACGAAAGAAATATAATCCCTGCAGGGGGGTGTGTGCAAAATAGGATGATTGGAGGAAGCAACGACAGAGGACATTTCCAAAACCTTTGACTGCACTTGTTTAGACACGCAGTAGTATATTTACAGAAGCGCTGCAGCAGACGCTCTCCTTCATAAATGAAATGCGGGTGGAGGGAGGGTGACACCTATTTTTGTTTGACTTTTTGAATCGTTTTTATTTCTCTTTCTTTCTTTTTCGCTATTACGCAATACATACATGAGCGGTAACCCGTGTGGCCAGAATATACAAGAAAACTACAGGAAGTGGTCGATGATAAGAAGTGCCAGAGATACTTAAGAGGTGTAGGACACCCCGGAACGGAGCAGCGCGTGCGCCGATGAAGCACAAGCTCCTCCCACTACCAGGAAGACTAAACTGCGGCGTGGCTGAGAGCCGACGAGCGCTGACTGTAAACGAAACTATGTAAGCGCTTTATCCGGGCAACTGGCACCGAGAGTCAGAGGGGCAGCCATGTTGTCCTGTACCCGTGTGAACTGCGTGCTGCGCGAGGGCACCGTGTCAGCTGTTTGGATCCTCCTGAACGGAGAAAAATGATGGCCCGATACTCTGAGTCTGTAAATCTACAAGTTTCAATCAAGTGCTCAACTTTAATTGGTTATTCAGTAATAACAATGTTAATAAACTTCTACTTGGCTTTAAAACAAATCAGCGGATTAAACATTAACTGCGCAACAAATAATGATAAGCAAAGTCCAGCCACACTGTGAGGGCGAACCACGTATAACATGTTATACACCGTGTCCTCACGTTGAACACCGCTGAACCTGAAAGCAGAAACTTTTAGCCAAATATTTCATGTTTTTTTAGTCATGTGGGCTGAACCACTGGGGAAACAGCTGGGCCGTCCCACGCGATCACTTGCAGGGTGGTTGGTGAGCAAGTGGCTCACAGCTTACAATCAGGTCCTGGAGGAGAGTGCTGTGCAGCTGTGTGCCATCCAACCTGGGGACACTGTGCTGGAGCTGGGTCATGGCCCCGGTCTGGGTCTACAGTCTGCAGCCAAACTGCTCACGGGCCCCACAGGCCACCTTATAGGGGTGGATTACTCAGAGTACATGCACCAGGTGAGGTAGAAAGAGTGGAACAAACAAGTCAAATTCAAGTTTATTTAATACATGTGGGTTGTTACTGTTACGAAGAGTGTCTTTGAAAAAGAGTAAAAGCACACAGCTTTGTCGTGGCCTCTTCAGCCTTGCTAAAGCAGACACATTGCAAGCCTTTAAAAAGAAAATGCACTATTTCGGAGAAAATACGCACACTGGCCACTTATTTCGTTACTTCACCGGCTTCAGAGCTGCCTGAGTTATCTGTGTCATAGATTCAACAAGGTGCTGAAAACATTTCTTTGATTTTGGTCCATATTGACATGAGGGGAAAAATCACATTGTTGCTGCAGATTTGGCTGCTGGACACCCATGAAGTGATACCACCATATCTCAGAGGTATCCCCTGAGATGATGTGGAGGCCATTTAAAGTCAGAATGAAACACTTGATGTTTAAAATCTAATTTAGATCACTGAGCCCTGCTCTCCAAAACTAACATAGATGTAACACTGTCTGTGTAGCTGGATTTAAGAAAGTTTTTAAAACACGTTTAGCGCCATCTTGTGTCAGTGGAGAATGTGACATCACTAATGTGCTCATGTCTCCACTGATGCTGTGAGTTTATGCCAGCTAATTATTAACAGAACCAATAACTCATAATGAGACTAAAATCAGTTTAAGGGGTCACCTTTGTGCTGCCCGTGGCTGCAACAATGAGTTTTACGTTAAAACCAAGGATTCTGAACCTAAATGCCACAGCAGAAATCATGAACCATCAGACCATGCAGAGTTTTCCAATCTTCTATCAAGCCCATGCAAATTAGCGTCTACTAGTGAACAATGTCCTGTTCTGAACTGATCGCACCTGGTGTGGTCTGGCCCAGCTTCTTTAAGGTTTGATGTGTTGTGCGTTCTTCTGCATACCTTTGTTGTATATTAAATAAATAAATAAAAATCAAGCACTGCTGAGCAGGCAGCTAAGACCTAAGAAAAGCATAGCTGCTAATCAGGGACAATATTGTAATTCTTCTGTGTCTGACAGATGGCAAAGAAACAAATGATGGAACTTATAGCGAGTAAAAAAGTGACGCTCCACCACTGTGACGTAGCAGCAATGCCTCTCAGAGACAGCACTGTGGACAGAGTCTTTCACTGTAACTGCTACTACTTCTGGCCTGATCTTAGAAAAGGAGCCGCAGAAATACACCGGGTGATGAAGCCAGGTAATGCCATGGCAGTCAGGCAAACTTGATTTACAGATTTAGTTCCAAAACTTGTCCTTAAATAATGATTCTCAAATTGAATTTCCCCATCTTTTTAACCCACCCAGGAGCCCTGATGGTCACAACTCTGAGGCTTTCTCGTGTGGCTACGATAGCAGCGAAGGGGGTGATGCCAGGGGAAAATTGGCGCCCAGAGGCCTACATGGCAGCCCTGAGAGACTCCGGCTTCACTGATGTTAGAATGGAGGACAAGCAGGACAGAAACATTACTTTTCAGGCTATCTTTGCCACTGCCTTCAAATAAGATACTTATGCAATTATGAAGTTTAGTGTGATTACATCAGTCATTAATGGTCTTCCTTTTGAAGATGGATAAACTTGAACTTATCATAATGATAAACATATACAGATGAGAAGTTTTATATCATTTTCTGTCATTCCCTACGTGCAATGTTCTTACATCAGTACCAGTATACAGTATGGTGATTTTAAAGCTTCAAAACAGCATTACTGTGAAAAGTGGAAATAAAACATAATGAAGAACTCTATGGAGGAAACCCAACTGTATGAATGTGTAATCATGCAATAAATGGAAAACAGGAATAAAAGAATTAGAAAGAATAAAACACACAAGATGATACCAAAGCGTTATAGTGCTTCTGCTGTCAAAATAAAACAAAACTCATGGTGTCAGCTCCACCAAGAAATGATATATTTGGTAGCGGTGGGGTGTGTGTCATTTTGTCCTTAAACACGATAGCTCAAAAGCTTTTGAATGAATTGTGATCAAACTTTGCAGAGTGGGGACGTGTTAACAATCCATTAATAATTACTTTACATCCATCAACTTAATGATTGATGGATGTAAAGTCCACAAAAAGCATCTTAAAAGATTTTAAAATGTCATATCATAACTGGCCTCTGTCCTTCAGGGTCAACAGATGGATCTGAAGGTCCAAGTGATAATGTGATATCAAGTTACTTATTACAGTTATGTTTCGTACTGTCATATAGACATACAGGCATTTAATTATACATGGGGATTATAAATATCGCGTTACTTTGGACCTCTGTCTTCTTCTTCGAGGTTAAATAAGGTCAAACTTTAATAAAAAATAAAGTCTACTGCACTTTTGCACTGGCAACATTTGGGAAATGATACTGTTATATGGGGTCAGTACCACATTATAGTTTGCTTCCAAATATAATTTCATATTTGACCTCTGATCTCGCTTTTACATTTCACATGTGTCTTCTTTTCATTCAAGTTTACCCAAAATGCCTATATCTTTAAAGAAAGTGTTGTCAAGAAAAAGATGATGAACTTCTTTGTTAGTTAGATATACAGTAGTGTAAATTGTAGTGCAATATTAGATCACATGCTCAGGTCTTTTAAACCCTTTTTTTTTTACAAGTCAGTACCTATTATCCATTACCTACTCCTAGACAATATTTGTATAACCAAAGTATACATTTGTCATGCCACCCTTATTTGAAACCTCTTAAATTACATTTGAAAAGAACAAAGAAAACTAAATTCATATATTGAAAATACACAAATATTACCTTATAAGTAAATACCGACTAGAGACCAGAGAGCCACCAGGAGACGCTTCTTGTTCCTTTTTGTAAGGCTATAAATGAAAAGTGATTTTAGTATCCTCTAAGAATCACATTTCACACATACACATGAATGGTTAGTGGCCAGTGTTTCGAGCGGCAAGCTGAGAGGCTACTGGATTGCAGGATGACCACTGTAACACTGTTAAATTAAAAATAAAAATGATGCTGTGTTATTTGTGCGCAGAAGTAGCCTCCTGGTAGCTCACACTCGGCACCACACGGTGGCGGTAATTCATCTGAATAAATCCAACAGAAGAAGAAGAAGAAGAAGAGCGGCGCGCGGGCGGTGCTTACGTAAGGAGAGGGAAATCCAAAACAGAGTCGATGACGCTGCTTCGCCGAGAGCTGTGAAACTGACATTTCGATTAAGATAGACAGTGATTATCAAGTGCACAGCTGATAAAAAGTAAGTAAACGAGAGGTGCTCTCCACCTGACAAGTTGTTATTAGACTTTTTGCACTAAGAAGGTGTTTATTTCTCGGCCTTCACATTAGTAAGCAAAGGCGTTAGCTCAGCATCACAAGAAGGCAGCTAACATCACAAACAAACCACTGTCTCATTGAGCAATTTGACAGTAAATGTTCTACGTTTAGGATTAAATAATTACAAGCGTGTGCGGAGACTGACCCACGAACTTTAAGTGTAACGCTAATTAGCCAGCTGCCTGTTTTTCAGAATGCAGAGGGCTTCTCGTTTGAAACGTGAACTTCAAATGCTAAGCACCGAGCCCCCCCCTGGGATAACATGCTGGCAGACCGAAGATCAGATAGACGACCTCCGGGCACGTATGTACTACTGTGTCACTTAAACGACTAAAGCTATACTTGCCAGACACTTTCTTATGTGCGTTGCTAGTACCAGGTTGGACCTCTGTGTTGCCTTAGTCACAACTATCGTAATTTTTAACAGCGGCGGTGCCCAGTGTGGTCTCTGCTCCTGCGGCCCGTCTGCTTCTAAATTTGATGCGTTATGCGTTCATCGAGGCTCTTTTGGATTGTTTCCTTCCTATCAGCTCAAACCAGCGTAGCCATTTTCCTCTGACCTCTGAAATCAGTGGGGCATTTTGACCCAGATCTGCTGCTCACTGAACATTTTTCATTTTGGACATTTCTCTGTGCATTCTAGAGATGCGTATGTGGAAAATCTCAGTAGATCAGCAGGTCCTGAAAGAGTCTGACCACCATGTCTGGCACTAACAAAATCACGTTACTAGCAAAGTCACTTAAATCGGCTTTCCTTCCGATTCTGATGCTCAGTTTGAACTTCAGCAGGTTGCAATGATCATGTCTATATGCCATAATGCACTGAGTTGATGCCTCGTGATTAGCTGATTGTCAGACAGTTGAACAGGTGTACCTAACAAATTGCCAAGATACATTTACCTATACTATATACTCAGAATATTTCACCTGATTAAGATCACTCTGACATCCATTTTTGCAGTGGATCCTGTCATTAAAATATATCAAGTACATGACCATATCTTTAACCCCTGTTATGTTCCAGAGATACTGGGTGGATCAGGAACTCCTTATGATGGTGGAGTCTTCTCCTTGGAGGTCAAGATTCCAGAGAGGTACTTCTTTGAGCTTTAACGTCGATGGGTTTCTCTCTACTAGTTACATGTTCTCACTCCACTCTAGCAGGACTGACATGCTTTTTTTTTTCTCTTAGGTACCCGTTTGAGCCTCCCAAAATACGATTCTTGACTCCAATCTACCATCCAAACATTGACAATTCAGGACGGATCTGCCATGATGCTCTTAAACTGCCACCAAAGGTTATAACAGATTTCCAGTACATAATAAACTCTTTATTTCAACACCATTACATGGTGGACACAAGGATATATGTTGCATTTTATACATTTCAGATGTAGTGTTGTCTTTATATTTATTTGATTTTTTTTTCAGGGTGCCTGGAAGCCATCTCTAAACATCTCCACAGTCCTCACTTCCATACAGCTACTCATGGCGGAGCCAAATCCAGACGACCCCCTGATGGCTGATATAGTGAGTCACACATAGTTTGTTGTCCATCCTGTACGTCCAACTATCTAAACAAAAAAACTGTTTTAAAGACATTGTCTTGACTAAAATACATAGTTCAGTTTTTAATTGATTCAAATTCATCCCTGGAAATAAAAGGTATCCTAAGTCAGCGGTCCCCAACCCCCGGGCCTCGGACCGGTACCGGTCCGTGAGTCGTTTGGTACCGGGCCGTGAGAGTAGAGGCTCAGGTGTGAAATGTTTGGTTTTTATCGGTTTTCAGTAGGGCTGAACGATATATCGCATTTGCGATAATATCGCGACATGATCAAGTGCAATTTTCTAACCGCAAAGGCTGCGATTATACTCTGGACATGTCCAAATTCATGGGCTGCATCCTCC
>NW_005187448.1:1123514-1139657 GCF_000239375.1 Pundamilia nyererei
TTTTGTTGTATTTATCCGCAACACCTTAAAGGCCGGTCCGTGAAAATATTGTCGAGCATAAACTGGTCCGTGGCGCAAAAAAGGTTGGAGACCGCTGTGCTAAGTAATTAAAGACAAGTCCAGGAGTGTGGTAAATGCCAAAATGACTTGTTTAGATGCAAGTCAAAAACCCCTTTAAGCTAAACCTGTTGGGTTAGAGAGCAGCTGTGTTCAGCTGTAGCACAGTGAATGATTCGATAATCCAACTTTATACTTTTATCTATTTTTCCCGTAATTTAGTCATCGGAATTCAAATACAACAAACACCTGTTTATGGAGAAGGCCAGGAAGTGGACACAAGAACATGCCGTCCAGAAGAATTCTGTGAGTTACTAAGGACTTATATAATATAATATAATTATTAATCATTTAATGTAATTACACTCTGACTGCTGCTCTATTCTTAGTCACATGATTCCTGTCACTTGCTCCACAACAATGTTCATGTATTAGTTGTGTGCACAGTTTTATTTGACCCACATGGTTGTGCTGTGCTCCTGCAATAGAACATTATAGGCCGAGTAAATAGAACTTGTTTATTTGCAGTCGCATTAAAGTGAAAATAACCTCCTTGTAATTGCACTGATTTTTTTTGCATTCTGTGATTGGGGGTTGAGGGTGTTGCATACTCGACCTCTGGACAAACCTCAATTGTAAGGTGACTGCACAGATTGCCTAGAGGAAAGCAACTTGTCCAAACAATTCAGATTGACTGTAATCACTCCCAGAAAGATTGGCAAGGTTTTGCAAATATTTGCTCTCTAATCTGTAAACACAGAGAGATTGCTAGCATGTGACAGCTGATTTAAGTTAGTTAGTCAGTCAGAGCAACTGAGCTGGCAATTGTTACTGTATAAAAGCAAAGTTGTCAAGCACGTATGGCACTTTGCAGTTAGATTGCTGTCCTGCAGCAATCATGTCACTTTGTGGAGGAACTTGTGAATTTATGGAAACAGGTGGCAAGAGATGTGGAATTTTGCTACTAATCTTACTACTTAATCATGACAAACATTTTGCGTGTTATTACCAGCTTGCCCTCATTCAGCTGCAAAATGGAAGGGGATCAGTTTCATCCCTTTTTTACGGCTTTGAGGATGGCGGCAAAACGTTGCTTCAGAGACTGCTTCTTCGAAGCGTTCAAATTGGAGGCAATGAGACTGCAAGGTCATTGCACATGGTTGCAACAATTTTGATCATGCTACAGTGTCCAGCCACTGTTTTCCCTACTGTAACTATAGTGTAATCTCGCCATAAGAACAGTTTCTTCCCCTCTGCTGTTGGACACATGAACAATACCCGTATGACTGTTCCCACCACTAACACATGACCCTACGCTGTGTTCACTGCATCATTCCATGTTTGGCACTGATCACCACCTGCACTCATGTATATATCATGTATATATCTATCTATCTACTTAGCACTTTTACTTCTTATTCTCATTTTTATTTTCATGTCTATTTAAGCGTAATTTATAACAGTATGTTTGCACTGAAGCACCGCAGCAATTTCCTAATGTTGTAAACCTGCTCAACATTTGGCAATAAAACTCTTTCTGATTTCTAATGGAGTGCATCATGTACATCTGCACTGCTCAGAAAAACTAAAGGAACACGAGCTGGCCAACCTCTGGTGGGATCCAAATATTACTCATGCTAGCAGTAGTGACACTGACCCCAGCCAAATGTAAAAATGGTGGAAAAAACTGAGACAGCATGTCATGAGGGTGCGCTACATTTTCACCTGTAGTGCACCTGTATATAATTTCATTAACAACCCCCTCTGCAGTTGAACTGACTTGATGATTTTCTGGTTTAGGAGGAGTAGGGTGTTTTGTTTTTTAATGCATTTTTTCTCCCCAGGGTGTTGTGGATGGCAACAAAGAAAATACTCCTGATCAGAAAGCATCAACCCGAAAAAGAGAAGCGCACAGTGTGCAGCAGGAAGCAGAAGATCCAGCAAAGAGAACCTGTGTGTAGTTTCCACCTCACCTGAGAAAACTGCCACCTTGTTAGAACTGTGGTATTAATTTTATACACAGATGTAAGACTTGTCTTCCTGTTTTTAAATGTATGTGTATGTATGTATGGCTGTATGTATAATGTGCGTGCTTGTGTTGTGACATTAAAGTTTCATTTTATTAATGTATTTCAGAGTGCCTGGACTTCTTGTGTAGTTTGGAGGTGTCTCCGATCTGTAACATAAGCGCATACTTGAGTGTGTATAGTATGAAGATGATGGTTTTATTCAAAAATATGCTTAACCAGTTGTATACAAAGTATGTACATCCTAAATAGTACATTTGTTTTTACAAGCTAAGGATTTATTTCTTATAATATAAAATTATATAATTGCTGTTTATAAAAAGGGGAGACAAACATCATAAGGCTGTAGTGAGTCAATACCATGCTAGTTCAGAGGTAGTTATATTGTATGTACATAATGCTAGCCTACTCTAAAGTCTGTAAGAAAAATACCTACATCCCATTCAGTCTCTATGACTGCTTGCCTCCTGTTGGATAGAGTTGCTTTTCTTGAGATCAAACATGTAAACCATATGAAAATAGATGTGCGGCCCATTTCCTGTGGCGCTTTGCTGCCGTATAAAGAGTAGCATTTTTACAACAACCTTTGTATTATACAGTTGCATAGTACAATAACAATGACATCTGTGGAAGAAAACTTAGCTTACACTGGCTGTCGTGTGAGTGATGAGGAGTCCCTTTTTTTTAAACAGACCTTAGCAATAGGATAGAATTTGTATTTAAACAAAAAAAAAAAAAAAGGCTCCACCTATAAAAGAACCAAACAACCTGCATCTTCTGAGTTGGATTTTTCATCAGTTTTCAGTATAAACAAAGATCTATTGGTGCTACCTAAATTCCCCACAGGCGAAATCGCTGATTTGTCCAATGCTTACATTTTCCATGTGGATTTGAACTGTTCCCCATGACTCAGTCCACTGAAATGTGTCTGAAATTGTCCTTTATATAAAAAGCAATGTCATTGTCCTATTCGATGTCCTTGAATAGTCTTTTCTGTGAAAGGACCTTGTAGTCCCGCTCTCCACTTTCAGAGGCTCTTTGTTTTCTCCTCAGCTTCTCTGCACTCTGTAGTCTCTGTAGTAACAGTTTCAGTGTTGAATGTTCTGAGGAGCTTGAAGACTGTGAACCCAGAGGCGGTCTTTCTGCAGAGGATGGTCCTTTCATATTCATATGGTGTCCTAGCTTTTCAGACAGCTAGCGTGGATGCTCATGGGTTGAGAGTGAGAGACATGGCAGTGTGATAGACATCTTGATCCAAACTTTCTAGAAATCACCAGTCGCTCACCCTCTCTCTCACTCTGCCACCCTTTCTCTATCTCTGGCAGTGGGAGGAGGTATTTGGCAAGGGATGAGAGGAACAGAGGATGTGGAGGAGCAGTGGGAAAATCTGATCGGATCCTGCCGGGGTTGGAGAGAAGATCCTCCACTGTATGTGGCATCAGTGAGTGACACCTGTGTTGAGGAATCGGAGCAGGAGCTCTTTTCTGTGTCCACGGAAACCAACGAGTCCAAGGTGTGGTCCCGACGGAGCTGTGTACGTGCTTTGGGGCGTGGCCAGAAAAACAGCTGAGAGTGGTCTCTCGTGAAAAGAAGGAAGAGGAGAGGGTTGAGGCAGGCTGGCAAGGGCTGGAGAAGCAGGAGGACTGATTTTAGTACTTCCTCCCCCAGAGAAAGGAGACCAAGAAGGGAACAAAGGGAGAGGAAAGCTACTGGTACATACAGGAGACCATTGGTGAATATTAGCCAGGCAACATGTTTGATCATAGCGCAGTCCCACAAGCCCTCACACTCTCCTCTGAGTAACTCCCAGTAGAGGCGGATGTGTGAACCTGTGACTATAAGCAAGCACAGGGTGTTCATCATAATGAGGGCCAAGGGAAAGCCCAGGGAGGACGGCAGTCGAGAGGACGGGGGTGGCAGGGGTGAGGGAAGGCAGAAAGGCGAGGACCCATACTCCCCGACTCCTGCCAGTGGGAGAGAAGCAAGCGTGATGGAGAGAACGAGGCAGAACAGTGCACAGGTGCGCACACTCACGAGGGATGGGGACTTCCCATAGGTGCGCGCACACGTCACGCTCACACCACACTGCACTGCTGCAAGAGTTAACAGCAACACGCTGGCCTCGGATGCAAACACCCAGACCCATCCTGTCGCCTGACAACCAGGACCCCCCTCCCACCGGGCTCCGTGGTGGCCAAATTCTCCCAGCGTGAGAGCATCCACAAGGGCCAGGGTGCACATGCACACACCAGTCAGTAGATTTGAAGCCCCCATGCAAGCCACGGTAAAGCGAAGTGGTGACAGGTAGCCTGATGAGCCAAAGAGAGACAGAAGCAGGATGGAGTTCCCCAGCAGAGACACCAGGGAGATGCACCACAGGCCAACACGAACTAGCCAGCTGCCCAACAGAGAGTCACAGGGACGGAAAGGACCTGCAACAGCACAAAACAGTAACTCATTAGCTACTTGCATCATACCCTACAATAAAACTCATTTGCATTCATTTGCATTACCAGGTGTTGGTGTGCACTGGACACTGGCCTGCAGTTTGGATTCCTCTAATTCCAGCTGGAACTCCTCCAAGTCTGGGTCATCTGAAAGAAAACGTTTTTTTAGGGCCAGAATTCAGAATTTCAGATTTCCTTTTTGATCAAACCTCCAAACGGTCCATGTGTTAAAGCATATTGAGAGCTTATTCTGAAAGTGCTTAGACACAATATACCCCATGCAGACTATGCGCGACTCTAGCTGCAGGGGCTTGTAATGATAACATTCTGTTCCACAGACAAAAAATAGACACTTCAGAAGATTACTGGCGCTTGGATGAATTTTGATTGTCTTGGCATGTTTCTCTAGCAATTAAAGGTAAATAAATTTTAATCAGTGATATGTCTTGGTTTATTCTTCTCTTGATTCTGTTGTTTTTCTGAATACACCCAGCAGTTTTTTAATTTCTGCTTTAATCATGCAGATTCATTGGGTTCATTTCACCTTCATTTTGATTTATTTGTGTTTCTATTTTATGCTGGCCACAGGAATGAAGGAATGGAGGGGTCAGCACGTGTTGTGTGTTTTCAGGTCACTGTGGTTTCAGTGAGGATCTGACACGTCCTTAACGGCCAGGTATGGACACAGTTGTCAGATTCCCATCTGATATGTTACAAGTCTTTTGACATACTGTGTGTATGTTTTCACAGATACCGTAAGCATGTGTTGTCTTACAGTGAGTGTCGGTGTGGATGGGGTACATGGCTACAGTCCTCTTATGCAGGTCTTCACTGGTGCTGCTCTGCTCCGAGTCCCACTGACCGGCTGGCTTGTAGCTATCACAGGAGCCGTACACACAGCATTGGTAGGCATAAGGCATCTCTATCACCCTGTACCAATCAGATGAGAGTAGTGTTGAAAATAAACCAGAAGAAAAACAGGAGCATAATAAGGTGGCAACAAAACTGCAAGTCCTGGCTGATGTTTCTTTCAACGTGAGCTTTATCTACGTTTCTTTTAGGCACAATTTAAAACTGTTTCCCAGCAGCTTCAAGTGCTTTTGTTCCTGTTGCTCTTACTTGTATTTACAGTAAACCACATTTTGATTGATGTGTAATCAGTTTGACTGGTATTAAAGGTATATATTCCATAGGGACCGGGTGTTTTTGCCTTATACTGGACACGCGTAGCCTTTGTAAACAGAGGGGATGGTAACAATAGACCCAAAAAAGCTTCAGTGTATGAAAGCATAACTGAATTTTTAATAATGATAAGAGTCCATCGTTGGGGAAAATGCAGGCGAAGCGTTTATTTATTTTGCTGATCTGCTGACTTTGGTGTAGATGTCTGCAAAAAACCCTTTTATTTTACCTTTAGTGCTTTTAAAATGTTTGTCTGCCAGAGGTTCTGTTCTGGGCGATGTTCTACAGGGATACTAACACAGCTTTGATCTGCTGCCATCTCCAATCTCTTTAAAAGTTCCTCTTCATTTTTTACTTCATCGCACCTTCCCAGGCCTTCAGGGATCTTTGTAACAAGATTGAACTTGCTGCTAACAAATACTCAGTCATTGTTTAAGTTCGGCTCAGGAATGGCTTGCAGGGATACACTGTAATTAGTCAATTGTCAGAGTTGGCAGCTTTCGGTAAATTCACGATATTAGTAGAAAATTGCGAGAGGAAGGATAATTTAAGGGTTGGGAAGGGATGCGTTTTCCTCACAGCCACAGGATACACACCTGGGATCTTTGTTTTTTTGGGACAAAGCAAAATACAAGTTTCATTTGAAGATCACACAGTTAAAGAAAGCACTCAATGGTTCTGAATAGAGTAGTTACCTCATATGGGGAAAGTTATCAGGACTGAAGGCCTCATATAATTCTGTGTTCCCCCTCAGCTTGAGATGGGTCAGACCGCTCAAGCCCACAACAGGTATTGAGCTCAGACGGTTTTCAGTCAGGTCCCTAAGAGAAAAATCGAAGGACAGTGAAATAAGAAAGGTGCATGTCAAATCAAGCCAAGTTAATGTTTGTAAAATGTGTTTTTATTTCAGATAAAGCTGCGAGATGTCCTTGATAAAATGTCCTTGTCTCCTAGATCCATTAAGCTGTGTAGACAGGACTCTATCAGACTGACTCCACATAATACTTTCTGTCAAACGTATTATCTGCTTGTTTAGCCACGCAAACTTCAACCAGTCTTCACACAATGAAGTACTTTTATATTGGCATGACTTGAGCTGAGGCTTCTTGCCATGCAGAGATTTTTTTTTTTTCAAACAATAAATGGATTTTAATGTTCGCTGCAAACTCTGCCAAAAGTCCACAGGTTTTCAGTGGAGCACGCAGCCAAGTATGGAGTGTTTGTGCAAGTGCAACACTCTGAGATGCATATATTCTTTATGCTTTTCTCAGAAGGAGGGGAGAACAAGATGAAAGGTAGAAGAGTCTTAGTGAGTTTACTCACAGTTTAACCAAAGAGTGAAGCGAAGCAAAGGCATCTGGGTGGATCCTCTCGATCATATTCCAGCTCAGGTCACTGACAACAAAAAGAATCACAATGATGTGAAAGTGCCTGGAATGACGGCGCACACTTGGCTATGCTGTGTATCACCACTAGATGTCAGTAATAGGTCACAATCCTACAGTCTTGTTTAATCCAACAACCGATGATTTCCTTCGTTTTGGCATCAGAGTCCTTGGGTCATGTTGTGAAACCTCATTATAGCACAGATGATTTGACTTCTACATATTGTTTCAGTTAAACATGATTAGAGAAACAAAGTTCAAACTATGTGTTATTTCACAAGAAAAAACCTCAATGGTACATCAAATTTAGTTTCATTGTTTTGTCATCTCCTGCTATCCGGTTATTAATAACATATACAGATGGGTGACAAATTAAAAGAACAACCTAGAACTCCAACACTCATAGCGAGGACATCTGGTGCTCAGGGCATTTGCTGGGAAGGTTTTGGAGTCCAAGAAGCACGTCTTGCATCTCAGCAGATATGTGAGAGGGAAATTTTTCTGGTACTATTATATAATTTATATATGTTTTGCTGACTTTGCCAGCTGGAAGTTACACGTCTACAATCTTTGCTGTTGCAGAATTCTCCCAAAGATTTCAGTTCAGGTTACAACCATGTCTCTGAAATATGGTGTTCCTGTTTGGGCCCACGTGTTTTGGGAATGGGCACAGGACATCAACACAGTTGTCCTGGGAGATATGTGATGAAATCATCCTATCTTGAAGGTTGTAATCTTTACTAATGCCCATGTCTCTTGGGTACAAAAGGTCACTGAGCAGTTAGAGTATTATGAAAACGATATGTATCATGTTCATGGTAACCATATCTCAAACAAAATAAGAGATTTTGGACTGACGTGGGCCCTTTAGATAGTGCTCCTGAGCACCATCATCATGAGCATAATGAGGGACTATTTTTTGTTTTTCTCTGCTTTGATTTTTCACCAGTCTGCATATTTTCAGTTCACTATCCTTACCCGACGGTGATGGCTATTTATAAAAAACACAAATTTCTAAATATATCGCGTGCAACTTGTGACTAAGACAAAGTAAAGTTGACTCACAGTGCTCTTAGAGAGGTGAGCTGCTGGAAGGTGCTTGACTCGATCCTTCTGATTTGATTGTGCTGCAACCCTCTGTTAGGAAAATGATATATTATATGTAACCAAAGCACTATGTGCAGAGGTAAACTGAGAAAACTGCTGCCTTGGATACAGTAAGTGTGTGACTGTCTAGGGGGTTGAAAAACTCACATCTCTTGCAGTGCAGAGCAGTGGTAAAAGCTGGGCAGATCCTCTATCTGGTTGTAAGAAAGCTCCCTGCAACACAAACACAGTACACAGTGACCAGCTGTGGGTTTATGGTGTGGGAAATTATGGTCAGCTCTGTGAGGAAGGCAACACGGCAGGACAATAATTTTCTGTATTGATTGGATTTCACAGAGATGTGATTGTGCAAGTTCATGCTTTCTTTGGGGGGGGGGGGACAAGTCTCCGCAATTGAGTTGTGTGTATCAGATTTTGTACCTCTAACTTTTCCCCTTGGTGTGTATCTACTCACAGCACTCTGAGGCGAGGCAGCTGCTCACACAGATCCAGAGGCAGAGCTGAGAGACCAGCCCGAGTCAGCGTTCTGTAGGAAAAAAGAAGCGGATCTTCTGATCATTGTTGAAGTGCGAGCAAGCGAAAGGATCCTCCAGTCCAGCGAGTGTAACTTGGTGAGACAGGCAGCTGTGTAGGTTCGCCAAACCTGTCAATGGCTGACATAACTGCCTACTCTTCCCTGACTCTCCTCTTCATTCCCCGCTTCCCCTAAAGTCTGAACACACACATTTCCATCTATTTCCTTCAGTTTCTTTCCTGCCCGGTCTTATCTTTCTTGGCTCTTTGTCTCTCTTGTATGTGGAGTCTGATTTGTCATTTTGTCCTGAGCATCAAATCAAATCAAATCAATTTATTTATATATTAAAAACCACAAAGTGCTTCACAGTAATATAAAACAGAAATACATAAAATACATTAATAATCAGACATACAGCACAAATCTAATTAAAATCTAAATAAATAAATACTTTTTTTTTTTTACTGTACATTTTAAAGGCTCGCTTGGTGAAATTATATATTGTGGGTTTGTGG
Organism: Pundamilia nyererei; assembly: GCF_000239375.1. NCBI lineage: Eukaryota > Metazoa > Chordata > Actinopteri > Cichliformes > Cichlidae > Pundamilia > Pundamilia nyererei. The sequence continues at coordinate 1,132,749 of NW_005187448.1, forward strand.
TGGCAGTGGTGCGTGTTTGTGTGTGTCTGTGTGGGTGGGAGGGACGGGTAGGTGCAAAGGGTACAAAGACTCACAAAATTTCCAGGCTGGTGGTTCCTTTCAGATCGGGAAACTCTCGAATCTGGGTTGCCCCGTTAAGGGAGCTACAGTCAAAGAAGGAAAAAAGTGTCAGACGACTGTCTTTGTTTCTCTCACTCCCCCTTTCTTTTCACTCACAGACACACACACTCACACACTCGCGCGTGTACACAGACCTTGTCTAACAGCTCATTTCATCCATCAAACTTTTTCTCCAACATCAACACAGGCTGCTTTGGCTGTCTCACTAGACATCATAAGTCACACCATTCAACATGTTCTTACAACACACTCTCTCTTACCACATCAGCACACAGCACAGCAATACGCTAACACAACATCATTCAGTAGGCCATTACACATGTCCACTCAACCCTCACTGCAAAGGACAGAAGATGATTTACACAGTGTTTGGGCTAACTCACTGGAATGGTTCCTGCTGACCGCATACTTACAGCGTGTGCAGCTTAGGTAAGAACTGGAAAGCGGATTTTCCCACAAACTGGATGGGGTTTTCATAGAAATGACTGCAACAAAAAGAGAGGAAAGAGACAATCACGCCACGCCCCGGAGAATAATTTGGTTTTGTAAATGGCTGATGGTGATGAAGTCTCAGTTGTGAGTCTGTCTGTGCAGATAGCAGCATTGAAGCTCACATGGTTTGGAGCTGAGGGTTTCCCACAAAGGCCCTCTCAGGGATGGCTTTGATATTGTTGTTATGGAAACCCCTGCAAATATAAAAAAAGACAATGTTAGTCAGGTTCTCTGTAAATATGTTTCTGATGATCTTAATAATCATTGTTATTATTTATTTTGGAGTCTGTGTGTGCATGTTTGTGTTTGGAGGAGGGACAGAGTGTGTTTGCGATTGAGAAGTCACATGTTCTCATCTTGCACCTGCCTTTGCACAGCTGAAAAGCATTTTTGGATACATGAGATGTAGACACGCACACATACGCTGTATCTGTGACACATAGGCGCGCTGCAGAACATCTGCTGAAGCGGAGGGAAAACACGGCTTGTGTGTGTGCATGTGCGCCTGTGTGTACGTGCAGGCGAGCGGCTGCGTGGGTGTGTAGCCAGCACCTGCTTGGGGTGAGAGAGATTGTATCCGAGTGCCACATTAAAATCACTTAACGGGATTACTCGGGATAACGCAACCACGATAGTCATGTCGGGCAGGTGTGTTTTTCGTGTTTGCGTGTGTGTCTGTGTGTGTGTACTCACAGTTCCTGAAGTTTGCTCAGTGTCCTGATGGCCACAGGGAACTCCTGCAGATCATTGTAGTTTAAATCCCTGTGAGAGAACCAGTAAGACAAACAGTCATTATAAAGCAGCATGTTAACACATGCAGTCCCAGTCATGATGGAGACCATCCATACTGTATGTGGTCGTATATGTTTATGTGAGAAATGTTGCACGAGTGTGTGTGTGTGTGTGTGTGTGTGTGTGTGTGTGTGTGTGTCGCTGATAGAAGACTTTAGGGCCCTGAACTATCCTTTGGTTATGTAGCCTTAGACTGGTGGTGGGCAGGGCTTCACCTAACACGCTGTTTCTTCTTCACTCCTCTCTAAACTCTGTTTCTCGCTGCTTTCTTCTCTTTCCTCTCACCCCAACTACTCTTGGAAGAAGACTGCCCCTCCCTGAGCGTGGTATTTCCTGTTGAAAGGGAGTTTTTCCTTCCTGCTGTCACCAAGTGTTTGCTCATACGGGTTGTCAGATTGTTGGGGTTTTCTTTTTTCTACAGTATAAAGCAGCGGTCTCCAACCTTTTTTGCGCCACGGACCGGTTTATGCTCGACATTATTTTCACGGACCGGACTTTAAGGTGTCGCAGATAAATACAACAAAATAAAACTAGTACCGGTACTGAAAAAAAGAAGATTTATTCATAACACACGTGAAAAGACCCAGGAACACCGAGTTAACGATAAAAACGATAACAAAATAACGCTGAACACCGATAAAAACCCTGAAAACCAGACATTTCACACCTGAGCCTCTACTCTCGCGGCCCGGTACCAAACGACTCACGGACCGGTACCGGTCCGAGGCCCGGGGGTTGGGCACCGCTGGTATAAAGCACCTTGAGGTGACTCTCATTGTGAGTTGGCACCATGTAGATAAAACTGAACTGAATTGAGCGCCATTACCTCTTTCTTAGGGAGTAAAAAAATTCAACCAATTCTGTCGCTAATTCTAAGATGTACCTGTATGAAAAATGTGTTGGTGAGATGGAGAAAAGATGTGACCATTATCTAACATTCCAGCAATCGATCTCACAAACAAGTTTGCAGACCTTATCTTGGTTCTCCACCATCTCCGCGGCATGTTGGCCTAACTATGCGATGAAGTAGATCCCTAAATTACCCAAAGCATTTTTATATTCTTTAAAACTGTGCTTTCACTTTGATGCATATCAGACTATTAGTGTATCAAACATTGGCGAAGTGTCGTTTGCGATTTGGGTGTGACCCTTGACCTTTTACCGCTCCGTCTTGATTATTCAGGATTTTGTCTCATCAGTTTTTCACACTCAATAAGATAAACACCTGACACAGTTCCTAGACTGTATTTCCATTCTTTACACAAGTATGCACATTAGAGCCCTTCTGTGCATGGGAGAAATGTAGTGTACATGTGACTGCATGTATACGAGTATGTACTTTGGTGTATTAAAATGTATGCCAGGGCATGTGTGCACTTAAGAGCCTCCTTTGAAGATTTCCAGCCATCAAGATCAAAGGATATCCTAAAGTCCTATTCAACTGGATTTGTTTTTATTCTGTTCAAGTAGCCAAATACCTTTGATGAAGAACTTTGAGAGATATATGTATGTATTTCCAGCAAATGTTGTGAAATGTTTGTCTGCCGGTGTCTGTTCTGTCTTGTTTGCATATGCTGTTGCATTTTCCTGCAGGCCTCTGGACGGCTCCTCGTAGTAATGATTTTATAATACACACTAGGGGTTGGGGAGGGTGGCGGCGATACAGATGGTCTCTCGTATTTCTCACAAGCAAAGCCGCTGTGAGAGATTAACCCATCATACCAGTGCGATCCCCACGTCAATGACACCTGTCATCTTATCCCGCCGAGTCATCGATCTCTCCCCCACCGCTGACAGTCCAAACACTTTAACACGCACTATTCTGGTCCAGAGAGCTCCATCCCTCTTTTTCACAATCTCCAGTTTCCCTTCATCCCCTTAACCATTCCTCCTCCGCCTTACGCCGTGTTTCCTCACAGTTCCCAGAACTGATAATGACTTTCAATTTGAGCGTAAAGCTGTATTATTGCACAGGCAGACAGTACTCGCTTATGTGCACGCACGTGCATGTGCCCAGACACTCATAAAAAAGAAAGCCGTGCTTTTTTTTTTTTTAACACTTCAACAGGTTGTTAAGCAGCATGCCAGACAAAGTGTTTTCATCAGACCACCGTGAATTTTGCAGGAGACACTATTTCTTTTCTCTCCCCACCTCTTTCATGAAGCTGTGTCGGTTTTCTGCGGTTTCCATATTGGTGTGTGGTTAGGAGGTAGTAATTGAGGCGACGGCACGTACTCGCGAAAACTCTCTCCTGTAGTCTTTACTTGACCCTAACTCTGGCTAGCAACTGCTCATTCAAAACACCGCGATGATGCTTTAAAGGAATCAAAGACGACTTTTTTACCTTCACATTCCCGTCACTCATTCGTTGGTTGTGGTTTTGAGAAACATTCAGGCGCTTCATGAAATTATCGGGGCATTAATCATTATTATGACTTTACAATTTAGCACCACACTTCATTATTCTTTGGCGCACTTGTTTCATATGATTTGTAAAAACAACATTTTTTTCAGGTGTTCCAAGTAACACCAACCAGCTTTACACACACACAAGCACACCTGCACACTCACACACAATCAGGGCTTTAGTGAGGCACATAATGTGAGTCCTTTGGTTGTGTTACCTCCTTCAGGTTATATTTAGGGAGTTTTTCAAATATCTTGGGTTATACTGAGGCAATGTGATTGCTGTAAACACTACTATAGCAAATGAATGTTGATACTTGCTGATGCTTTGTAATCAAAAAGCCTGCAGTGGTGATTTTGGAAACAAGGAGGTGCTCATTTAGGCCAAAGAAATGCATTCCCTTCAGTGTGCGTGCATGCATGCGTGTGTGCGTGTCAGACTGTTAAAACGTCCTTTGTTATTTTTAATACTGTCCAACAGTGTGTGTGTGAGCACGGCTGTGTGTTTCAGTGAGAATGCATGAATGTTGGATACTCACAGTGTCTCCAGACTGTTTAAACCTTCAAAACATCTCGAGCCCATGCTCCTGATGTGGTTGTTATGGAGATGCCTGGAAAAACGACACAGACATTTTTCAAAAAATTGAAATGAATTTCATGAAAAAAAACAAAAACAACGCCACAGTATGTCGAAACATTATTTCAGCTCAGCGGAGGACAAATAACGCACAATGCAACTTACAGTACCACAAGGGCAGAGAGGTTGGTAAATGCATAATCTGGGATGTGTGTGATTTGGTTGAGCGCCAGCGTCATGGCCTGCAGGGAGGGCAGAGAGTCAAGCGCCATCACTGGGATCTCCGTTAGGGAGTTGTCATCTAGCCACAGGTGTCTAAGGGAGCGGACGCCTCTGAAGGCCTCAGCCGGAACCACAGACAACAGGTTCGCGTCAAGACGCCTGCAGGGTGAGAGGAACTGAGCTTAACGAGATAATCACCAAGTCTGAGTACAGTATTCTTGCTCATGTGGATGCGTATCTGTGCTTCTGTGCGCATTAGTGGTTGTGTGTCACGGCACTGGAACGGTTTGGCTTACAGGAAGGTTATTATGAGAATTACACGTCCTTTATTCTGCTTCTTTCATCTTTACTGCAGCTTCTTAGAAGTTTCTCATTATGATTTATTCCCATGCTAAATACGCCACGAGAAGCTTCGCCAGCACAGACATGTGTGAAATGTAAGATGAGAAAATGACAGTTGCAAAAATGTGGAAATGATTGTGGTGAGTCTTTTATATTTGTGCTCTTTTTGTTGTGACACTGGCTGAGTGTCTGGAAAAGGTAGAAGACAGAAGGAAGCATTCTCAGCTTTTTTACTTTTTCCCAGTTTAGTCTCTGAAATTTCCACCAATCAAACGCTAATGCGACTTCTTACAGCCAATGAAGTGACAGCAAACACACACACACACTCACACACTGCCACATGTGCACTTTCATCTTTTCAACTATAAAAAAAAACCTAACAAACCTTTGTTCCCCTCTGTGCTCTGAACCCACAGGCCATGAGTGTGGACACGCCGTCCGTGTACATTTACACACACACACACACACACACACACACACACACACACACACTGCCGATCATGATGAATGATCCCCTCAGGGCGGAGTTGACAAGAGAGACCACTTCCTCCTGCTATTCTTCTTTCTTTGGCCCGTCACACTCACTCATTCATTTCCCTCCCTCCGGCCTCTCTCGCACTCGCGTTTTGTTTCTTATATCTTCATTGACGCACTCCCCAGCTGCTTTGAATCCCTTTTGCATCTCAGTCCTTAATTCTTGTTCATCTTTCAAACATCCCCTCCTTATCAATCTTCTGCCGAGGTTCTTTGATTCCTGCGCTCCAGTTCTCCTCGCCCCCTCGGAGGTTTTACCAAACAAAAAGCATCTTCAAAGTGAAATCTGAACTTGAACTCTGAACTCTGGGCTTGTCTGCCTGGGGCAAGTTTCCATCAGGAGAGCAACTGCATACACTGGCAGATGCTCACACACACAGAGGCACCTACCACCATATATGTAAATACTTCTGAATGTGTTTTCAGCGCACGTTTCTTTTTTTCTTTTTGCAGCGCTAAACATTTGCCCTTGTGCACCCCGTATCCTGCAACTGTGGACATTGTTCGTCCCTGACCCAAATCACAGGATGAAAGCTGCAGAAGGTCTTTCTGCTTTCTCTGGGTTGTTCTCCGGGGTAAAATAATAATTCCTCCTTTTCGAGTGGACCTGCCAGGTCTGGTGAAGGTCCAGACAGAACCAGGAATGTTCCACAAAGGCTAATAAAGCAGACATTTCCTGTCCATCACATCAAAGTCTGACGTATGATTACCAGAGTAAGAAGCAGAGGCAGAAAGAGAAAAATCCTTTAAATGATCCTGGAGCTCTGGGTTACTGCTTCTGTTTGTTCAATTCTCCAGATGGACAAAATTTTATACAACCAGGACCTTTGGTGAAGGGGGGGGGGCTGTTTTACTGCCATGTAGTCCATTTTCCCTAAACCTGGTTACACTGATCTAAATCTGCCTGTGAAACTCATGAGTGTTGATAAGGCTACACAACTTAACCCTTTGGTAAGGACCCAAAACACATCTGTCTGCTTATGATGGCACAAGCAACAGCACTCACACTGTGCTGTAATTATCCTGCTCCAAGAGGCAAATTTCTTGAATCAATCTCGCTGCTGAGAACAGAATCGCTGTTTGAGATTAAGTCCTGATTTATTTTGGATGAAAGCCTCCTTTAATACATTCATACCAATTTGAATCCATGTGACTCTTTCTTTTTACCTGGTGTGTTTTATGTCAGTGAGAGGCGCCGACAAGCTTCACTCTCCAAAGCCTTTCCAGTAATCTTTCTGTGCTCAGCTTATCATTACTGTAATGACAAGGTGCGTCTCTATACACTGGCTCTGTTTGTGTACTCTGTGTGTGTGTGCGCACGAGTGTGTGTGCATGTGTGTTTTTCATTACTCGTGACAATTTCTATCCGCTAAAAGAAAAAGATCTGTGAAGACCACACGCTCGTACGCAAAGACACGCAGAC
>NW_005187448.1:1140034-1158267 GCF_000239375.1 Pundamilia nyererei
TGTCTTTGCGATGAAGGAAAAGGCTTTATGGATATTTGCAAGGAATTAATAATTTGGAGTACATGTGGAGGGCAATGTTCGAAGAGTGGGGTACCGGTGAGCAATTGCAGATGAGGTGGTCCACACATGCACACACACGCATGCACACTGACACACACACATACACTGACCCTGCAGATTAGACAATTAGGTCACCAAACACTCTCATTAGCCAGGGGGATAGCAGTGTGGGTGGTGGGAGAAGAACAGGGGAGTAGGAGTAGAGGAGGAAGAGAGGGGGAACTGATGGAAAATGGGGTTGTTTCACAGCTCATTGGAGATGCTCTCGCTGGCCTGCAGTGTCTGCTGTTTCCCTCATGGCTTCCAGATGCTACCATGCACTGCACTGACACAATCAGGCCGTGACTTCTTCCATTAAGCAGCACAGCAGCACTGAGCACACAACTACTGCAGCCACCATTTGGATATGGTCTGTCATTTGTCAGCAGTGCTCCTATACCTGCATTGTGGTTATTAGTGAAATGCGTAGGTGGCCAGTGTTTCATTCACTGCTGGACGAGAAGATGAGTGCAATGTGTATAAGACGGAGACTCACAAGGACAGGAGGTTGGGTAGGTCCCAAGGAGCATCATCAGGAAGTCTCTCCAGCTGGTTGTTCTGTAGCATCCTACAAGGCACACACATATTACACAGCTATATGTATCATGTCTATACTTCATGAAGTTTTCGTACTGGATGTGTGTGCACATGCGAGAGCGAGAGTGCAACGGGCAGGACAAAAATTTCATAGTGAGGGAAATCTGACACAAGAAGGAAAGGGCCAGTGAAAGCTTGAAGAGAAGCAGAGAATGAAGGGTAGAGCAAAAGAGAAAGAGCCTCCCTGGGTGGGCTGCTGATGTCATTCTCAAAAGATTGGAGCAAAAATGGGGAGGAAGTGGGAAGCAAACAATAGACCTCTCTCTTTACTCACCCTCCCTTGCTTTTTCTATCTATCTCACACTATTTCTTCAGTTTTATTGTGACAAGTCCACTTAAACAGGCTCATAAAGCCTCCGGTGTGTCACATAGACCCAGGGGGTCAATGTGCCACGGTAGTCTGTCTCTGTGAATGCTTCGTGTCTTGTGTGATAGGAATCGTATATCGTATTTCCACTGTTGAGAAATGCTTCTTTGTTTTCCTCCCCCGCCAGTATGATATGAAGTATAATATGAAGTATAATTAAAACATTTCCTTGCGCATGTGTTTATTTATTTAGCTGTAAATGAAGGATGGAGCATAGCGCATGTAATAGCATAGTTTTCACATTTATTTATATAACTTTTCTGTTTTTATATATTTTCCTGTTTCAAAGAATTTCCCAATGGGGAGGATTCCTGTTCAACCTCTGCGAGTGTGGTGTGCCTGTGAGAGTCAGCAGGGATCTTGTGGTTAACCTAGACAAGGTCAGCAGTATTTTCATGTCTAACACAGGGAGACCTTCACCGTTATGTTAAGAAATTAAATGGATAGTTCAGTTACCGTGAGGTCAAAGAGATCCTCCAAAGTTTTCCTTTTGCGTTGTAGTGTCGAGTGTATATGACACAGTGTATTTCCCACTATCGTTCATTGCGGTTGGCTCGTTCTGTTTCGGTGAGTTTCACGGCACAAGGTGAAAGAAGATCAACTGGTGTGCCTGGTAATTCTCTAGATTCCCTCAAATTACAAACCACAAGTTTGCTAGCTGAGTTTATATTCTGTGGAACTGCCGCTCTGACTTTTCTCAGCCAAGGTCCAAAAGGAGTTGAGGGGGTTGGCAAAGCTCATGAAAATCTCCTTAAAATCCTTGTCCTGCGCTAACTAGAAATATGGCTGCAACTCATTAGATCCTGCGCTCACAAGTCAAAAGGTGCTCTGAGTTTTGTGGCTGCTTTGCACTTTTTTTATGATTTAATACTTTGCAGCAGCTCTAACAGTTGGTGGCCATGAACACAGTTTGAGAAGTGTGGTGTTAAGAGAACAGCTTTGAATGGAGTCCTTGGTCAATTATTTGTCACTTTCTGTAATCTCAGTGGGTGGTGTGACTGGGAGGTCCCTGCAATACACCTGTAAGGGGGTGTGTGTGTGTGTGTGTGTGTGTGTGTGTGTGTGTGTGTGTGTGTGTGTGTGTGTGTGTGTGTGTGTGTGTGTGTGTCCTCGCAAGTGAAACAGCGCTTGTTTAGAAATAAAGGTGCTGCAAGCAGTGCATGTCTCCCCCAATCTCATAAAATTTAACTGCAGTTAATGATGCATGGCTTGTGTGTTTCATTCAAGGTAGGGCAAGTTCCCTTTCAAAGGATAGAGTGGGATAAACCCACAGTGGCGGTTTAGGCATGGGGATTAAACCAGGGCTGTGGTATAGGTGAGAGGGTGGAGGAAGTTACTTACAGAACTTTCAGGTTGTGTAGACCTTGGAAGGCGAGGCCTGAGATATACCTCAGCTGATTCCCTGAGATACGCCTAAAAGAGAAACAAGCAAAATTATAAAAGTGAAAAATCGAAATACAATCATAGACACAAAAAAAGTTACAAGTCTCAAGAGAAGAGCTTTCTTTACGTTCATTTACGTATTTTATTCGATACTTTTTGGATGAGGCTGTGATGTGACTTCATCCCAGACTGCTTTGGGGTTATTGTTGGGGCAGTATGCAAATAAGAATTTTCTATTCCCTTCAGTGTGGTTGCTATTGGCCCGAGGCACACCCTGAAACCTTAACCAATCCTGGGAGCGCCGATGAGTGAGTAAAGACTGAATTGAATGAGACTGGGTCAACAAGTGCACCGCATAAGTATATGTGTGGATGTGAGTGTGTTTATGTGCGTGTTTGTATAGTAAGGTGTATACTATATGTGTGCGCACAAACACATGTGTGCAGCGAGACATTGCGTGCGCTAATTTCCATGTCCTTGAGGGTAAATCGGCCTATTCTAAAGGGGCCTCGAGGACAGCGGGGAGAGAAACCACACGCATTCACACAAGCAATCCAATCAGTTTGTTTATCAAACACAGCACCTAATGGTCATTTGTGAGTGTGTGTATAAGATGTCCAAATAAATAACATTCAGTCCAGCAGAATAACTCTCAAGGTCACAAGCTGGAAGCGCAGTTTAAACACAGATTTGGGCTTCACAACTCAAGACCACCCACTTTTATTAAACACACACACAAGACGGAGCCCTCCTCCACCTCACACAATTGCTCTACAGGTGATGTTTGCCTGACATTTCAGCTTAATGCTAAGCAGCCTGCTTCTGGAAAAGCTGTACCAACAGTGCCAGGATGCTAAATTATTGATAGAGTGTGCTGTCTGCCTTCCCAAGCCACTAGCATCCAGATGGTAAATGGTCGAGGGCTCCCGTCAAACTCCCTCTGACATCTGACGCTCATGTCAACATGTCTGTGTTGTATTACTGTGCAGTGGCAAACCACACAGCTCCACCCACGCCTGCCAAATCTCACACTCGGCTCAGTTTATAACTTTTACAGATCTCGTATTTATCAACAGAAACACACACATCGGCTCGCTAGAACACAAAGCGAGCCGATCACTATCCAAGCTATTGTGGTGCCATTTAGTCAAACCACAGTCAAAACGTATTCACGTAGACATAAACAGTGCCGCATGAAATCTCAATATAGATTTCCCAAAAATGACAGACGTATGACAGACAGTTATTTCTTTGAGCATTCAACTCAATGACACTCCCAATATTTATCCGTAATTTCAAGAAAAACTGGTTCAGTTTCCCTTGATTGAATTTTAATGTCTCTCCAGGGACAATAAATACCATTCTGAGTTTCCGCAGATGCACAATCTGGTCAACAGGGATATTTTTAGGTCGATTTCCAGAGATGCATTTAAGTTTCTGAAATAAAAACGCCTTCAGTGCCTTGTTTTGGCTAGTCTTTAATATATAGTAGACTTATTTATATATGTATGCATTGAAAGGCTTTGATGCAGCAGCAAGAGAAATAAGTGATTTTTCAATGTGGACGATGACGGATGCCAGCGATTCTACATTTTAGAAAACAAACACTGTAGTTAGGGCATTTTGTGCACGTCCCACTGCCTGTGCAGCCATTCTCTATTCAACTGTAGCCAACACAGCAATAAAGCAGAATCGTGTTTTTCTTGCCGACGTCATTTATCAAATGAATAATTACGTCGATGGCGAGGATGGATGCTGAAAAGGGAAAGAAATGCTCAGACGTTCCTGATAGACATCAGCAGAACATCGGCAGTTACCGCTGACCAACTGTTTCCATTAAATCAGAGTGTGTATTTATGTGTGTGTAAATGATCGTGCGTTTGAGTGAATGTTCCACACTTTGCCTCCTAGTCGTTCCACATCAATCTCCGTCTAATGAAAGGCGCCTTGCTCATGTCAAACCGTGGCTCCAACTGTTTCTTCTTTTTTCTTTCGTTCTTTTAATTTGATTTGAAGATTGTTACAATTGCTCTTGGCCTCTGTGCTGCACAGATAAAAATTCCACCTCAACTATAAAATGATTCATAGGTAACATAGCAGAAGCCAGTGTAGCCGGCGCAGTGGAGACGGTAACAGAGGTGAGACCACCCTCCTATTTGGGCCGATCAGAGAGGGATTCGCTGAAGCACATCCACCGCTGATTGTTCTATGTATCATCTCGTTCTATTGCCTCAAAATAATAAACAAGACGACAGATTAAAGACCTCGGGAACAAAGACGGCATCATATTTTGGCACACTATCTCGGGTAGTGATAGTCATAGTGGTAGCAGGACCAGGGTAGGTGATAGGAGTTGATGATGAAAGGGGAGACAGAGGAGATAAACGGGTCTTATCAGCGAGAGGGCGAATTGTGCGTGGGTGTTTTATGTAAGTGCTTAGTACGCGCATGTTTTACAACCTTGGCCCGTCAAAAGAAATGTGAGCAGATGACCTTTGACTTGACATCGAGGTCAACCACTTAACCTGCCATTAACCTCTGAAATTGAGGGAGTAAAATGCAGACACGTGGAGCGTCAGCCTTTGAATGTGGTTGTTTGTGGGCAGCACATGAACCATTCTGGCAACACTAAGAGGAAAAGTTTGAATTGGTCTATATTAGATAGTGTTGGCTGGGTGCTGCACCTGGAACATCAAGCCAGCCAACGCTTTGACCTCTTAACCCTCCCCCATGTCATATTCCCGGCCTATCAGCAGACAATCTTATCGCCAAGAGAAAGACAAGCAGGGCATCGTTGGCCTCCACTCACCACCTCTCCACTCTTGCATTTGGATTTCATATCTCACATGTGATAGTTGGAGTCAGAGGGCTGCGATATGACTGGATCCAATCAAGAGTGTCAGAAGATAAGAAGAGCATATTCCGTGCACATTAAGTTAAGATGTAGGCCAAAAGAGGCAAAGTCACCAATGATGGGAAGTCAGATTATTCCACCTGTCAGGCCACTTGAAGTGGTGTCAGATCACCTCTATAATTACGAGGTGTTAGATAGCTGCAGATAATGATAAGGTGAGTAGGAGACACGACGCAAGTGGCTGATTATGAAGTTAAAGGCAAAAGCAGAGTGAAATATGAGATCAGGAGCTACAAACAGGGATGGACTTTGATAATGATGATGGGCTGGAAGCGGTGGTTTTCAGAAAGAAACATCTTCGAGGGCAGTCTCACTCCAAGCCGTCCTCTGGTAGCTCCAAGTTACCGCTTCACGAGAAAATGGCTTTTTTAGAGCAAAACTTTTAAAAAAGAGGGCGTGTCTTTGATATGACAGCCAGATAAGAAACCAGTTTAGGAGTCTGTATCCAAGCATGGGCATCGCTGCCCTCTCATTAATCCACAGACACGCAGTCGCCTCTCTTCAAGCTTCGTCTGACTGACAGTTGTGTGCATGTTTTTGTGTTTAAATTAAGACGCAAATTCACTGATCAAAGTGCTGAATCAAGGCTTAATAAGAGGGATCTGAGATCAATAGAAATAAGGACTTACAGGCAGGGAAAGGGCTGGAGGGAGGGATGCTTGAGCTCACATCTTATTATCAATATTAATGGTGCAGTGAATCAAAGGAAGGTTTAGCCCAGTAAGATTAGCTACCTTTGTGAGTTAATTTGATCACCTCGTTTTAGGTTCAAAGGGATTAGCTGTTATTCACTTTGAAGCTACAGAGGTGAGAAGTGAGCAAAGAGATAAGAGGTGGGATGACACAGTTTGTGTTCAAATAGAGATAATCTGTACCCTCACCTTCCTGTAGCGTAGCACAGGATAAATGTTGAAACTCTTGCCATCAGCAAATTTGTTTTAGTTTGTGAAAATGTGACGTGAGAGCAGAAAAAATGTCAAAGGCAGAGACTACACGGCCTGCAGTGAAGTGAAGATGGGGGGGACTGTGAAAATGAATTCAGTGGGAGGGAGACGGAGTAAGGGAGGGCGGGCGGCGAAGCAGAGCCCAACATCAAACAATTTATCACTCTGCCAGTCACAACACGCCTGCCCCTTGCCTCTCCCTGCTACCAAACAGTTCTCGAGACCCACATCAAAAGCTGTCTCTCTCAAACCAATCATGTTTGTGTTGAGAGCGTTGATTTGTTTTTCTGAGCTTTCTAAGTGTAGCACAACCTGTTATCGCTTTGTCTCTTTAAACCATTTCAGGCAGAGATGAATATTTTTAAAAAGCGCTTTTCCTGCCCTTGAAATGTCACGATCGTCTCAGAACATCTCCTGAAATGGTCACAGGGCTGGAAAAAAAATTGGCTTCAGGGAAGGAACATACTCCTTGGAAGAATTACAAAGCAACAAAAAGTCTCCATAAAGTGTCAGAACTTGATAGCTATGCAGACGAAGCAAGATCAATGGGCCTGTAAAACACTGGGATGGTTGTTCCTGGACAAACACTACAGATGGAGCTGTGTCCAAGGCCCCGCTTCAACCCCCACCCCTGCCATTCCCCCCCACCCGATGCAGGCAAATGTCAGCTTCAGTGCTCAGCACCACCCTGAACTGCGTGGTTTTCGTTATTACGCCAACAGCAATATCTGACCTGTAACGTTTTACAACCGCAAAAGTTCAGATCAGCAATGCAATAAGCTGCAATAAATCAAAGTGGTCGATTCGATATTCCGGCTTTTAAAGTGTCACATAATTTCCCTTCGTTCTGCTCTTCGGACACAGTTGGACGGCAACTCAAAGGAAATGTAGGCTAACCTTGTTGCTTTCATCATCGTTAGCTCATGCCTCACAGGCTGCAGCTGCGCAAATTAGCAAAGAAAACAGCAGACCGTCCAAAGACCCGACAAAGACACACACATGCGCACACACAAAGTTTGCAGGATTCAGAGGTGAAATAATCACGTGAACGCTGACATACAAGCATAAGCCCCCCCGAACTCAAACACACTCTTACGCACATTCACGCCCTGAGGGCAAGTCTCTAGGCAGCTTTTGTCAAACGGAGACGGAATTCTGCTGGGTGGTTGGAGTAGTCAGATCCGATATCGGCGAGGTTGACTGAGAACGTGTTCAAAAAAGTTTTGCAAACTTGCTGCGCCTTGTATTCTTTTAACAGCCCTGTGAGACTGAAACCAATACTGCTTCTTTTTTACCTTGAAAGCGCCGGCCAGATTTCCTCTGTAGCATATGCTATGGTAGTCGAAAACATTTAGACTTCTTATAGTCTAACATATTGTTTGTTTAGTTTCATTTGATCAAATAAAGCTGTATTTATTACCAGCCAAGAGACGTATGTGAGAGATATTCCAATGAATCCATACTTAATTCTATTTGCATTATTTGTTGTCCCAGGGCTATCCTAAAAGTCTCCCATCGTGTGTGTTTATCTTGGCGAGGACACTTGTCTACGAACGAACTGTTTCTGCTGATCTGTCCAGCTGAACCGAATTCAAGGAGGGCAAGAAAGCAGAGGCTTGGATGCCGAGCACAGAACCTGCGCTTTAAAGACCATATATTTGATCTCTGAGTGAATATCAGGTTCGCCTCAGCTCTCCCTTTTGTGCAGCCATCCCAGGATATACTAGCATATTGCTTCAGGCACTTTCTTGGTAGGGGAGATCAGAGGCGGGCCAGAATCATCAACCTCATCTCTGGCGTCTGTGGGTATCAGCGGTTCAAGGAATTACTGGTTCTCGTCATGCACGAGTTGTGACAGTGCAGGTTCATTAAGTGAGCGTGAGTTGAATGATTGTGCACTCACAGTTCTGATAGCAGGTGCAGTCGGTGGAAGGCCCTGGGCTGGATCTCGCTGATGTTGTTCATGCTCAGATCCCTAGAGAGAGAGAGAAACGGGGAAAATCAAAGAGTCAGTCAATGCGTGCCTTTTTAATGTTCTTTGAAAACGCTCAGAGACGTAAAATTATAAATGTTTCGGATGCCTTTTTCATATGGAAATCCATCCTCGCGAGCAGGGAGTAGCACACAGAGAGAGGTTACAGGGTTAGGTAGAGAGGTTGGAGAACTGAAGGGAGGAGAGGGAGATGCAGAGGAGAATTTTCCCCAATGAATCATTGTTGGGCAGCTGTAATTTCCTCCTCGTCCCAGTGACTCTTTCTCTTTTCCAGATGTCTCACTCTGCTTTCTCTCAGATCTGACCCCTCGGTCCCCCCTTCCTATCTATCTCGTTCTCCTTCCCGTTCTCAGTCTCTTGGCTTCTTTCTTCTTCCTCAGGTTTCTCCTGAGACCACCTCCTTCCCCCTTTGTTCATTGCTTTAACACAGGCACACTCCATTTCTTTGATTCTTTGACACACACTCTGACGTGAGAGGGTGTGTTGAGGGGTGAGTGTTGACGCAGCTGCGTTGCGGTGAAAGAGGGAGAGGTGAAGGATGCTCAGACTCATGCGTGCACACACACACACATTAAACACACACACTTTTTCACATCTTTTTTTAACACTCGGGGACAGCCTATGTGTCAGCCTCTGGTAGAAAACATATATAACCTTTTAACTCGGTCATGTAAGGTCATCTCTTTGATTAGCACGGGGAAAGCAAGAAGGTTTTACATCACCTCTGCTTTGCTTTCACAGCCCTTGGTGTCTTGCATGAGCCTTCAGGAGTGAGACTTGAATTTGCGTGTCTCTGTGTGTGTATGACACTAACATTGCTCATAAAGCCAGACCACCAGGCTAGCGAGTGTAAACTCTGTTCTCAGAAGCCCTTTGCAGTTGGGAGTTTTGACACACTGCCTGTTTGTTTGTCAAGTCAGCCAAGCTGACAGGGGGCTGGACAGATCTGTCCTCAGGCGTGATCTATATCCAACTTCAGGGAGATATGGAAAAAAACTGTGCTTGGTTCAAAAAATGTGGGTATTTGAGTAGCCTGTCATAATTAGCAGACGAGTCAAATTCAGTATAACAAAAATCTGGTACACCGTCAAGGATAACACACAGCATAAGCTCCATGTGTCACGTGTAATGAGGGGGTGTGTTCTTACCAAGCGATGAGCTTGCAACGTTAGCAGGGTGCCATGAAACTTTGCAGGTCATTGCAGAGCCTTTTCTACAGCATCTGCTGACAATTAATATTTTCCTAAGAAAGTATAATAAAGGCACGAATGTAAACTCTTGGGGGGTCTGACAGCAGAGAGAGGTGTTCAAGGTGTTATTCAAGGACCTTCCAGTGTGACATTCTGTAGGGATTTCGATATTTTGGTTTCACTGTTGCATTGATGTTACTGACCTACTCTTAGTAGTTACTTGTCTTTCATGCTTATAAAATAATGAGCAAGGCCTGTGTTGTTGTTTTACTGCTTGTTTGGTATGCTTGGTAATGCATACTGACAGCTCAAAGTAATAGCCTAAGGTAGCACTCGGCCTATAAAGGAGGATAAGAAGGAGACTTCAAGCTAAAGTAAATAATGCGGGTATGAAAACATTCAATAATGGTTTGTCAAATGTTTACAGAGGAATGTGATATTTATTCATGTTTGTGTAATCTAAACTGTGTTTGCTTATAATGAAAACCGGGCACCTGTAAATACAAGGCTAGTCCAAGGCTGCGTACCTCCAGCAAGAGTGAGAATTTCCCCCATCACGGATCCAGAACTATATCACAAATATGTATATATATGACACACTATGTCACTATGTTTCCAGATTTTTTCTTATCTATTTGTAAAGATGGATATAAAGATGAACTCATGTTTCTTAGTAGTATATTAGCCTTCCAAACATGTCCTGGATCCAGATTTAGACTTCAGATCAACTCCAAAAGTTGATCATTACGAGCTGAGCCAAATGCAAATCCGTCCGTAACATTTTGAGTAATCCTGTTGATAAACAGACTGACAAACTAAACCCGTCACATAACCTCCGTGGTAGGAGGGACGGGGTAAATATGGTGCCATTTCATGTTTATTGGATCACTTATTCAATCTTCAATTTTTATTAAAAAAGTCAGAATAACAAATAACAGACTAAAGAAATGAGCAAACAAATTACTGCATACAGTAAACACAGTGTGTGAGTGCCAGTGAGGTTTTAATATAACACAGGTTGTCTGTAATCCAGTCCTGGGCTCCTTGATCACAGTGTTATCAGTAGACCAAGACAGATCACACCAACTGTGATGATGAGCGAGATGATGGTCTTGATGGCTTAGAGTAGCTGTGCTCTTCCTTAGGGATCAACCAACTTTCAATCACTGATTTAGCTATAAGTCATATAAACAGTTCTTGAAAAGTGAACTGGAAGAAGGTTTGTGAAAAGGTTAGTAATCCTAAGCCCGACAGCAAACCCACCCAAAAAAATACAAACCAAGAAAAGAAGGGTTAGAGAATAGTTTAGTCAAAGCTTAGGTGTAAGAGTCATTGAAATGTTGCAGAGAAGGAGTTCTAAATATCCACCACGCAGAAAAACTTCAAAGATGTTGAAAATGAAGGAATTTTGCACCGACAGGCTCACCGTTGTGCAAAAGACATGCAAGAATTTTGAGACAACTTTTGCTCCCTCACTCAAACTTTTCAGTCATGTTCATTTCCCTTCATGAACATATGCTTTTGTTAGTCTTGTGTTTTTGTTTGTGCGTGGCTGCTGCGCAAAGAAGGGGACTCAGAGTTGAGATACGCCACTAAAAGAGTGACTGAGAATCTGAGTGATAAGGAGAAGTGAGAGATCCATACCTCAGAGACGTGGCACATAGGTGATGTTTAGCTTGACACAATAAAAGATCGTTTCCACTGGTCTACAGCTTAACTGTTGATCGTTTTGTCAGGAAACATTTTTAAAAGTTCATTTTCCTATCAGTGTTTTCCAAATATGCCAAATTTCAATGTCAGACTTTAGCTTTTCAGGGTATTTCAGAAAAGCCAACAGTTTCCATCTTTGGCACAGTATCTGCTCAATAATTCTGAAATAAATACAACTATAATACATTACTGCTTGATTAGAGTCTGAGGTCAATATAAGTGACAACAAAGTTGCCATGGAGATGACGCAGCAAGCAAGCAGTAACACAGTAATCAAGACTGGGTGACATCACGTAAGACACAGGAAGCGCAGGGGAGGGGGCGCGTGAACAAGACACGTGCACACTTTAATCCGATTCATCTTCTGGGCGCTAATTTTCTGCAGAGGGGGAATATTTATTGGGACGCTGTGGAGGGATTGTTAAAGGGGAGCAACACGCAGACACGCAGACATACACACCCAGCTTCTGGGGATGCGCCCACAGATGGAGACAACTCTCCGTTATCTGGTCCTGATTAAAGAAGCCATAAACAAACGTTGTGTGAAGTCCATAACAGCGGCCTCGCTCAGACAGAATAAACACACAGCAACGGAGAGAGAAAATGTTTAAAAATAAAGACACACACACCGGTGAGTCATGGGGAAAAGGTTGAATGCAGCTCGGCTCGCCTGCGCTCTCCAACAAGCTCGTTTGGGAAGCCGGAGAAAGAGCGAGAGAGAGACGTTTCTGCAGTGCAGGCCAAGGCCTCCGCTGACAACTTGACGTATCGTTGGAAGGCACTGTGCTATGGCTTGTTTTTAAAATCAAATAACAGCTGTGGCTTTTTTAAACCATGATAATTATGATTGATGACTACCACATGTGTATTGTGTCGGCTGGCGCTGTGACGTGCAGATATTTTCAGCGCAAGTAAACGGCCGCAAAAGTAATGAGAAAGACAGCGCTCAGAAGATTTTGCAGGCTGTGGGAGTTTCACAATTAGAACTGTCCCCGTTTTACTGGCATCTCTAATGTGTGTGTGCGCGTGTGTGTGCTCTGTGAAAGAGAGGGAGAAGTCTGTGTATCAGTATCTATGTGCGCAGGACAATATTATTTCCATTTATAGGTGGCTGCGGTGTGTGTGGTGAGATGTCTGTCGCTCATTTTCACACCCCTATTGTTTCCCATTGAGCCTGCACATGTGGTGGGTGCAGGCCCTGGTTGCACTTTCACCACATCATACATGGACTCTGCTGGGACCTGGAAAGGGATTGCTGTGAGTGTGTGTGTGTGTTGGGGGGGATGGCGTGGAGGTTTCTTTTCTTCATTTTTCATGTGAGTATTCAGCAGGGAAACGTTCTGCCCTATCTTGGCCATCACGGCGTCAGAGAAACAGCCTGATATTGCTCGCAGGAAAACACATCTTTCAGCTGACAGAGGCGCACAGGCCATTGCCTTTCCTTAGAACTCCTGTTGCTGACTGACGAACTAAAGATTCCTCAGCGGCGCTGGGACGCATGCAGGAAAGCGGACGCGCGGAGACGCGCGCTCATCCGGCGCTCATCCGGCGCTCATCCGCAAACACACCCATAACATTTCTTTTTATCTCCTTTTTCTCTGACAAAGCCTGTGAGCTCTTCCTGTCTTCCCCCGGGGTGGGAACGGAACAGACGTGGATCTTCATGTGCACAGATGTGTGCATTTTTGCGTGTTTAAGCACGGTAACGTGTGGAACTGAGAAGGGAAAAGAAACGGATACATTTTCCATTTCTATTTCTCCATCGTTCCGCAGTTTGCAGACACACAATGTTCTCCGACTGATGTGTGTACGTGTAGGCTCGTCTGTGTGTGACTGTAAGGGAGGAGGAATTGGCATCGGAACAAAGGTAAAGCACTATCTGACTGCTTTGTGCAGTGATTGATAGAGTAACCATGGCAAGTCGCATGTCTTAAGGGAGGAACGGAAGCATGAAGAAGCAGGGGTACATTTCCATTCATCGGCCGTGGCCTTCTCAGTCCCTCCCTCTCTCTCTCTTTCTCTCTTATGCCGCTCTATCCCTCACACTCGCTCTTTCTCTCCCCATCGCTGTTTCAGATTTCAACTCGAGCATGAGGTTACACTGTCCTGTAGCTAGAATAATGTGATTTATCATATTTCCACTTCGCCGTCAACAGAACTACTGAAGTATGTTATCGGCTCTGTGATCAAAGGCGGCGTGTGTGGGGGGGTGTGAATGTACCCCTAGCCCCACTGTAACCAATTTCAAACTGGATGCATTTCTGACAAAAAGCTGGTGATTTAGCGCAGCAAAACAACTCGCCACATCATATGAAAATGCCGTTGTTTATTTTTAGGAACATAGACACCCACGCTACAGCCACAGGCACTCACACATACTCCAGGTGTGGGTTTTTTGTTGTTGCTGTTTTTGTGAGGAGGGTGATGGACCACCCTGGTGACTGAATATACCCTGAGACCAGGGCAGATATGATCAGTAGTCAGGTGCCTGTTTCTGGAAACATTGCTAAAATGTGTCAGTGAGAGAAAGAGAGCGTAAGCAGGGGGGTGATATGATATGATGCATTTCACATTGAGGCCATAGCTCCCCCCGCCCCAACCTCAAACAAAAAAAAGAAAGGGAAACCTGTATGAAACGACTTGTGGTATGCTGCTGCTACTAAACCTTACAATTGCATACAAAATATTGAGAGATCTTTCACCTCCCAAAAAATCAGTTTAATCAGAGCCACACCATCATTATTTGTGCTTTCATCTCTTCCCGTTTGAATCATTGTAACAGTCTTTTTACTTGTTACAACAAAGCAGCTTTGGATCGCCTTCAGGCTGCAGCAACAGAAGATCGCATATCACTCCAGTTTTGCCTTCTCTTCAATGGTTGCCAGGAAATTTTAGGTTTCACTTTAAAATGTATTTTTAACTTTTATGACCCTACATGGTAAAGTTCCCCAGGATATCGCTGACCTGCTGAAACCTCATTCTTCTTCCTGAGCTCTTGGTTCTTCAGGTCAGAGGTCGCTACTGGTCCCATGTGCTCAGTTCAAAACTCGTGGGGATCAGGTTATTCAGGCAGTGGCACCAAGGTTGTGTAAATCTCTTTGCACTTTACAGAGTCCACCGACTCTTAAAAAGCGGCTGAAGTCAAGCTTTTAATTAGTTTCTTGTTTTACGTTGTTTTCATATAGTTTTGCTTCTTGTTTTATTGTGAAGCACTTTGTGATTTTTATCTGTGAACCGTGCTTTATAAATACATTTTACCAACTCACACTCTGTGGTGTTTGTTTCGCTCTCGCTTCCTTTTCTAGTCTGTCTCTCTTTCTTTTTTGCCTCCCTGCCAATCCCAATCTCCCTCGCTCAGGTGGAAGTTCTTAGCAAACAAACAGCCAATAATGGCAGTAAGCGCTGCACCTTTGAAGGTGGCTTATATGTGAGGAACATTAGAGTAACAGAACCTTAGTGGAAATCAACAACCTAGAGTTCTGCCCTGAGGGCAGGAGTTGTGCATTAGGGCTGCTTGAGCCACACCTTGGCTGTCTTTCACAGCGATTAGAACTGTAATGTCTTCAGTTAGATTCAGTCTGATCCTCTCCGCTTAGTTCTTTGAAACAGTTAAGGCACGATGAAAGAGGATCTTTTATTCCACACAATGCAACTGGTAGTCAGTGCTTGGGCGCCGCCTTAAAGAGGGTCTAAATAGTTGTGTGCATTAGTGTGTGAGTGTGTGTGCATGTGTGTATTGTATGCAAGGGTGAGGTCTAAGTGTGTTTGCTTTTTTTCTGTCTGAATAGACTGACTGCTTTGGCATTCAGTTTCTCTCCCGGTCACACATGAGGTTGCACACACACACACACACACACACACACACACACACACACACACACACACACACACACACACAAGAGTCAGGAAGGAGGGCACAATGCTGTCCTCCCCTCCTCCTTTCTCTAAAGATGTGTTTTTTCTCCCTCTCTCCCAGACTTCCTGGGAGGGGTACACTGCCCTTTGTGTCCGAAGGCACTCTCTTTTTATCTTTCCCTCTCTTATTCTCTCATTCACGGGGGACAAAGAGCGAGAGGGCGAGGAGAAGTTTTTCACCTGGATGAGGCGGGCCATGGGGAGGACTCTGCAACAAAAGTGCAGAGAAACAGAGAAGGAGGGATGATGAGAAAAGAGGAGATAATGAAACAGAAAAGGGAGATGCTTCAGTGTGTTGTGCTCTTTTCTGCTTGCTGCGGTTAAGAGGAGAATGACAGGCGGATGTCTGGGTGGAGAGAGTAGCTGTTTAGTCTGAGGCCATGTCATGGGAAACATACTCGTGCCCTCTGGGACTTCATTCAACCCCTGGTATACTGCACACGCACATAAACACGTGCGCATACACACTTCATGTGCGCTGCCTGCCCTCACACACACACACACCCTGTCATGAGATGGGGGGGGGGGTGTAAGGTCAAGCACTTCAGTAATGGAACAGGAAGTGTTGGAACAGTCGGCGCTACACAACATACAACTGCCTCCAACATGTGGACAGGAATGACAGGCAGCTGTTGTGTAGGCCAAAGCTTTGGAAGGCAGGAAGGCATTCACAGCCCCCCCCCCCCCCCCACTCCACTAATGTGTTGTTTTGACATGTATATTTTGTCTAGTTTTCATTCGTGTTTGTCACATGATGCACTTTTTTTAATCAAAGCTATGAGTTTTTGCAGTATTAAAGGTTAATAGCATGCCAATGAACTCTTTAAAAAATAGTAAACGTGTGGAAAAGGGTAGCAAATTTTATCGCTTCCTGAATGGGTATCTCTTACAGAGGTGTCCTCCCCCCCTTCTGCATTCTGCTTCAAGGCAGATTCGCAGCAGTGGACACAACAGTAAATGAAACCCGATGAGTATTAGTGTCAGGCTCTATTATGACTTCATTTGGTTGAATGGCAGAAACAGGAGGACACTGGATCTAGTTAGAAGGCTGCTCAAATCCACTGCTGGCCCAAAAAGCGCTCACAGAGCCACGATCAGGTCATCTGCTCCATATATTAAAGAGTACCCACGGATAACATCTAGAACTCAACTTAGATCAGCGCGTGATGAAATCTTACCCCACACTGCTGAAGACATGTGGCTGCTGTTGGTTTAAAGAGATTTAGTTTGGCGTCTTGCCATTCATGTAAAAAGTCCAGATTTCCTCTTTTGCTCCTTCTCAGATATGTAATCGAGACTTGAGTAAGCCTGACAGAATTCCCCCTCCCCTCTTCACAGCAGATGGAAAATTCACCTGTGAAGTCCAGGCTTAGGAAGAATAATGATGTAGTCTTACCAATAATTATGCAATCCTGCTGAGCTCACTGCTGTTTCTGCATTCAGATCAGTCAAACTAACCCTCAAATATTAGACGTCCTGAGAAAAGATTTCGTCGTTCTTTATCCCCCCCCATCATTAATCTCTCAAACTTCTGTTTTCTACATCCCTGCTTTAATTTCTTGTACATTCTTGTGCAATATCCCCCTTTGGCTATGCTACTGTATTTGTGTTTGTGAGCGTGTGTGCGTCTGTGTGTGTGTGCGCACATTTACATGTGTCTGTAAAAGCTGCTTTGTTCCCTTTAGTTAATACTCCAGTCTACCATTCAACCTTATCCCAACTAGCACTGTAGTGACATCTCTGCTCTGTGAGATTCTTTGATGCATTAACCATCATTAAGTGAGTATGTGCGTGTGCGCCACTATTGCTGCCTGTGTGTTTCCTTGTGTGCAATGCCCACATAGCAGAATTGTTATGGCCCCGATCTGGCCCACACAATGTGCTTACACATGGCCCACATACCGCAAAGAATGACGGCTCTTTGGTGGCACAGATCTGGTTTGCTAGAGATGGCTCACACATGGGCCAGTTGCAAACACACTGGTGGTCCTGTGCTGGCCCACGTGTGGGCCACCTCTGGCCAACCTGATCTGGGCCACCAAAGGGCCGTCATTCTTTACGGTATGTGGGCCATGTGTAAGTTGTGTGCAGCCACGGACCAGTTTCAAGCACACTGCTGGCCCTGTGCTGGCCCTAGATGTCAGCTTAATCAAGCCATGTAATAACATGTGCCGGAACATAATAGTGCCAAAGTAACATGACGAAACTGTTCAGATTGTGAATGGACTGATTCTTATATAGCGCTTTTCTTCTCTCCCGGATTACTCAAAGTGCTCTATCCAACATGCCGCATTCACCCAATCACACACTTTCTCTACACCAAGTGCTTCCTAACTACATTCATACACAGACTGGCAAACTGGAGGAGCCAGGGATCGAACCACTAACCTTCCAATCAATAGGTGACCTGCTCTACCTCCTGAGCTACAGCCACCCGCTGGTAATGATGAGTAAACCGTCACTAGGTTTTGGATAAAGTGTGCACTCACAAACATGTCAAATCTGCTACCATAGCAGTATAGTATCACAACATGGCATTTGGGTCTTCTAACTAAAATAGGAAAATAAAAACATAAATACTGCCATCATTGCCAGACCTGGCCCACATCTGGTTGACATACACCCTGCCATGACACCAGTCTGTCAGCAGTGCTAGCTTGATGCCAGATCCAGGGAAGACCTGTTTTCTATGGGCCCAGGCCACATACACCAAACCACAATTGGGCCAGATGTGGCATGCCATCACATAAATAGTGGTGTCATTGCCAGACCTGGCACACATCTGGTTGACATACACTCTGCCATTACACCGGTCAGTCAGAAGCGCCAGCTTGATGCCAGATCCGGGCCAGTCCTGTTTTCTATGGGCCTAGGCCACATAACCCAAACCACAATCGGGCCAGATGTGGTATGCCATTGCATGAACAGTGGTATCATTGCCAGGCCTGGCCCATATCTGGATGACATACGTCTTATCATGCCAGAAGTCAACCAGCAGTGCCGGCTTGATACCAGATCCGGGCCAGACCTGCTTACTATGTGGGTGGAGGGTCTTGTGAGTACGTGCAAGTGTGTGTGTGTGTGTGTGTGTGTGTGTGTGTGTGTGTGTGTGTGTGTGTGT
>NW_005187448.1:1158929-1165353 GCF_000239375.1 Pundamilia nyererei
GTCCCAGGACAGGACAATGCCTTCTCTGTAGTGGAAAAGAGAGGGCTAGTGCACTTGCACAGTTTCATGCACATACAGTACACACACACACACACACACACACACACACACACACACACGTGCACATGCACACAAACAAATATTCCCATGGATTCCCTGAGCTGGAAAGAATAGGAATCTGGGCCATGCAGCCAATCTGAATTCTCTCAGTCAGAAGCAGGCCTTCACCCCACGACCGCACATCACAGGGAGAACATTCCTAGCGCCCCGTGTCATACTTGCGTCACACTGCCATCACACGAAAAACACAGATTTACATATTCAGTCAGTGGGCCAACAAGGGCCAAACAGTTTAATTCAGTCCCCATAAGCCCATCATGTGCAGGCTCTTGTACACATAAACTACAAAAACTTCCTCCACTTTGCTTTTCTGCTCTCTGCCTCCTCCACCCTAGTTCCCTTCAAGATCTTGTGTCATGATTGCTTTCTACTTTTTTCTAAAGGACAGGATGTGGAGCGGTAGAGTACACTATGGCCTCTGTGTCTTCTTTGCTTGCTGTTCCTGAGGGAATTACCATTGTTTCCATTGTTTTTCTGTACCTGCCTACCTACCGTCTGTCCCTGAGCAGCGTTTAAAAGCCTCCCAGGTCGTTCTCAGGAAACCACAAACCAGTGCAGTTCCTTCACCCTTCTGGCATAAATATCACTTAGCAATCGGAAGTGGCTTTTTTCAGCCAGTGTTCGTTGCATGAGCTCCAGGGAATCTACTGTAGGAGAGCGCTGAGTTAACACTTTGAGGGTTTGAGTTGAGGAGAGGACAAAGGAGTTAATGAAGGATGAAGAGCATGAAAAGAAGGAAACTATGGTGCAGTTGATTTCTTCCTCTGTACAACTCTCTGATCACCATTGACAGCTGTTTGGCTTGTAGTCTAAACAGCTCCTCCCCAACTGACATGCACATTAACACCTTGAAGAAAAACAATGAAGTGACACCATCTGAGTACACACCCTGTGCTGTTCTTATTCCGCCGCCCGAAGGTGTAGCCATTGCTAGGTCTTTTCAATCAATCACTGCACAGGGATCACACATTTGCACTGCGTGAGCAGACCGTCACCTGTTCTGTAGATGAATAGGTGAGGGGGGGGGGGGGGCAGGAGAATGGCCTAAACGAGGTAGGAGGGGAGTGTAGTTGAGGCAGGGTGCTACCGTAGATGTCTGGAGCCAGGACACTGATGCTGGAGCTGATATCTTCTCTGTGAGGACCCTCCACTCTTTGTACACACACTCAAGCACACACACACACTCACACACACACACACTCACACACACTCGAGCACACACTCAAGCACACACACACACTCACACACACACTCACACACACACTCACACACACTCGAGCACACACACACACTGTTCTCTTTTTTTCTTCTATGCACTTATTTCTGCTCTCTCTCTCTGTCAAATACATTTTCTGTTTTCTCTCTGTTTCTTGCAGACATGATGTTTACAGTGTGAGCTCCGGTCACTCACGATAGGAATCATTCCATCAACATAATGGCTAAATGACACGCACACGACTGCTACTGCCACGGTCACCACACAGGGCAGGATGTTGTCCCCTGCATGCGTATATATAGAATGTGTGTGTGTGATTTTTATTTATTTATCTTTTTGCCCCTGCTAAAGCAGAGTGTTCAAAGCTGTCCAATGCACATTTATTTCTGTGGCACCAATTGGTTCCCTTTTAATCATATTTTTATCTCTCCATTATTCTTAGATTCTTGCTTCACCTCCACTGGCTAGAAAAAAATCCCCTTTGCAATCTGGGTGGTCTTCACACACAAACTCACACACACACACACACACACACACACACACACACACACACACACACACACATGCAGGCGTGCTCACACACTCCTCAGTTTTCCTCTGCCTGGTAATGCGCTAGCTGTGGTTTCCTGGCCCCAGCCAAAACACTGTTAGAAGTTCACCGCACTTACCGCTACCACTAGGCATCACCTAAATGCTTCTCAACTCCGGTCCAACCCCAGACCCAAATACACTCTTTTCCACTTACGCTCACACTGTTCAAGTAAGTGGAAGACGTGTAAACATGCGCACCTGACAACCGTAGAAACAGAGCGTATAGAAATATTACCGGATATCATATTAAACAGATAACGAGGGCATTAAAAAACATTGCTTTAACTATGTATAAGTCTATAGGTGGAAAGCCAACTAATTCACTTGCTCCTAACTAAGATTTGTGGTAGTCACACTACTCACCATCCTTTATGGCGTTTGACTTGTTTGCTGCTACACTTTAAACCACACAGGTCTCCAAACTACCGTACACGGTGTTCTCGCACTCAACACACATCCACACACACTCACAGAGACAAGCACCCCGGGCACTGCCTTTCCTTCCTAATGCGATATCAAAGAGAAGGTCTTTCAAATGATCTCACATGACAGCTCATTTCAAGCATTGCCCACGGAAACAATTATTGCCATAAATCTCTACCCACTCCGCTGCTAGCAGCTCCAAGCACCTTTGCCTCCCAGTGGCAACATTCTCTTGCAGAATCAACCTGTAGTCGCCTCGGTGTTATGATTCAGAAAAAGAGAGAAAAATTTCCCTGATTACGACTTAATTATGTTTATGCCTATATGCAGTGGGGTCGTCCAAGTGTGCAAATAAACACTTGAAAATCGAGTGAATCATGCATCGCCTGGTTTCTCCTCTCAAGTCGCTAGCATGTGCATTTCGGCTCACTTTGAAGAGCTCTCCGATGACATGGCCGAATGATGTCATATACTTTCACAGAGTTGTGTGGATGTGGTTTATAATGTGGACTGTTCCCAAGCAAATCCCTGTGACCTCCACAGCCTACAGTATGTGCTTGGAGGCTAATCCAGAGTACACGTCGCAGCGGGGCGTGCTGGACAGTTCTGCAGATCCTGATGGGGATTGGACCGGCTCGCCGCTGTTGTAACCTTTTATGCTCGAGGATGAAATGAGAAACTCCAGCCTGCTGTGCTGGCTGCAGTTGTTTTCATGCAGTGTCTGAGTTTGGGAGAAGCTTGTTGTTTTGTTTGTGTTTGAAGAAGGAAACATTTCGTGTGCACTCTCCTGATTCGTTGTGGCATCTCTCCTGCCACCCCACATTCCATCTTCTCTCTCCTCTACAACTAATGTGTTGACTGTGTGTGGGCGTGTGCGGTTGGTCACTGAGTTTATTTATCTTATTCTAAATCAGCCCTCAAACGCACTAATTGGTGCAGTTCCACCGTTAGGGAACGAGGGGAAATGAACAATTAAGCTTGTGTTTGTAGGAAATGATGTGTGTTTGTGTGTAGATCTGTATGTTTGTGTGTGGCTTGGGCGCAGCACTTAAGATGAGCGCAGATCTCCACCGAGGGAGTCTCATGTCATCATTGTTTTTGCTCTAGAGGAGGACTGAGGGGCTCAACGCGCTCCCTTTAAGATCAAGCCTGCCTTGGGTGTGTACGTGTGCTGACTTAGCTGTGTGACATGCAAGCATTGTTAGGCCAAAAGCCTGATGTTCTCATAGGTAGAGCGATTCCTGGACGCAGTAAGAGACCATATTTCACCACCATAAATGTGTTTTAACTTTCAAAAGAGCACAGTGAGATTTGGCCATCACTGGCTCCCATGACAGCACAAGAGGCGAGCATCATTCAAGCGGAGTTCTTTTATGCACCTCTCTTAAAGTCGTTTGCTACATAAACTCTTGATCTTTCTCCCCTCCTCCCGAATTCTGCTCCTCTGCTCTCGAAATACTTGCAGAGCCCCTAGTGAGAGCTTCTCTATCACGCCCTGTTTCCTGGATTTGACTTCTATGACTTTAGTATCAGTTATCACAAAGTGTCTGTAATCTGTCCTCTGAGGTCTTACGCAGTAAAGCAGTTAAAGATCTGGCTTTAAGCCACGACAGGGTGGTGTATGAAACTATCTTTTACATAATATTATGTCTAGAGCTTCTTATTACCCTTAAAGTGGCTGGAATTACATTTTTCATTGTATTTACAGCATCTGCCGTGCGCTCTAGCCAACGTATACGAATGAAATTTAAAAATGCTACTGTTGTTCGGTGTTTGGAAATGAAGTGTCACAAAGGAGTTATTTCATCAAGATATTTGTTTGAAAAAACATAATTAAATGAGCCTTTCCTGCACGTGTTTCTGCTCTTTTCTTTGCCACTGTGCTTTTATTGCAACACAGTGTGACACAGAGTAGCGGCAAAGCTGAATGCTCAGCCTTTTACACGTTTGGACATCTGTGTTCAAACCCTTCTTGATTCACGCGCACACAAAAACATGCTTGTGTCAAGTGCTTGCAGCTCACACACATGCATGTGTACGCACAAACACAAAAGGCGCAGCATACACGTGTGCACACAAACACACAGTCTCTCTCGTGGCATGCCTCCAGTTGGAGCTCAGAAACCTGACACTGAAAGTGGTCCAGTTATTTTGCCATAGTGGCCAGCACACACGCTCTCTCGCTCCCGTGCATACACATGTTCCCGCCTGTCCATTTTTATCTGCATGTGGGCTTTGCCAGTGCTTCACATCCAGCCAGCTGTTGCCCACTGCTCTATTTTTACAAAATGATGGAATACCAGCCACATCTCGGCAGCATTAATTCATTTTTCAAACAACACTGAAACAAATGGGTACCAGACCGAGGTGAGTGAGAGGAGGATTGAAGATCAAGGTTAGGACTCAAAACACGAGGAAGATGATCAGTGAGGTAAAGGACACACAGGGTGAAAAACGTCATAAAACAACCAGAGAGTCCTTTGTTGTTCCAACAGTCATGTGTTACTCACAGGTATGTGGTCAGCGGGCTGAGGTTGGCTGGCACAGATGATAGTCCCATCTCTGAGCAGTCAACCATGATAAAGATCCCGTCTTCTTCACAGTGGCACGGAGATGGGCACATTGTTGCCGCTGTACCCTGTCTGTCCTGGATCCGTCCGTACCCCCACGCTCCGGGGGCGGACCCCCAGACTCCTCCGGCCACACAGAGAAACAGAAGCACAAGAGGCATGTCTGGCTGACCACCTGTCTGCATCTGCACCTGTGGACTTTCCCGACTTGTCTCACTCTTTTCTAAGATGCAGCGCTGATAAATGAGGAGTTTCTTCCCTTCTAAGTACTCCGTCGCTCTTCTAATGCCCCTTCCTATCCTTTTCTTCACTGCAGGTTGTCCACACTGTAAATCTGTCCTGTCAAGACACTGACCTATTCATCTCTGTTTATTTACCTCTCTGTCACTACTTCAGTCCCATTGGCTCAACTTTATCTAGCTCCTCTTCCCTCTTGTCTGTCTCCTCTGACTCTGGCCTTGCCTTTTCACTGTCTTTCTCTCCTTGTATGTATCTCTTGCTCTCTCGGTCTCTCTCTCCTTACCTATTGTAGAAGGAGCGCATGAGTTGTGAATGAGCTACACTCATTGGCCCACAATTTAGTGGGAGGGACCCGCGATTCTCAAACTCTTCCCTCTCGTTCTCCCTCTCTTCCCTTTCCCATTCTTTACTCAGGCTGAAGAGAAAGGGTGAGCGTGCAGTTTGAAGAAGGGAAAAGGGAAGAACAAGGTAACTGCAGTACGGTGCAGTACAGTGCAGTACAGTGCAGTACGGTGCAGTACGTGCAGTACAGTGCAGTACGGTGCAGTACGTGCAGTACGTGCAGTACGTGCAGTACAGTGGTGTGCGACAAGATTGATTGTGAGGCCTTATAAAGCCCCTGTGAGGGAAACTTGGGAAAAATGAGGTATTGTTTTCAGTTGATATAAGTTAAAGCAAACTCTGGAGAATCAGAATGAAAAGAGTGTGTGTGGATGTATGAGAGTGATACAAAGGGTCAGAGTGTTGTGACGGCCCATAATATACATGGTAAAAACTAAAGTGAATGTCTATGTTTTATGTAGTATGTTTCATAAAGCTCACATGTGTCATAATAAGGGAACTCAGATGTGCCACTTATCTTTTTTCCACGTGCAACTTAAGTGTACATCAAGTGAACATATAAGAATTTTTCATGAATTCATGCCTATAACATGAAAGCATATGAAAGCAGACACTTACATGTGTAAACTATATTGTGACAAATATGTCTTACAGTACAAACATTTTCTTGGATGCCATTTCCAGTGGCTTGCAAGTGATTGAAGGAAATTGGAATTCTGACTCTTCAGCACCCCTCAGTACCCAGAAAGAGCAGAATCGAGCGTCTCGTAAGTCCCACCTTCTCAGATTTCTGCCTGCTGGAATGTTGCAATTGCACACACTCAAAAATGCTCGCATGCAAGCATGCACACATGCACACATGCACATGGATGCCCACAGATAAATTACAGATCATGAGTGACCGGTCCAAAGGATCTCACAT
>NW_005187448.1:1165373-1166632 GCF_000239375.1 Pundamilia nyererei
CACACACACACACACACACACACACACACACACACACACACACACACTCCAGTCTATAGAGAGGAGAGTTTGGAATTGTTGAAGAAGTTCGTGGCAGCCTATCTGTGCTCACTCACAGTTTTTCCACAGAATCTTGACAATAGTCTCATCCAACCTCACTTTGTTTTATTATAATGCATAAATCTCCTTGTTACACAACTGAGCTTTACATGCTTTGCCTGTAAGTACCGAATGTTACATAAGAGCCTAATTATGCAATTTATAATTATAACAGCTCAAGAAAAACTGACTTGGTATTAAAAGCAGCACAGATTTTGTTCTGTCATTTGGGGCCAGGGATAGCTCAGTAGGTAGCTTGGTTGCCCCATGATCGGAAAGTCCACTGAACAGCTACCCTGAGGTACCCCTGAGCAAGGTACCGTCCCTACACACTGCTCCCTGGGTGCCCACTGCTTCACTGAGTGCAGAGAGAGTCATTTCCCCATGGGGATCTATAAGGTATACATTATCATCATTCAAACCTATCTCCTGGTATCAATCTAGTGATAGTCTTGAGCTAATCTGTAAGAAGCTTATTCCAGTAGGCAAAAATAGCACCATAAAACACTGTACTGATTATCCCTAATAGCTCTACTTTTAGCTATTTTCATGTTTTACTGGAGGGATCACATGGTCATCCAAGAGCTGATAAAATAACCACTCGCACTTATAAAATCTCCAGTAAAGAAAATTTGGTGAATTAACTCTAAAATGGCAGTCAGTGTGGAAAGCATGGCTGCTTCCCAGTTCTTGGAAAAGTGAGGCTTGAGGAAGCGAGGCTTTCATTTGACAGATGCTGCATGTTATACACACACAACTGCAAAGATGCGAAGCCAAGTACAAGTGCAAGGATGTACGTTTATGACCAGCACAATCCCTGAAAGGGTTTGAAAACCCGCTCATGGATCCCGGACACAGAGTCCATGCACAGCGCGACATTTCAAATGCAAAACTGCACAGATCCTGTACGTCTGTCTTTCTTTCTCCACCATCCTCTGCAGGCTGAATCCTTTCTCATTAATTAATTAACATTCCTACGCCACTGTGTTTTCTGAGGGGCCTTTGTTACAGGCCCACAAAAACTCTTTCAGAGCTCTTCCTCACAATGTCTCCCTCTCTGTGCTGCTCTCTCTCCCTCTCTCTCTCCCTCTCTCTCTCTCCCGTGCTCTCTCTCTCCCTCTCTCTCCCTCTCTCCCTCTCTCTCTCTCTCTCCCTCCCTC
>NW_005187448.1:1169228-1172448 GCF_000239375.1 Pundamilia nyererei
CTCTCTCTCTCTCTCTCTCTCTCTCTCTCTCTCTCTCCCTCTCTCTCTCTCCCTCCCATGCTCTCTCTCTCTCTCTCTCTCTCTCTCTCCCTCTCTCTCTCCCATGCTCTCCCTCTCTCTCTCTCCCTCCCATGCTCTCTCTCTCCCTCTCTCTCTTTTCTTCTTCTTTGCAGTGGAAAGCGGGTTACTGTGTATTGTCAGTTTTACAATGTTGCGTGAGTTACTATGAAGTCTTTTTTATTCTCCTCAAATGCACATAAAAAAGGCAGTTCACAGGCACACCTTGTGTGATCATACAGTACACTCACACACACACACATTAAACATGCACACGCTCTTCATACACCTGCAAACTTCTCCACTCCCTGAGCTCTCGACCTCTCCCATTTTTTGCGCTTTGAGCTCTGTCATCTTTTTAAATACTCTAATTGTTGGAGCCCTAAAACACACAGAGTGTAAAAACCTGCGTGTCTGGTCTCCTGCCTGTCTCTGTGCCTTTCTCTGTCTTTATCTGTTAATGGTCTCTTTGGTCTCATTTTTATACTTAGCCACAAATAGAAAATCGTGACCGGTGTGCTGCATATTTGCGCGTGAGGCAGTGTGGCGCAGATTGCCGCGCATTAGCAGATTTCGCTTGGCAGAGAGGAGAAAACTTCTTATTAAAATACTATATTGAAATAATCACATATAATATGTAGGCACACATGCTATTCTATTCTTGACATGTTGTTAGCGTGCTCAACAAGTCGGCATATTTCCAGAAATATGCATATTTCTAGTTTCCATTTTATTCATGAACATGTTTCATTAAAACGTTTTGAAGCTGGGTGATTTAGAACAAAGTTACAATCTGCTTATGTGAAGCTGCTGCTGTTGGTTTTGTATCGTGTTATAAAGTAACGTGCTGTGTGGCCTCCTACATGATTCAGCATTCCTACTGGACGAGCGCATTTCAAGTTCAAGGCGGTGTGAACATTCACAACTCCCTAATAAGCCCTTTCAGCCTTTGTGTTTCAGGTTGAGGTGCAGTACCCGCTGGACTCATTGCTACAACAGGTAACTGTAGCGAACTAACACCAAGACTGCCACAGTGGAGGTAACCAAGAGGGTCGCTACTCGTTTGTAATTCTGTGCACCCACATGGGAATGTTACACTGTTAATGTGTCGCTGTTTGAAGGAACAAAAGTCAAGGATCTGTTATCCTGCTTCTGATAGATCTGATGTTTGGTTACAAGTTTAATTTTGCTGCATTCGTTTTTCCAGTGTTAAAAAAGTTCCCGCTGTTTCCCAAGACTGAAATATTCACACAGGTGCTGAAACTTGTGTGATGCTTGTGTGATATGGCTAAGTTAGCTGTCAACACATTTCTGTCAAAAAAGAAGCTAAATAAAGTTCCATAAATGTTATATAATATTTGATATATTCAGTATATATTTTACCCAGCACAGAGTCTCACATTGTTGACTGGTTAACTACACTCACTTGGACATTTTTTAAATTCTTCAGCTACAAAGTGTTAAATAATAACAGAATTTGTTTGTTTGTTTTGTTAAACATCAGGTGGCTATATGTTTATATATCTCAATGATTCATCCATAAGGAATAAGAATGAAAATATAAGAATTATTATTGTTTGAGTAAAAAGTGGACAACTCGTTGAGTAAATGTTTCGGCCCGTCTAGGCGCAGACCACAACATAAGGGGTGATCCATCCCCGTCCAACCCCAAGCAGCACATCACGCAATTAATACTTTGTGACAGTGATTTATTTACAATGAGGGGATTTAAAAACAAAGGAAGGGAGCGAACCCAAGGCCAAAACAACAAACAACAGGTAGCCTATCTCAGGAGTACATA
The DNA here is from genome assembly GCF_000239375.1 of Pundamilia nyererei. Lineage (NCBI taxonomy): Eukaryota > Metazoa > Chordata > Actinopteri > Cichliformes > Cichlidae > Pundamilia > Pundamilia nyererei. The sequence goes on from NW_005187448.1 coordinate 1,171,087, forward strand.
AAACTTACCTGTTCAAAAGAACTAAACCAAAAAACAATTACTTTCCTCCCTGCCTGACAAAAACAGGCTCCTACATTAAACCAACACAGTTAAACAGTGAACACACGGTCTGCCGGCTGGGTGGGGCCGAGGATGAATGACCTGGCAGTCCCTGGCGGTGTCTTCTCATGCGCTGCCTCCCGGTCATTAGCCAATCGGTACGATCCGTCCACCCTGGATGCACCAATCATGGAGGAGCACCTGCACACTCAGATTTACATATTAAAATTACGACAACAGTCATAACAGTAAAATATAGTTTAAAACACCAAATTCTTAATAAAACTTAGATATAGATATTTTTTAATCAAACTCGGGGCCACACACAAATACATCGCCCTTTCACCGAAGCACACTGGTCTCAGTTAATGCTTTGGGAATAATGAGAACTGTGAGTTATTAATGTACAGCTAACATGTTAAAAATGAAGGGTGTCAAATAAAACTCTGCTGAAGGCCCCAGAAAGGTTATGTCCGGCCCTGCGGTGAACGAACAGCTTAAAATTCACTCATCGCATGAATGTTTAAGCTGATTCACGTGTTTTCAAATATCTGCAAGTGGGAAAGCACGCATGCACTCATATACTTCATCTATATCTCTCACTTTTCTTTCTCACACTCACTCAGTCACTCATACGCATGCTATCAAACAGTCTGCATCAGATCAAAGCCAGTGCTGCCTGCGTACTCCTCCCCCCTCTGCGCCCAGCTCTGTGGGCTGTAAACACATCCAAGCAAAGGCAGCCTTGAAGACACGAAGACAAGTAACTACCTGACACCTGACACTGACTTGAGAGCACTCACCGTGGTCTACCTGGGAATAAAATACTCACACACACACACAGACAAAGCTACCTGAGCTCCTTGCAGCAAGAAGCATCCATTCAGGGGGGAGATCAGAGAAAGTAGCCGTGCAAACAGAGCCCCCCCCCACTCCCACAAAACACACACACTCCATAACAGCACGCCTCCTCACCCACATCCCTTCTCTTCCCCACCATACTCCTGCATACCAAACACCTACCAGTGCCTCTCCAATCTAAGCCACATACCGAAAGTTGATAGAAGTTTATGTGTGTGTGTGTCTGCACACTTGTATGTGCATTTAGAGATTCTTGTGTTCACAGTGCCTTTGTCTCTATGTGTGCCTGCCTGGGCTGTTCAGAGGCAGTTGAAGGCTAACTCAGGTATACTCAACGGAAGCAAGTGAGACGCTGTGGGTCAGGGACGTGCAGAGGGGGGGGCTAGAGGGGCTTGAGCACCCGCCCCTTTCCTGATGAGTGCCCAAAGTGCCCTTTTGTTGAGGCAACTTTTAAATTTTTTT
>NW_005187448.1:1173872-1188444 GCF_000239375.1 Pundamilia nyererei
TGGTTCAATGTGCCCCTTTTTAACTTTGAGCACCCGCCCCTTTAAACCTCTCTGCACGTCCCTGCTGTGGGTTACCGGTGGCGGCAACTTAGGTGTGTGCTGTCTTTTCATGTGAAACCACCTGAAAGCCAACCAAAGGGCCCTCTCCTTACCTTCACCCCCACCCCACCCACCCCGTTTCCCTTTCTTCCGCTCTCCATCTCACAGTACAAAGGGAAGAATGAAAAAGAAGCAGAGGACGGTGGATGAGGTAAGAGGTCCAGGGTACACGGGTGGGGCAAGAGGCTGGAGAAAAGGGGCTGCTGTGAGTGGACAAACAGGACTTATTTGTGTGTTTGTATGAGACAATAATAATCCTGTAGGGATGAACTCAGTCACTGAGTTCAGCGAACCCTGGTGGGACAGGGTGTCGTTGCTGTAACGCACCTTCAGAACCATCCTTTACTTCCTGGTGACAACCTTTAGATCAAAAAGTCAGTGACACAATCTTTTTAAGATGTCCCTGCACATCTGTTTTGCATGGCTCCGTCCGCTCTGTGCCTTCATAACTAAACAGGTTATGCTCTCGGTTTAAACGTGTCGTGCTTTTTGTGCTTTTTTGCAGGTAAATAAGGTATTTGACTACAGATTCTTCCATATTTACAATTTGCGTGTTGTACTAAGGTTGACGTGTTTATATCACACGTTACACCAGTGTTAAAACTGTGTAAAATAGCTGCATTTGTGGCTTGCTGACAGTGAGAAAAATCTCCTTACCAAAAAATAAAAACAGGAAAAGTAGCAAAATGTTTTAGTGTGGCTTTAATATTTGTACCTAACTCCAGGGATCAAACCACATCGTGACTACGTATAACAACTTGGCAAAGAACCAATTTTAAATGATGTCATTAGGCCTGTCACAAAAACACCTCAGAGATGCATCTGGCTGTTCAGTTGATCCCTCTGCTGTTCACCAAAGCCTCATCAAAATGGTCTCGGTGGAAGGTGGATGTCAAGAAGCCATTTTTAAGCAGGGGAAATGGGGGGACAATGTTGAGGTATGCCAGACTACACAAGAACTGCACTGAAAATCAGTGGCCACGGGTCTTACGGAGCGATGAATCCGAATTTTAAAGTTCTGGTTCAAATCATGATCAAAGAGGTATAAGGATGAGAGTCTCCAGAGATCTATCATCGTTTGGGGCTGCATTCCTGACAGTGGATTTTGTCAAAATTGATGGAATTATAAGAACTATTAGATTCTGATCCACCATGAAATACCATATGGCAGAGTTTTTATTTTTCAGCATGACAGTGATCCCAAACACACTGCAGGAAAACCAGAACACTATCATCAAAGCCCAGACTTCAACAGTATTAAAGAAACTCATTTTGACAGAGACCAGAGCAAAAAGCAGCCACGATCCAGAGATGAGCTGTGGATGTCCTCCAAGAATCCTTAAAGTTTATGTTTGCACATTTCAATTAGTCGCTGCACCGATATGAAGAAATGAGGGGTGCAGAGTACAGTTTGTTTGTAAAAACGACCCTGTTTTCCAAAAACATGATCTTGTTCCTAAGAGGACACGTACATTTAAAAGTGTTACACCCAAACACTTTGTTATGTCTCCCTTTGACTCGCTGTCGTACCAGGACAAAGCTTCTCAGGCGTTTGATCTCCGCTTCGCTTATTTTCTCTTCAGTGTGATATACGAGGGTTAATATGGTGAAATGGGCTGACTGAAGCCTACAGGTCCACACATGCACGACGCTGCTCTCTGTTTGATGCTATTCTGAGCAATGCCACTGGCGCTGCAATCAGACCCATGTGTTTTTGAGTGAGTTTGTAGGCGTGTGTGTGTCTGACTCCTGCACCTGTAAATTTTATCTATAAAATGTTGATTGGCGTCAGAAAAAAGGGACTGCTGATGGTTCTGGCACGTCTGTGTGTGTTTATATTCGCAGCACTGTGTTTAATTGTGTGTCTTCATAGTCCTGAATGGACGTGTGAATCGTGAATGTTTGTGTTGCGTTTGTAGCCTTACCCAGTTTTGCGTGATAGTATCAGTCGTGTAGCTGTAGAGGGAGGCTGATATGGAATGTTAACAGTGACTCAAAGTGTTGGACTCTTTCCACAGAGTCTCATTCATGCAGAACTTTGATAGGACACGCAGGAGCGTCAACACATTTTAGGGAAAGATGAAGGGAGAGGGGCCCTATTATAATAGAATTCCAGTCATCTGCAGGGCGCAGATCATGTGAAAGATTATAGCTATTAAAACCAAAATTAGGCACCTGGGAGGTATGAAGCTTATCATCGCTGAGAGCATGATTACCATCATCGTATTCAATCATGCAATTATGTTTTTGTTAGTGCCGCAGCGCGGAGCCAGAGTGGGTTTGGGGAATTGGCTGATAAAATGGCGCCATCTCCTGGTAAAAGACAGAAGAGCATCACTGCAGGTCAAGAGCTGCACAACCAGCTGATGGCGTCACACATGTGTTGAAGCACCCATAAAACTTATGTAACCGCAGTTATTAATGTAACAGAACATCACTTTGTGCTGCGCAATGTTATGACTTTGCATAACTGACTATTATATAATCAATTACTTTGTTATTATTTACAACAATTAACTTCATTATTTATTTATGTTTTTATTTATTTTTACTTTGTGTATGTATTTATTCGTTATAGCATCATATGAAGGTTAATTTTGGTTCCTACCTGATAGTGTTTATGGTGGGACTGATGAGAGTGTAACACCCTGAGTGTTTTGGTGTTTGTTATAGAGCGCAGGTGTCAAACATAAGGCCCGAGGCCACAGATTGCCCAGTAAAGATTCCCATCTGGCCCACTGGATGCCTTTGCAAAAATGTGAGGGCACATTTCTCTCTCTCCTGGCCATCCACGCTAAACCAAAGTAATTAAGTAATCGAGAAAATGTCATATAGAAATTTCAGGTTTTACAAGAGGTCACCAGAAACAGTTTAAGCCCAGGAAGTCGTGCTAACAGATTTCTTTGATTTTTTGTACAGCTGCATTTCTTTAATATGCAGAAAAACTGAGACATACTGTTGCCCATGAAGATTTCTCAGGGATTAAATGTGTAGGAAACGTCTCCACACTGACAGAAACGAGAGTTTCACTGGACTAAAGACTAAAGTGGGCTGTATGTGGGCCACCATTTAAAAGGAATCAGGATCTGAACTCACTTTAGTGCTAAAGATATTTGCTCTATAACCTTTCTAAAGGTTCCTCATGTTAGTCTCATTTTACTTTATTTTATTATTTACATCAGTACATGTGTCATTTAGCAGTTCCACAGCTGACAGGTGGGGAGGATGGGAGTGGTAAAGAGGGGGGAAAGAAAATGGGGAAAATATTAGAAAACATAAAAAATAAAAGGACAGCACACAAGATGTGTGTTGGGTTGTGTGCGTTTGGGTATCTGTAGAAGATACTTTTAAGAGAAACTGTTTCCTGCCCCATACCCACAGCTCAAAGAGAGCAGAGAGCAGTAACACAACAAGAAACTAGGGTTGCACTTAGTTTTAATGGTTTTGCTTCTGTTGGGACACACTGGACAGCAGGAGCTGAGTGTGAATGGTTACAAATTAATTAATTACAGGCTCACTGAACTCCACTGGAAATATTGTCAAAGAATTCACTGCTAGGTTTGAGAGTCAGCAGTGAGGATTTCGCGGACAGAACTAAGCCTCCAACATGCATGTTTAATGACACGATGCACTGACTTGTCATCAGAGATCCAATCCAACTTTATTTATATAGCACTTTTAAAAACAACAAAGTTGACCAAAGTGCTTTCCAATAATAAAACAGAGATAGCAGTTAAAAACCATACTTTAAGCATACAATGAAATCAATAAACAAAATAAATATATAATTAAAAAAGATAAAAATAAATCAGTGTATATATTAAATATCACAACATGAGTAGAATAAACAATAAGATATACAATGAATAAGATTAACAAGGTAGAAAGATTAAGAATGATCAACAGCTGACTAAAAAACCGACTACAAACTGACTCTGATAATACTCCTAGAAAGCCTTTGAAAAAAAGTGTGTCTTTAAAAGTGATTTAAACATTTCAAGTGTTGGGGCCAGCCTGATATGGAGGGGCAGTTCGTTCCATAGTTTGGGGGCCACAACAGCGAAAGCTCGGTGCCCTCGGTGTTTCAGTCTCGACATGGGGACAGCAAGGAGTGACTGGTCAGATGATCTGAGAGATCTTTGTGGAGTGTATTGGTGTAAAAGGTCTGACAGGTGAGATGGAGCCAGGCCATTTAAGAGATGGGCGCGTTACTGTAATCTGATTGCTTTTTTCAAGTAACAAGTAAAGTAAGGGATTACTATTGCAAAACGGTAATTAGATTACCGTTACTTTCCCGTAGGAACGCTGCGTTACTGCGTTACTAAAACCGTGATTTATTTTGCGAGAATGTCTCATGACAGTGACGTAAGCGAGTGCGACGTTGGTGACAACAGCTGTGTGCAGATCAACAATGGATCACATATCGAGTGCAGAGAGAGTATGAGCGTGCAGCGTTTAAAGCGTGGAAGTACTGACCTTACTTTGAGTTTGATTCCATAAAAAGTGACAAAAACATTAGTGTCCGCTGTGCGCGGGAAGAAAACTTCTTTTTACACCAAAAAACCCCTAAACAAGCTCAGAGTGCGCAACGACGTAATGGGAAACTCACAGAGAAACTCGCGGATTCTTCCACTGACCGCGGCACACCTGCACCAGGGTAAACCTCCGCCTACCCCACTCCTGCTTTACAGGTGAAAATAGAGCAACAGGACCGCTGAGTCTTTGACTTTATTTATTTTCTGCTGTGTTTTACTTGCATCTATTTGAAAGACTGAGTGTAAACACACAAAATATTTTATTTTATGAGCTGGAATGTGCAGAAAATAGGTTTAAATGTTAAACTAATTTCTTCCAGTCAGAGAATGTTGCAGATAATTAAATTTTTACTTGATGCACAAAGTTAAAAGATTAAAACTAATAAAACAAGTTTAAAAAGAGACTTTTCCATTTGATCACATTTTGTATGATGGATTATGCAGAAAAAGTAGAATTGGGCTGAAAGATCTATCGCTTTATCACCTGTTCAGGGTGTAAATCATGTTTTTAAAAAGTAACTAAGTAATCAATTACTTTTGAAAATAAGTAATCAGTAAAGTAACTGGATTACTTTTTGGGGGAAGTAATCAGTAATTAATTACTGATTACTTTTTTCAAGTAACTTGACCAACACTGCTTGTCATGAATAACAATGTGGACAGTGGAGTGCAAGCTCAAATACTTTTGATGGATCTGTAACACTGCGACAACACAGCAAAAGGTTTTCTAAAGTGCTTGTCGTCTCATATGGTTCATGTGTACACAGCTGGTGGGATTTAAGCTGTTGCTGAAAACATGTACACGCGGCAAATATGGCATATACTGTCAACATGACATCTCTTATCAGCTCTCTGCTCAAATACCATCCAAATGCCGTCTTTCACGTATGGCGTGCTATTTACTTTACAGTTGCTATGAATCTCAAAGCTGCTTTGCAACACCTCCAGCCCAGTTTTTGTTATGCTTGACTCTGAATCAGTGTTGTATCTGTGCCACTAATGTCTGTTCTTTTCTGTCTCACCCTCCATTTATGCACACAGAAGGGCAGGGATGTGCTTTCAGAGCAGACACACATAATTTTCTGTAGCTGGAAATACCAACCTTCGTTTAACTAAAGTGGTCCGTGATAAGTATGATAAATAAAGGATATCTGCTGCATACAGCAAGACGTCCAATTCACTACATTCTTCCTAAAATGTACTTTCTCTTGTCAGAATCCTTTCACCCAGAGCTTTGGGAAATGTTTTTTCCTTTTTTGCTGAGGTTGCAACTGAATATGTAGCGTGATTGACCTTTTCTCTGGAAAACATCAAACGGTAGTCGTTATTATTTGAGGTAGAAGTTGACATTGGCTGTCTTTGATGGGAGAGCCCCATTCAAGTTCCAGATTGCGGCAGATGCACTTTAAGTTCTTCCTCATCGACGATCAATTTGTAATACTAATAAGTAGCCACACGTCAAATAATTGTAAATAATCTTTACAGTCACAGAAATTCCACTCAGACGGGTTTAAAACTTCCAGAGGCTACACTGTCTTTGACTGAATTATTCTGTTACTGCACTTTCAGCAAATTCTGAAACCACAGGAGCTTGAAGTCTCATGCACTTCACAGCCCAAACTGCATGTCATTACTTCTGCTGACCGCAGATGAGAAGTGATAAATATCCAGGAGTAACTGTGACGATGACACGGTCTTCTCTGGAAAGAGGAAGCCATAATTGCATGATTTCTGAGTACAGTACATGCATGCTGACTCAATTATCCTGACTCCACTGGGCAGTCCTAAAGGTGCAGAAATCACAGCAGAAAAACCCAGCTGGATGTTGTTTCCATGGATTTAATCTTAATCGAATAAAAGTGTCGAGACTGTTGTTTCAACACGTCCCTTTTGGAAATTTTGGATTCTTTTCCAAGATGTAACTTGTGTTTTATTCCTCTTTCTTTATCTCGAGATGTTTTTTCTTTTAAGATTCTGCTGATTTGGTAGCGTTGCATAATTTGTGCAGATTTTTCACATGCATGCTTAACATGCTGCCACATACAAAGACAATGGATTCAGATCTGGTGACTAAAGTGTTCATTGAAGTGCACTGAGCTGTCACATTGTGAAACCAGTTTGAGAGGCTGGAAATAACCAGAAGATGGTAAATTATGGTCATAAAGAGAGTCATACGTTCACCGGTGACACTGAAACCATGATTGATTGGTAGATATTAAAAGAGGGCCCAGAAAAAACAAATTCCCAACAGCATTAGCGCATGGACTTTGGACACACATCCTTCTGGTCCAGTGAAGAAGAAAGAAGGTAACAGGAGTGGTGGCGGTATGAGTAATTCTTCAAACACCTAACTCAGGATAAGCAGACTAGGAATTTGCAGGAATATCACGTTCTATACTTTCCTCCTAAGCCTGTGCTCACTTAGGAATCATCGGTTTAAAGCCAAAAAGGCTTTAAACCTGCAAAACAAACTACACCGAATATTTTTGATGTCACGTCATGATCTGAAGCCAAGGACTCACAAAAACAATGGTATTTAATATGAAACATCAGACGGCACCATATTTTGGAAGATGCATGCACAGTCTAAACATGGCAAGAGGCAGATGCTACATGTGATTCTTTTTGCAAATGAGGCGACAAGTTCATGGAGGGAAAGAAAAGACAGCTATTGTTTCGCCTCCCCTGCCCTTGTGACAGCTGTGGAGGTGTGGGCCTCCTGCAGGAGAACACTGAGCACGGAGACAATATGAATGGCTTCGCCAAGTGTGAAGTGTGTGGGCTTTGCTCTGTGCAACAGGGGCTGCTTTCAGAATAGCTCATCAAACACCATCAGGCTCTTTATTGTGTTCTTTGGAACATTTTGTGTAGATGTTTTGCTTTATCTTCAGAGCGTGATAAAAACTTTTACGCTCCCGCTCTAGCTTTCTTTGCCGTGCTTATCTGGCTGTGAAAGCAGATGATTTATGTACCGTCTTCACACTTGAGTTTATGTGTTATTGCGATAAGGCCGGTGGGGTTGTGTGCGTGTCTGTGTGATGGTTTATGAGTGTTTATTGAGACCGCAGATTGTCGGATGGCCTACTGGAGGACACAAACAATCTTCCGTGGGAATGCAAAGTTCCATGAGTTCCCAATCCCTCTCCTTATCTCCAGCGTTCCCACATGAGTAATGCACGTTGTCCTCTGCACCATCTGACCACTGCACTGCTGATGACCATTTGCAAACTGCATGCATTTAGTTGCGTGCTGCAAGGTGCTTATAATGAACTACATCTGGGCAAAACAATCGCAAGTGATTGTCAGAAACGCTTTTATCTTTGTGTTAACCAAGAACGCAAGAGCGACAGACAGCAGTGTGTGAAACGAATTGAAAGGTGGAGGAGGTGATGGTGTTGGGTGGGGTGTGTGTATGTGTGTGTGAGAGAGAGGAATCAACCTCAAGTTTTGCATACTTTCCAGTGTCTCTCATACACAGTTAGTATGTCAACACCATGGTGTCCACCTGCCTGCTCACCTGCCAGACTGTTCACTGGAATCACCTGGCTACACTCAGGGCCCTGCCTATGGGTGTGAACACGAGGCAGAACTTAAAAAACAAACTGTTGCTCCCTAACTACAGATGACACAAATCATTATTAGGTAGACGTTTAGTCCGACACAAATGAAACCATTTAAATCAAACAATACGATTTTTGTGTTTATGCCTGTGAAGCAGCTAGATTTCAGTAAATAAATCGTGAGCATCTCTCATACTCAGCACATGTTTATGTTTAGTGTTTGTTCACTGAAAGATTGCTACTGTGAAAAAACACCCACTGTCACTAATGTCTTGGCACACACACACTTTTGGGTAGACGTTGGGGAAATTCCCAGTAACCTGCATGAGTAAAGGTGATTTGCGTATGCTCACTAATCTAGGGGGTTTGGCTGTAACTGTAAACCTATTACACCTGGACACACACACACACAGACATGCACACAGACATGCACACAGCCCCTTTGCTTCAAGGCCTCGCACACTAATGGTCATTAAGTGGTTGAATGTGTGTTTGTGTGCGTGTGTGTATACACATGCATTCATAAGCCAGTTTTACAATTCACCTGCTATTCTTTGACCGTTAAACATCAAGTGACTCAGACGTAGTGCGGTTAGCTGATTAAATCGCTCGCGCACGCATGGACACCGTTACAAATGCACAGCAACGAAAGAAACAGGGAAATATATGAAAACGCATGTCAACAGCAGCAAAATGTCATCATCATCTTTTTGACTTCCAAGAAATTAGGAAAGTGGAGAAGATTATGTGCAGCAGATAAATCTAGTGATGGTTAACCTGCCTTCTTGAGATAGGAAAAAGTAATCAATTAAGTTTGTTTGGCCTGGAACACTTCTTGAAACGATTCCCTGATTAAAGCACGACTCCTCTGGATGTAAATTCTTGAGCACATTGATGGATTGCCACATCGTATTTAGCTTTCCCACTCCAGTTTCCTGTAACACATTTCAGGTCCAAAAACACAAATTGTAACACCTACATTCTCTAGTAAAGCAATAATTCTTAGATTTCACCCACCTGTGCAAGTGTGTGTGTGTGTGTGTGTGTGTGTGTGTGTGTGTGTGTGTGTGTGTGTGTGTGTGTGTGTTACTGAGTGCAAGGGTCCAATGTCCAATGCTCCAGGTGCAGACTGCCCTCTAAGAACCCTAACCGTCAGCTGTAACACTGAATGCTGAGGGTTTTTCCGAACACGTTTATCAAGTCCTTTTGTGAAGCTCTTGTGGGTATTTTGACAAAGAATCATTCCTACAACTGCAGCTACAACTATTTCTAACCTTAAACATTTCATTCAACACTGTTGCACAACTGTTCTTGCAGATAGCAGTAATGTCTTGGTACTACTGTGGATACTGACACGTCTTTAACACACATTTGTGCAATGTTATGGATGCAGACGGGGTAAAGCAAATCTGACCTGGCGATTGCTCTTATCTGCTCTTTGTGCCAAGAGCTACAACAGAACACTTTCAAATCTGTACAGTTGACTTTTCCTTTTCTTTCCTTCTTTAGCTTTTGGCATCAAAATTACTTGGTTTGTGTCTCTGAGTGAAATATAGACTTTCATATGTTGACCACATGTTGCAAAGCAACCCCCCGAATCTGCAAGCTGTTTTTTTTGTTTTTGGTTGTTGCTGTAATTTCAAATTTTGTGTGAAGACATGGGTGGATTTTTTGTATAAAAATGATGCAACATCTGTCAACAATTGGGCAGCTTGTTTTCCTCTCAGCTCGAATATTTGAGTGCCTGAAAACCTGCATTTCTGACTTTAACTGACTTAAACTCTAAGCATTTATCTCAGGGTGCAGCTGCCAAACACATGAAACGTGGAAAAATAAAAGTGTCACAGGTATAAGTTATACTCTCATCAATCATTTGGTTGATTGATGAGAGTACAGCTGAGTAAAACTGAATCAGTGTGCGCCCCTCCTGAGATGAACTCCTTATAAAAAATACAATTACCTGGTTATTTTATCTTTTTAGGAAATTGCATGAAAGTTTGTTTTAATTGGTACATGAACTCTTACATGTAATGGAAAACTTTTTTGTAAGATAGATAGATAGATAGGTAGGTAGGTAGGTAGGTAGGTAGGTAGGTAGGTAGGTATCAGTTTCATGCAACAATCCTTACTATGGTATTTGTGTAACTGAGACCTCCTGAGACTGAAGGTTCATAAAAAAAGAATTATGATATTATGATACTGGTCATGGGATCTGTAAGCAAATATTCCTCATATATCCTTCTTCATTATAAAGACCACAGCCTACTCTGTCGTTTCTTTCTCACTCGTGGTTGTACTTTAATATAATATATGGAATATACTGTCAGCATCCTGAGAGTTAAAAAAAAATTGGGATCACGTGCGTTAGGTACGGGAAACACTGCTGATCTTTCAAAGAAGATATGGCTCCCCCTTGCTGGACAGGTTTTTCTGGACTGATTCACTATTAATTTAAAACATGCACGTGTCCCTGCTGCAACACACCTGAATAAAATAAACAGGTCATTAGCAAAACTATAGAACTTGACTGCATGCTGAGGTGGCGACCCCTAACAATACTCAAGTAAATCTAAATAAATGTAAGTAAATGTAAGCGTTTGGAAAAATGTACTTCTAAAAGTACTTTTATTGCATGTTTATGTTTATGTTCATTCACTCATGAGATGCTGTAACAGGAATCAATGGCTGAATGGCCACATCAGCAAGCAGGCAAGTTCTGCAGTCTGGCTAATGCCCTCATTTTATTCAGTGTGCTGCAGCAGGGACGCGTGTAAAGAGCTCCCTCGAGGACTGTTTGACACCCCTGGTGTTGGACCATCGCTCTGGATTTAAGCAGCAGAAACATCTGACTGCAGATATCTTTAGTTAAGACGTTACTGACTCTGAAAGCCAACCAAGTGTTTGCTCGTTCACTATGACATAATGACCCTCAATCACCATGATCCCTGTGTACCCTGATCATTTACAGGGAATGTGCCTGTGGTAATATTTCAGTGTACTGAACATGTACACAGATCGATGACACGCTATAAAGTTATTGATTCCCGGTGTTTTTATCGTGCTGTGATACCCACTGCTTCTACGGCTTCATATGCACCATATATCATTCATCCAAGCAGTGCTTATCATGAGTCAGTGGCCTTTGATAACACAGTTTGCTGCTTTGCTTCGTGCTTTTTTTGGATGTAGATGCTCATCATGTCCCAGCATGCCTTGCAGAACTACACTGTAAAAAGTTCATCAGTTTAACATTTGGTTAACATAAAGAATCGCTGACACTCCTGTTTACTCGCCACTAGAAAAAGAGTTTCGTGTCCTACTGGACTGTTTGCGGGACCTCAAATGAACACAGGTTAAACACACAGACACACACACAAAATAGCATTGGAATAAAGGCACTATCTGCTTTAATATTATCTACTCTTAACTTGGTTCGTTTGACCACTGAGACTGTTGTAGTGAACCTGACAGTGCACGCAGCAGACTCTAAGAGGTTGACAGGTTTGTTGTCACAGATCAAAAAAAAGCTTTGGGGAAATCCCTCTCCTATATACATCGTGCGAAAGAAAGCACATGTTGCGCTACAACACACGTTGTGTCCAGGAATCTACGCCTGAAATTTAAAAAAAGCACACACACAACAAAAACAGCACGAAAAAGGAAGCAGCCACAATGCAGCGCACATCAAAAGCCACCTATGAATGACGCTGTTGTCTAAACCTGCGGGGTGATGTAATGCCTGCCGCTGTTTGCTTCCCTGCAATGGTTTATGAAGAACAATGTCATTGTGTAGGAGCATTCATTATCACTGTGATGACAAATAATTTCAGATTACAGTTACAACTTTGTGGTTAAGTGAAACCAGCGGATTATCTGTGACACAGATGAGTTGTAACATTTTACTTTTACAGCACATTTTACCTTAACTGCATTGTCCTGAGGATGTGTAAAGTCTTTTAAGTGTTTTAAGAATTTTTTACTCTTTTTAACTCCAAGCATTGATAATTAAATCCTGGCATTTAGGCATTGGAAGTATGATATTCCCGAGGATTATTTTTCCTAGTTAGGATTAGATTTTTTTTAAGTAGTCCTGGAGACGGACCTTGCATAGAGAGCATGCCTTCACTCTTCTCTCGCTTGATTTTATGCAAATGCCCAGTTTTAACATAACGAATGCTGTAAATACAAAACGTCTGCAAATAAGTTTTAATGTGAGTCATAGTTCTGAAATTAGGGCACAGTACAAATGTCTAAATATCCTTAGATGTACTTACATCTACATGTTACTGTGCTCTAGAGAATCTGTTTTTCTGCAACAAATATAATGTGTAAATACCCATCACTCATCATATTTATCATATATATAAATATCAGATCATATTTTTTAACCTACTCATATGAGTTTCATGTTTGACCTCAACAGAAATATAAAATCAAAATAATATGGCCACATTATTGTCCTCCATGGCACCTCGTCTGTGCCAAATGAAATGATAAGAAACCACAGGCACACCGCAGGCTTTGACTCCCTTAAAATGTGAAACACTGACAATCTCCAAAAACACATCTGAAAACAATTATAAAACCAGTGACTGTACAGTAGCACTTTGGATAATACTAACGTAAAAATTACATTGTATGAAGAGACAATAGATAGGCAAAATAAACCACTCCCCCCTTTTGACAGCCCTCACTGGCCAATGAGAGGGGGAGGAGGGCATGTGTGGATAGAGTATAAGAGAGGTGACATCCAGGTGGAACATCACACAGGTGAGCATTCACATTCTGACATCTCCGCCTTTTAATGCCTGAGGATATTACTTTACTGCACCACACGCAGGAGTGCGCCTTCGACGGGTACGTCGATCTTTGCTGTGCTTATTCGCCAAGTCAGCTTTTTTTGTCGTTTCTGTTCATATGATGGTGTCTGATAAGTTAGAGAAGTGCTGTTGAGTTTATGTGTGACGGCTTCTTTCACTTCTCAGTTCATGTTTGACAAAGTTTTGACCACTGGCTCAACTGATGAGGTCGTCTTCTCTTTCCAGATCATCCTTTTGGTATGCTGACAGAAATGGAGACGGTGAGTTTGATCAGATTTTTTTGATACTTTTTTTGTTGGGCATTGTGTGAAGGAAGGAAAGGCATATTTATATATTTATAACTGGATCTGAGTGACAATGTGGTCTTAAATATTACCATGTCATCTATGTATAGACTGAGGGTAAAAGGCTACTGGAAAATGGGCTATGAAAAGCTAAGCCATATGGTACGGTTACCTGCATCTTATCTGTGGCCGTGAAAACACAAACACTTGCATAAATTTGCCAGTCAAACTAAAATACACATGCTTACAGTGTTGTTCCTCGGCTCTTATCCAAAACACAAACCCTTCAGCACAGAGCTAGGATCAAATTCATTTCATTGGTGCGAGATTAAGTTTTGCAAATGTGTGCTATTTAAACTAATCCTATTATAACAATGAGCTGTGCTCCTTTTTTAGAGCTCTAAACAGAACGAGGCTCATTCAAAATTGATGAATGTGTCCGTCAGTGATCTTCAGATAGCAAAATCATTCACTGTGTGCATCACAGCACAACAGTGGCACAACAGAACATCAATGGGCTTCATGAGAAGAAAGAAAGAAAACAAAACAAAATGGGTGTTATGTAGTAACGCCTCAGGCTATCACTGACAATAGATACAACAAATGCAAATGTTCATTATGTCCTGCCGTGTGTGTGTCAGATGGCTTATGCAACCGAGATCAAGCTAAGTGGAGGCAGGGGAGCCTGGAGTGGAGTGGCTCCTTCCTCCTGCCCTGAGGTTGACCTGGAAGTCATCGAGGAGTACCTGCAGGAGCATTCACTGGAGGTCCAGCCTGCACACACGCCTGCATCACCTCTGACCTCAATGGGGCAACACATACACTCCCGCCAAGGCAGCAGAATTATAGGTTAGTGTCATGATGGTAATGATGGTCGGGGGGAAGATAAGAGAGATGCCACAGTGTGTCTGAGTGTGGATTATTTCTACATGTATCTCTTTTGTGTTTCTCTATAGAGAATAGTTGGTCAGGTCAGCATGCTTATGAGTGGCACTGTGGCGCTCACAGTGAGGAATACAGACAGCAGCCCCAAGCCTGGCCTAGTCCCCATGACAACCAGTGGGTAAGTTCAAGAACCTCAACTTCCTGGTAAATTTAGCCTTAATTATCTTTTTCATACTGTGTGAGAGGCACGATCAACTCGAAGTAGAATTTAGACTAACATGAGCCATTTCATTGGTGTTGTATATGATTTATAAAGATAGTTACACGTTTTTGTGTGTGTGTGTGTGTGTGTGTGTGTGTGTGTGTGTGTGTGTGTGTGTGTGTGTGTG
>NW_005187448.1:1188679-1232555 GCF_000239375.1 Pundamilia nyererei
TGTGTGTGTGTGTGTGTGTGTGTGTGTGTGTGTGTGTGTGTGTGTGTGTGTGTGTGTTCACCACAGGGACACATAGCATATTCCGATGAGGCATCTGGATACATTGACTCAGATTCCCAGTCCAGTAGCTCCCAGTACCAGGATTCGCCGTCACCATCCTCTGACACGGGGAGCAGGAAGGACAGAGGTGCCCTGCCTCTTGCACCACTGTCAGGTAGAGTGGCACACACACACACACACACACACACACACACACACACACATAGACAGAACCACATTTGAACATGTGTGTAAGAACTAAAACTCTCAACTGCCTACAAATACCAAACGTCTCCCACACAGCATTCTGTTTTCATGCACGCACATATGAGACAGTGTTACCTCATATTTGTATTTACATCCCCTTTTTCCTCCTAAGGAAAGAGGAAGGAGCGGCTGTTCCAGTTCCTGTTTGAGATGCTTCAGACGCCATCGATGCGTAGCTGCATCTGGTGGGTCCAGTCCTCCTCTGGCACATTTCAGTTCTCTTCCCAAAACAAGGAGAGCCTGGCCCAGCTGTGGGGTCGGCGAAAGGGGAATCGCAAGCCCATGACGTACCAGAAGATGGCACGGGCTCTAAGGAACTACTCTCGCACAGGCGAGATTCACAAAGTTAAACGGAAGCTCACTTACCGCTTTGATGAGAAGACGCTAAAATGTCTACAGGGAGACTCAAATACAAAGTAGAAACAATGAGTCTATATTAGCATAGAAATAGAATAAGGACAAAGGATGTCAAGGGAAATCACTTTGGGTGTCCCATGAATCTCGTGTCTGCTTATTATAGTTCTGTGGCATTTTGAATAACAAATGAATACTGAGTATTTGAAAGCCAGAAGCGGATGCACCGTAGCTCAGAGTCAGTTATACATACAGACCCACATTGTATTCAGTGTGAGGGGAAGAACTGTAAATGCAAACTTCAGGTACAGGCTAGGTGGGAGAGGTGATCTGGCTTTTATCATGTAAATCGAAAAGGTTATTGTAGAACATCTACTTTATAAGTAGAACTTAAATCCTTCAAATAAAAGTAGCATATTTCTCTTCTTTGTGTGTGATTCTGTATCGCAGATGTTTAGCAGATACAGTTTACAATCATCTTCTTCATTTTGGTTAAGAAAACACGATCTGTTTGTGTCAAAAATGTCTTTTTTATGATAAAATAAATCTGCACATATTTTCAGAACATCTGACTATATGCTTGTGTGTGTGTGTAAAATGCTAAAGATAACCCGCACAGTGCATGTGGCTCAAATAAACACAGACATGGACGGACAGACCTGCACCCACAGCCAAAATTGTATGCAAAGTGAGCATGCAGGGAAAAACCGCCTCTAAAAACAGACGTGTTAATCAGTAACATCTAAAGAGTCTGCACACACAGACGCGAGCACACACAGATACACACCCTAACTTTGATGAGAAGTAGACTTTTTCTCTATAAAGCTGCCAAACTGAGTGTCAATCCCAAGTTAAATAAACAATAGTACCTATTGTACTATTGTACTAGTACTTGATTTATAGAACACACTCACAGGTTTTGTTCCAGTAGTTTCTTCGTGCCACATTTGCAATGTCAGGTAGTAAAAGTGACTCATTGGTGTATCATGTATTGTATTTCTGTATGATTTTGACCTGTTTCGATACTTTCATTCCAAAAGAAAGACAGAAAAGAAATTCTACCTTTTCCTGAAATCCACGTTTCCTTTACTGCGGTTACCAAGTACCTCGTGGCTTAAAATGTAACAGTCAAAACTGAGTTCATAGATCTTTCTCTCCACTAGTAAAGACTAGTGATTTTTATCCTTAAGCTGTAAGGCTCAGAGTAAAATGCAACTGTAATAGAAATTCAGTCAGGTAATAAACATAACCATTATGTGTCATTAAAAACCTTTGTCTTTATGGGACTTTTGTTTGCATGAAAGCTTTCGCTTTTGATTCATTCGATACGTGTTGCTGAGGACACATCTCTACTTGGACTTGTCGTAACAGAACTTTTAAATGTCATCTTGCTGCAACTCCAACTTTCTTTCACCCCCTACAGCACGAAACACACCCCTTTTGTGGAAAAGCCACATTTACATTATTGGGAGTAGGGAAAGGCTCTTCACTTACTGATGAAATACAGATGGCGTCTCCATGGAGTGCATGCCTGTTGTTCGTGCACGTACAAGCGCATGCATGTTCGCATATAAAAAGTGACAAACCATCGAATGTGTTGGATGTTACTCAGCTGCCTTCGAGGAAACTCGTTCTGTCATTCGTAGCAGCTTCTGGTT
The DNA here is from genome assembly GCF_000239375.1 of Pundamilia nyererei. Classification (NCBI taxonomy): domain Eukaryota; kingdom Metazoa; phylum Chordata; class Actinopteri; order Cichliformes; family Cichlidae; genus Pundamilia; species Pundamilia nyererei. Next base: position 1,190,998 of record NW_005187448.1, read on the forward strand.
GTCTTGCTCTAATGGCTGAATGGAGCTGGGTGGCCTACACAGTACTGGAAGTGCTTATTGCTGCAGCATGTTGCTTTGGTAACGTGTTGGTGATGTGTGCTGTGTGTTTCGGTATCCGGGATTCCCTTCGGGAACCAACATTCTGCTTCCTCGTGTCCTTGGCAGTGGCTGACTTCCTTGTGGGTGTGGCCGCTGTGCCCCTTGCAGTATTATTGGATGGCTGGGTGAGTCTAATCCCTGAGTTGTGCCTGCTTCTCAGCTGTGTTGTGCTGGTGTTGACGCAGGCATCTGTGCTGTCACTGCTAGCAATTGCTGTGGACCGATACCTGCGGTTGCACACACCACTCAGGTGAGGTGAACTCTGGGTCTCCTGTTTTGTGAGTGAACACTGTGATATTTTCAGGTTTTCCCTTTTATTGTGCTTCATCCCTCTTTCAGATACAAAGCCTTGGCCACACAAAGGCACACATGGATCGGCGTGTCTGTTTGCTGGATGCTTTCATGTCTCCTTGGCTTCACTCCTCTATTCGGCTGGCACAATTACTCCTCCCCAGCATCTGATTCCACCAACACATCTTCCACTTCTTTCATCCGTCCGCCGTGCACTTTCCTCTCAGTTATCTCCCTCCCTTTCATGGTCTACTTCAACTTTCTCGGATGTGTCATGGCACCCCTGCTGGTCATGACCCTCCTCTACACTCGAATCTTTTGGAGCCTACAGGGACGTCTAAAGGACAGCTGCCCTCAGTCCCGGGCCTCTCTGCTCAGGGAGAAGAGGCTGGCCTGCTCCCTGGCTCTCGTCCTCATCTTGTTTGCTGGCTGCTGGATTCCTCTCCACCTGATGAACTGTCTGCTGTTGTTTCAAGGCCCTCAGGCTGTCACACAGGGAACGCTCTATACAGGCAGGTGACAGTACTTTTTCTAGCCCTTACGCAGTTTGCAACTGGTTGTTAAATATTCGAGAGCATGTGACTCATTAACACCACTTGCTGTGAAATGTAACACTAGCCAATCCAAATGTTCCAGGTATTCTCCTGTCTCACGCCAACTCAGCAGTCAACCCTGTGATCTATGCCTGTCGCATTCCAAAGATCCAGCAGGCCTACGGTCAATTATGGAGGCGCTTCCTTGCGTGGTTAAACTGCTGCCATCGGGAAAAAGCAGGTTCGCAGATCATTAACATGCAGCTGAGCCATTAACATGCACATCTGGATAAAGATGGAACAGCAGTCTCCAATAAGGGGCCTTTTGGACTTTGTCAGGAAGTTTGTATCTGCTCATTGAGTCTGTGTTCAACCATCATGTAAAGCTTTATTAAAGCGAATCGCATAGACTGGGGAAAGAAGCCAGTTGAGTGTAATTTCCATTTATGGATATTTGTGCAAACGTTATTCTACAGATAGCAATTTCCTGTGTCTCCACTAGAGGGCGGCACACACTAACCATCGGCACAGCTCCTGTTCGACGACAATCACAACTGCAGTGTGTGACAAATAATTTCAAGCTGCCGTTCACTGATTTTTGGACAACTTATTTAAGACAAATGTGACTTTATTAAAATGTACATCTTTCAAAAGCACATAAGTTAACACTTCCAGTCAATTCAACACTAATCATGCTGCGTGTCTTCCTCCTCCTTTTTTATTATATCTGGCAATAAACGTCATACTTGAGCCATGTGTTGTATGTTCCTCAGTGTGCAGCGAGCTCCTCAGGGAAGGCAATAGACTGTATAGTTATCACCTGAGCAGGGTGCAGTCCCACCCACCAAACTATACAACCTACTACCTCACCCTGTCAGAGCCCAAGTCAAACACACCCCAGGTTCACCTTTCTAAAAATGTTGGGCCTATTTACCTGCTCGGCGTGAAAACAAGAATAAGACTGCTGAAAGCTCGTGTTTTTGCTTGGAGACGGCAGTCGGCGAGCGGCTGACTCGGCTGTCTCTTGGGAAAGACAGTAGATTGTATAGTTATTTAAAAAAGAGGTTACACAACCCCACAACTATTCAATCTACTACCTCAGCTCCAAGGACAGCATCCACGTTGCTTCGACATCGAAGATCCGCAAAGGTATCCTTCCTGCAACGGCACAAAGAAAGAAAGCGCTCAATAATATTAACTAACTCACTGAAATCATCTGGTTATTCAAGTTTTATTCTCGTGTACTTTTAAAAGTTACATTTTTCACAATATCTTCGAGTGTTGAAATTCAACCTCTGCAAAAAGCAGCCTCGTTGCATTTTTGCTTTTGTTCTCCGTGTCTGTTTTATTTGGTTTAAAATAGGTACGGCTCAAAGTCACGAGTGAAAGTGCTCACGCCTCACGCCAACAAGTCTTCAACTGCCAAGATTTGGAGAAACATTTATCGCTTCTAAACAAAAGAAGATCCTCACGATCGACCCCGTTTTTCTGTAACGTCTTTAAGAAACACGTTCCGCTAAAAGAAATCACAGGCAAATCATTTTAACGGTGAGTGGACGACGGAAAGTGAGAGCACTAATGTGTGAAAGCCCAACAAACAACTCACTGGCTTCCTGAGACTCTGGCATGTGATCGAAAGAGAGAAAAAAAGCGAGCTGCTCGATTCTGTGCCAGGAATCCTGCGTTTTCGCCAAAAACTGAGCTCATTGCAGCGGCTATCCCTGTGCAGGCTGGCTGCTGCTCCTCAGACGGAGGTACACACACAGATGCCTGCAAATATGGCTTCCACCAGCTGCCTCTCATTGAATACAAAGCTGGGATTCTGCCCCCCAAAACACAACAACGAAACACAAAATGGCGTCTTGCACATCGGCCATTTTAGGTCTGCTTTAAAACACTGTAAGGGTCTACCTTTTAGGTTTTTCGTGAGCTTGCTGCATCGTGATGAAGAAAGCACAGCTGTTCTATCAGGAGTGATGGAGAGTCAGTCCTGTGCCAACACTAAGGCGAAGCCAAAAGAGCCAGACGACACTCTATCACGGAGCGAGAGGGAAACTCTAACTTTACTTATCAGGCAGCTGGACGAAGCCACGACCGCGTGCAGCATGTTTCTGTCCGTGTAATGTTTCAGTAGCACCCTCACAGAGCGGGCAGGCATTTTGCTCTGTTAAAGTTTGATTCATTTGGGAAGTCGTTGCTTCTCCTTCAGCCATTACCAGTTAAACTATTGCTAAACATGAGATAAAGATTAGCTCCGTGCACATCAGGTTGACATGCCAGTAACTGCGGGGTTAATGAGTGGCAGACAAACGCCAGGCCGGGGCCTCAGACTAACAGAGATGAGGTTAGAAGGTACACCGCCTGCATAAATTAGCATAAAGCCACGACCCCTGAGACTTGGTCCAGACCAGCCTATAGTTAGCATGCAGTAGACCCTGCTAGACTGACTACAGAAGACCAGACAGACAGAATGGGTGGGGGTGCGCTGGCGTGACGCCCGACTCTGTCACCACGCCAGTGACAGATCTATGGGCTCTGCTTAGTCGCCAAGAAACGTCCCCCGACTGCAGCCGCGTTCGGAGGACGAGGCTGATACGACGCAGTGCTCTCGGAGAAATGGGTCAAGTTAACGAAGATTTAACAAGACATCCGAGTAGGAAAACATGCACACAATAAATGCTGGTGGGGAGTTCTGTGCTTTCTGGGTTAATTGCGCAAAACCGGAGTCGACGCGGTCAGTCACGTGCCGGGCGCTGTCGTCTGCGGGCGCAGATATTTTCCGTGGCGCGTACGTATGTCCCGGCTGGCCCGATAACTTTTTCTTGAAAATAAACGCAGCTCTCGTCTGCGGGGCAGCTGGAGGAACTTGGAGAAATCTGGCCTTCTGAGCTAATCCCATCTGCCTATCAGACAGACTGTGCATCTGTCACAGCAGAATCACGGCTGAATGTTTGTAAATTCACAGCGGCGGTTTCAGTGTAAGCCAAGAAACGTGGGCCTTGTCCACTCGTACCCTCTGATAACACGACTCTGCTGTGACCAACCAGGATGTGTTTTGCTGGAGGCGATTTCCTGCCTCGGCCTCGTCATCCTTCTCTGGGTGACAGTCACACGTGTATTTCGAGGTTTCCAAAAGCCTCTGACAGTTTGAGCTCTTTGGCATCACTTTTCTCTATAAAGCCCACAGAATAAAATTTCAACATCAAGTCTTTTTATACCAGTTACTAAACTGGGAGGCCTTTTTAAGAAACACTTTGCCTTCATTGTGTTTCTAGAAAGAAGCCAAAGTGGACTTTTGTGGACCGCAGACTAAAATCAGAATGGATGGTTTAATGTTTTAATGGACATATTGACCACGCCGTGCCCACTCATTTTGTCCTCTCTTCTTTCTTTCTAAACATGTCGGTGTCAAACAAAGAGCAAACGCCATTAAAACGGCGAGCAAAGGGAACCGGGTTTTACAAACTTCACGTCTCCACATTAAAACAAACAGAAACCCACGTGAAAAAAAGGATTAAGAATATAATGGAAACCAGCCTTAGCTCCTCTCCTCCACTGACGGGAGGATTCAGACTTTGTCCCCCACCGGGCGATTTATTCCTTGTCCGATGCAAACAACGTAAACACGCGGGTTAATTATCGAATCTCAGAACACTCGCAGCATACCCAGTTGCCAACAAAAGTCCTCAAAATTGGAGCAGATTATCGCAGGAAGCAGAGGCAGGAAAACACCTATTGGCTCGCCTGGTCCCTCGGTCCGCGAGACAGAATGAATGTTTGGCACAGACACAACGGACGGGGCACCGCACCATTGGTACAGGTTCTTGTGTGTTTCTCTCTTTCGCTCTCTGAGCTTTGTGCCAAGAATGGACAGAGTCTGTGTGCCAGGCAGAATTTCAATAAGGGGAGTAAGGAGGTGGAGGTGGTGGTTAAAGAGGGGGAGGAGCGGTGGCGTTGATGGAGGAAGTAAGCCACAATAGATGGCAGAGTGAAGAATTCCCCGACTGACTGCTTGTCTAACTCACGTCCATTCTTACTGATCCTCTTAAAAGCACCATGGTGACTTTATCACACAAGCTTTCATCCTCCCACTCTCTCAGGAACGTCCTGCATTAGAGGACGAAGGAGCACTGAGCCCCTACCATCCCACTTGGCATGGTGCCCGCTCTGATGTTCTGTATATCCTCATTAGCTAGGCACAACACACAGCTCACGCTCGCATGTATGCAGAGATATGCTGCCATATGTGTGTACTAACACAACCGTACACTGGTACAGACAACACAGCACAGTTGCTCAAACTGTGGGCATTAAAGGAGCTCAGTTGATCTTGATTAGATGAATGGTAATTAAATAAAAAGGCTTCCAGGCTTTTGCGATCAGTGTTTTGGTTTTGTGCAGTAGATGGCTGCACAGACAAATGCTGAACTGACATGAGTCAGCCTGAGCGCTGGATAAACATGCTGGACAGTTTGTTTGAGGAAAAGATATATGACCCAGATACGCCAAGAGCATATGGGAGTCACTGTGCTGACTATCAGCTTCCAACAACAACCTGACCCATAGATACACATATAGACAAGGAGCTATGGCTGACAGGCCAAACAGCCAATCTGCAGGCTTGGGCTGTGTGGACAGTCCTCCAAGTAGTCGAATGACTAGTGTGTGTCTCTAAAATCTCCGAATGAAGAAAGGTCGCTTTCCTCCTCTCCATCTACTTTCTCTGTCCTCTCATCTCCACTTGTCTATGCTTTTGCTAATGTGCTAATGAGATGTGTGGTTACCATGGTTTCAAATGTTTCTGATAGCTCAGAATCCTGGCCTTGCATGTCGCTACACGCCCACATGTTAGAGCATTTACAAATGCCACACGGTGCAGACTGTACACAAGCATGCACGTATACAGCATATAATCACAAACACTTGGAAAGGTATGCCCTTTCAAAGCCAGTGCATGTGTGCGTGTGTGCATGTGCATATTTGTGCACATGCACACAAAGAGAATGCGTGCAAAAGTGCAAAGCAGTGTATGTCAGGACGAAACAGCTGCAGCTTCCTGCATGAGAAGAGAAACTTCCTGTTGCTTCGCTCCAAACCGCGGTCGGTCAGCCAAGATATCAACCAATCAGCTATGTCGAGGCTGAATGAAGGAAGTAAGCCTGACTGCCTCTAGGAGAAAAACTCAGAAGCATTATGAGGCAACACGATAAGTTCATCTGAGGATACGAGAGGGGCGGGGAAAGAGCACTCCCACTCCTACCTCTCTTTCTATCTCTGTAACTTTTGATCTCTATATTTTTTCAAGCCCTTTTTCCTCTTAACGTTTGTCTTTCTTTAGTACCACATTTTGATATGCAAAAAACAAACAAACAAAAAACGAGTTTACTTTTGTTATGCAGCCATGTGCCACTTTATGCGAAAGATAAGCATTCAGAAAAAATAGAGACTTGACAGAGTAGCATAGCCGCTAATTGTGAGGGGTATGATGAAAAGGTCTGATGGTGTTCACTGTTTACACGTGGCATGAAGGCGCCATTTTAACACCCATATTTAGATGCAATATGCAGCTCTGGCATAAAGTTGTCCAGTTAGGTTCCTAATTACATGTACAGTAAGCAGATGTTTCAATGTAATATCTGACCAACTAAATTTGGTTAAATTATTGCAACGGCTCTTGGTCAATATGCACAGTCGCTTGTCTAATTCAAGTGCAGTGTTCTGGTCTCTGACATACAGCTGTAATCAAAATTACCCTTATATACGACAGTTTTACATGTTGCCTAAATACACACCAGTCACACAAATGCTACCGCTCATCTTTAAATTTCTGCTTCTCATGTGGCACGTCAAAAAACAACAACAACAAAACCAAATAAAACAAAACATTCGTCTCACTACTGAAAAAACCTTTTTCTTTACAGCATCGTCAGTTTCATTTCTGCCCAATGCTTCCTCTGAAATGTAAAGTATATAAAGATGTTAATGACGCAGTGTTGTAGCAGCTACCTTTTGGCAAACAGACACAACTCTAGACTGAAAAAGCATAAAACTGGACACACAACTGCACCAGCAAACATGTTTCTGTGAAACTTCTGCCATATATCAGACTTTTTACAGTGGCTAGACACAAAGGAAGTAAATATTGTCCTTATATTACCTCTATCGCCATGGCTCCGGATGATAAGAGATTTGTGCCTCACTCGTCCCATAACAGCTCTTCAACACTGGTTAGCACCTATACTTACACTAACCTGAAGCTTACAACCATTCTCAAGCCACACAACCCTCTGAGGTCAGTGAGTAACCAAGAAGGCCTGTCGTCCCTCCTACCAGTCTCCACAGAGACACCTGTTCAATACAGAAAACCACAGAAAATACTGTTGACCCCCCCGTCAGAGCCTGCTGTCCTGCGGCAAAGAGGGGTTCGGGTTAAGACAGAAAGAGATAGAGACACCAGGGGAAAGAAGACTGTCAGCAGGGAGTCGCAGTGTCCCTCTGAGCTCTAGAAAAGTTTCTTCTGTCATGTACATTGAGCCAAAATGGCGCCGAGGAGAGTGCGGCGTGGCAACCGATAACAACAGACAACGTTTAGGAGAAAGACCACGATAAAGGACAGAGAACAGGGCGAGAGGAACTCGGGGAGACAGACTGCAGGGAAAAGGTGTCACAGGATTAAAAAAAGGGAAATACCTGAAGCCTGTAGTGAGCGGCGGGCTGGGCCGGACGACTGACGGAGAAGAGGGCCGTGATGGCGGGAAGAAGGGAAAAGAGAGGAGTAGAGCACACCCTCTGAGAGCTACACCCCCTTCCCACAATCCCCTCCTACTGGCGTGAGTGCGTCTGTCCGTACACGAGGTGACAGAGGGACGTCTGCTCACACACAGCCACTGTGACACACACGCGAAAAGAAAATACATACACACACAAACGACAATATCAAACACACCAACAGCAAAGAGGTCCAAAACAGACCAGCAGCAGACTTGCATTACTGTCAGTGGCGTATAACCAAAACAGAGTCAAACACGAGAAGACGCCAACAACAGAGGAGTTAAGAACACAGACATACACATAATCAAATCACCAGCCTTTGGATCACCCTCTGCTCTGCCCTGTGCTGTGTTTGCCTCGGTCTGCCAGCCCACTTTGGCACCGCTGCCAAGAGAGAAGGAGAGAGAAAGGAGGGGAGGACGGGAGGAGGTGGGGGGTGCAGAGACACAGAAAGAGGAAGGGAGTGACATGCTGTAGCGAGAGAAGGAACAGAAAGAGGAGGAGTCCGAGAAAAGAGTTAAGACTGAGAGTGTGCCACAGAAAGACAAGGAAACAAAGTACGAGAAGAAACGTCAACTGTCGTGAGCCGACGCGGCGACACAAAACAGTCCGGTATCGGCTAACGTACACCTTTATTATCCAATATCCAAAACGCACCTCTGTCCACATACCCCACTCATACTATCCTGCAGCAACAGACAGATGGCGAGAGAGACAAGCAGATCCCGACACTTCTGCCATATTGTTGCATCTCACCATGTTCATAGATTTTTTTTAAAGAAGCTCAAACTGGCTTGAGATTTCTCATATACGCTGTTGGACTTTTGTTTTTCAAGTTCTCTCACCAGAAAAAGGATTCCTGGCAGACTTCCTGTCTTTTTTGACATCTCTGTTCTGCCCGTTTTTCTTTGCGTCTCCCCTCAATCCGTCCTCTCTCCCTCCATTGGGGATAATATCAGCCCTCGTGAGAGGGAGGGCTTTGAGAGAGTTCAGCTAAATGAATCAATGAGCAGGGAGGGTGGATACTTTCCCCCCCCTGCCTTTGGCATCCTTCCCAGGTTTCCCTTTGCTTTCTCACCCGAGCATGATAGTTGAACACCAATGCAGATCTTGGATCAGCGAGCTGTCGCCTCTAGATGACCTCAATCATTAGGAGAGAAAACATAAATCCATCTGCTCATTAATGGCCGACCTTCTCTGTAGCCAGCTTGCGGGCCAATCATTGGTGCTGAAGCGGGTATCCCAAGCCAAGCCAACCAATCAGCACTCACCTCCGAGCTGATGTCATTTTGAAAATACTGAGTGTAACTCTAAAAAAAACCAGGAACACTCTTCTACCATTCGATTCAAGCAACCAATTACAGACAAAAAGCAAAGCTTGTTTCGAGTGAAACGCCTAATTCGTTGTCGCAGCTGCTGTAATAATAGCGGCGGAGTCCTCTGACTGGCCAAACAGATACCAACACACACATTACCAGAGGCTTCTCTCAGTCTTCAAACACCAACTGCGGACACAAAGCAGACCACAATAGCCCAGCTTCTCTGCTTGAACACCACAAGTCTTTTCTCAAAGACAGGACAATGGACGCACACACACATACACACACGTTCATACTGTACACACGCATGCACACACACACGTGGTGTGAAGAATCCGGTTCTTCTATGGAGGCTCAGATTCAGGCAGCAGGTTGGACAGCCCCTCAACCCTGACGTCACGTCTCCTTTGTTGTTTATGAATTTATTTCTCTCCTCAGCTGAACTCTCTGAACTCAAAGTCCCCACACCCCTCCATTACTTCCCTCCCGCCCTGTCCTCAAGCCCTACATTTACCCCCTGCCAACAAAGGCGGGCAAATACAGTATGGCTTTAACAAGGAAGAAGAAAAGAAAAGGAGAGACGGGCAGAAGGCAGACACAGAGACGCGAGACAGAAAGATCGAGAGAAAGGAGCTCAGATGTCTTTCTCACTTTTTCTTTTCCTCCTTTTCTTCTTCGATCGCTCTCCGTGTGTCTTCCTGCTTGGCTTGTAAAAGTTTCAGCTGCGAGGCGGGCCGGCCTCTTTTGGCAGCCCTCCAACTCTCGACTCTCCTGTCCCCCTGCAAGAGAGAAAAGGAAGGGAGGACAAATATAGTCACAGCTAGACGGCACTGTAAAGTTGTAGATACAGATGCACTCTAAATGCACAGCAGGTTTTTCTTACACACACTTCACACTAATCCATAAAGGAAGAAAGCACTGTGGGGCATTTTGCCAACATTTGCCACCAGTTTTCAGTAAAGCATAATCCAGCGGATAATAAGTAAACTACGTGCTAATCACTGTGTGAGCCGCCGTGTGTATTTTCAAAAGGCACATTGTGATGATTGCCTGCCTTTAACTGGCTCTGCCAGCTGAATTTGATAACTGTGTGTTTTGGTGTTCACACCCAGTTCACACAAGGACGCGCCGCCCGTTTTATTTCTCCTGGTATCAATAACCTGAGCAACTCGGGTGCTTGCAAGCACAGTTATATTTACTGTAGCACACAAAAACCTCTACCTGCCAAATATTTGCATTAATTCAAAACACATAACCTGTGTAAATGGGCCCTGTTTCAAAGTCTAGGCAGACACACACACAGACACACACACAAGACTGACAAGTTACACTGTTACTGATTTACTCACCTTGGTTTTCGTGCAAGATCACACACAGCGATACTTCTAATGCTGATGTATTTACTCATAAACTGTATCCTAATCAATTCAAAAATGAACTTATATTGTGCTTTACTACTTACTATATACTTTATAACAGGTCAGGCTTATTTACAGGTTAGGTATCTTCTCTTAATACAGGTTAAAAAAATAGATATTTATTAATTTTTTCTGATCTACATAAGAAAATACAAAATCATATTTATATTTAGACATTTAACAAATAGGGTTAACTTAAGTAAAACATATAGCTGCTCAAAAAAACATAAATCATAAATCAACATGAAGAGTAGATTTGAGAGGCCTTAGCCTCAGAATTATTACATTCCCTCTTCGATTATGTGTAAGGATAAACTTAGCTACTGATTATGAAATGTGAAATACTGTAAATGTTTATTGAATGCTGGTCTACAGTCCCTGACCTTAGCGCAACATTGAGTCACCTTCAGCTAACTTATCTCTAAAAACGAAATGTAGCTTCTCCAGTAGCTCCTTATTAAACTAGATGTTGAAGAGCATTTTAAACACAGACATTTTGAAACAAAATAAATAAATTAATTTAAAAAACGCCAAAATAAAAGTTCATGTTTCCTAAAATGACAGATAAAGTTTGCGCTCACCTGTGGGAGACTCTAGAGGAGAGAAACAGAGGCTAGCCCCACTAGCTTGTAGCCTGACTGTAACTTATATAGGGATGAAAGGGGTCGCCAAAGGGGCTGGACATGTGGGCCTATATGAGCAGGTGTAACCCAGCAGTTAAAATAGGAAATAGTAAATAAAAAACGTAAGCGTGAGGTTAATTTGTATAAAAGAGCATCTCAACAAACACGAGCAGCTCACTGACTGTGGTCAAAGTACCGTTTTTTGTACTTTGTTCAATGGAGATTGATGTGGCGCGCCATCTGGTGGTAAAAGGGAGTAAATACATACACTCTTTGGCTGAAGATGTATCATTGTGGACCACTTAATTTTCTGATTTTTATTTTTCTTACAGGACGATATTGCATGTTTTAGCTTAGATAAACAGAACTGTATATTTCATTAATAGTGTTAATAGTAACGGTGTGGGGGGGAGGGATTTCTAAAGGTCCGTTCCTATGCAGCACACAATGGCTTTAGAAGGCGAGTAAAAGTTAGTATGAGGAATAATACATGTAAAACTTACCAAGACTTGCTTGGTTAGATTAGCGTGCATAGTTTCCAGGGTAGATGCATTCAAAATTGCATTGTGCATTTCCTGCCATTCAAGAAAGTTTCCATTATCAAGTGTTTCCTACAATCCGGAATAATCTAGCCTCCAGCACTCTGAGTGTGGATGAGTATTGAAGGATAAGAGAGAGAGAGGCTTATTCAAGATAATTTAATTAAAAACATGCAACACAAAAGCAATGACAAAAAATGAAATAATAAAATAAATGAAAATGAAACATAAATAAAGACAAAAATTGAAATAAAAGAGTAAATCAGTAATTTAGTCATTGCATTAGTTCAGTAATGTCAAAGCCCAAGGGAAGAAACTACTGGTGGCATGCTACTTGTGTGCAGCTTGTCAAATGGCAGCAAGGCAAACAGGTTGCGACTGGCTATTTCGCCTACTTGCAGTAACAGAATAGAAAATATAATCTTTTAAAAAATGGAGAACCTCTTCAAAGTTCATAATAGCTATCCCTTTTGTTTTGAATTTTATACCTCCACCTTTCTGCTCAGTCACTCTGAAGTGTTTCTAAAAGCTCAGTGAAAAATGAAATACCTGATCTCCACTTCAGCCGGAGTCCTCACTGGGAAAGGATAGCACTTTGTAAAGGCAGGCTGAGATGCAAACATGTTTGCACATGTCAAAATTAAACCAGGAAAATTCAGCCAATGTTTTAAAAAAAAGAATCTTACTGCTGCTGTGTAGTTTTCTCTCTGATGTCTATCACCAAGCACCAAATGTTTCTCAGTCACTGTGACTTGCACAAATCATCCAGATCGGTTTTGAAATCTTAGATTTTTACCATCAGATTTCTGGTAATGCCATTCTTCCTAATTCATCTACAACTAAAAGATCAAGCATATTCATGCCTTTCCTAAAATCAGAGGGCTAATTAAAAACAAAACAAACCCACAATTTGCCACTTATTTCTTTGGTCAATGCAACTGACAGCTGTCATGCTGTCCTTTTAAAATACCAATGACTAAGGTGCTACTGCCCTCCAGTGGCCACATGAAAGGACAACCCCAGACCAAGATGCTGTCAGGGGGTTAAAAGTTCTCTTGTCCCTACTGGCCCTGCGCTTCTTCTTGTTCACCGTTCCTGGGAGTTTAGTTATGCTCAGCCTTTCCTTTTCTTATGTGACATTTGAGCCATACATTTTAGCATTAAAGAATCCAACCAGATACAGACAGGGCAGGTAGATAGGTCTTAGGGGGGCACAGTTGGGGGTCCTGCCCCAGATATATATTCATTTCCTGCCTTCTCCTGGGTTTTTGCAAACCCATTTTTCCTGCCTCTGTTTTTCTCTAATCTAAGAAAAGCACAAAACACTGACACCAGGTGGCAGTTTAGTATATACTAAATACACTGCATTGGTGCCCCCAGGCACAAAAACCTTAAGAAATGCACAAAACAAGGTGAGCCAATAGTTTCCTTAGGGCAAGGCACCTCATTAGTTATCAAAATGAATACCAAGCAGCACGAAGCAGCATGCGTCTTCCAATTGTATATTGCGATTCAATTAAAATAGCCCATGTCACTTGTTATACGAGTCCCCTCAGTGATCCTAAGGCAGATGCCCATTTGGACCTGGTAGCTAATTCAGTCTTAGTATCTATGTAAGCTACATTACTTTGCATCTTTTCATCATTCTGACTAAGTAACAACACAGTGGTAAACCGTTTCCCCAAAACAAAAGGGCAACAATGTTGAACCTCTTGGCCAGCTGAACCCTGGGTTTCCTTCAAAGACATTTTTGTTGTTGCACCGATGGTTTGTTGATTATTCTGAACAAACCATAGGTGCAGATTTAGCGGCCATGCTCTGTCTCTCTGTACTGGCCATGTGATTGACTGCTGACCTTGTCGGGGTGCCCACACTGTCTTTTCTCCAATGTCAGGTGGGGCACAGTCTAGCCCCCCCCCCCATCTCTGATAACAAGTTAGCAAAAGAAATGATATTTTTCCCCGCCTACCACTCTCAGGGCCCTGAAACATCTTGGCTTAGGGCCTGTTAAAGCTTCACTGCTGGGTATATAGTACCACAACTACAGAACACTGATAGACAGACAGAACTGTAATTAATGATATTCAAAAGTTAAAGCAAACGTGCAAATAATGCGTGTTCTCATATTCAGAATGAATCCTGAATGGAGCTTTATATATTAACAGTAGTATTTCTCCTGCAGTAACCAAAGTATGAGGTCCGTGTAGACAGGAGGTGCATTATCCAGGGACCTAACCATCCACCCCGATGGCACGCGATATGTAGTGATTTTTCCTAGACAAAAAAAGTGGCATTACGACTACCACCTTCCTCATATCTCCCAGCTATCCCACCAGGAGTCTGATGTCCGGGGAGGAGTTTGCCTTGGGACCCACAAAACTTTTGCGTGTGTGCGTTTCGACGCCACGCCTCTGCCTCCGTGCGTTTTCCTCCGCGCGTTGATTTCATACCAAACTCATACTTTGCATTCCGCCTTTTTCTGTCAAACGCAGCTGTTTTGCCCTGGAAATACTCCCGAATCACGAGGCTACTTTTCTACAGAAAAAAGGGGCACACAACAAAAAGCGTGTGCCTGTAGGAGCGGGGCAGGAGAGCCGTTGTGAGGTGAGTGTGCTCTCATATAGTTCTTTGTTGTGTGTAGCAACTTTTCATGCTGCAGCAGCTGCTTCGCTTCGAGTGTGCTGGAAGTTTTGGGATATTTGACATATTTCGCATTTTCCCGCTGTGCCTGTAGTGATTCGGGGACTCACGTGTTTAGCAGGGAATTCCTCCAATATTTTCTCAAGCATTCGTTCTGTATTCGGCTAGTTTAATGCGTCTCTCAGACTTAGTTTGCAGTTTATTGCAGTATTATTAGCTCCCAAGCTAGCCAACTAGCATGTCAGTTCGAGTGTGTTAGCGGTGGCTTGCTGGTTATATATCCACTGAAAAACAGAAAATAACTGGTCGATAGCATACAATGACTACCACTGGAAGTGCTTGTGTGCGGTTTTTAGGAACTTTTATGGACAGTTAGTTGGAAGTTTTTCCGCTTTGGGGATCAAAGGGATATTTTGCCAACTCACACTCGGCTAAACCGCTTCCAAGCGTTCGCTGTGATTTCATTTTCCCTCTGCATGCTCGCAGATGGGACTCATTTCTTGCTGCTGTGAAAGTTGTATCAACATGTGAAACTAAGAGTCGTAGGAGTTTCAAAGGAAAGGCCATGGGAGAATTTACAGCATATGTGTGTGATCTGATTGCTTTGTTAAAATTGTGTAAGATGTGACCATGATAAGGTTATCCGAGTGTTTAAAAGAGTCGATCGGTTTACTGTCTATATCCATAAAGCCTCTCGGTACTGTAGTAGTCAGTGTGCAAAGAGTTCATAGAAATCTGTGAAGTTTTGGTTGTTCATAATGTCGACGGTGCTCCACTGGGAGCAGTAGACAGCCCCTAATGTGCATGACTTTTCGGTGTTCGCTGATCTCATAGCTTTATTTAGCTCAATGCTGTACTGGCCTCCTCATTGCACTAAAACACCTGACCTTTTGACCACGGGTGCTATATTGAAACAGGCAGAGCCAGCAACATATGTGCTCTGTGGCCAGTATCCTAACTTTGCATCACCACTGCTCTTGACAAATCTGTGGCCATGACAGCTCATCAGATTTCAGAACTCCTAACCAAACTGCACAGCAATGCTCCCAGTGCTGGTAATGCAAGTCTGTGATTGTGGTGTATGTGTTACATCAGCACTAGGTTTGATTATTTAAGCCAAGTTTCCCCCTGGGATTTGTTAAACCGTCTGTGAGCTCCCCACCATGCTAAAGAAAAGGGTATTAGATGATTGACGCCCCCCCTTAATCAAATGCATAAACTAAGTTAACGTTAGAGTAAATTGTCATAAACATAATTTTTGTCATTACACCAACTAAGGTCATACTTCATGTTAACACATTTAGACTTTCTGTGTGAAAAATCTCCGTTTCAGATTATTACATGTGTGTGCTGCTTATAACTTTGTATATACAGAGTGTCTGTTTTTTAAAATGAATATTTAAATGTGTTGCCTGGTAGCCTCACATCTGCCTACAGTATCTTCCACTAATGAAAAACGTGAAAATGATGAGTAATATTTTTTGACATTCCAGAAATGTATCTTAGTAGTTATGTATTAAAGTAGTTCGATTTAATTAATTTATTTAGTTTTAGCAGTTTAGTGGTATAGACACGTTACTAGGCAACACCATTTGCTATGCTGACAGTATTTTCAATACTAGAGTCAAGTCATTCACATGGACAAACCATGATGACACCATATGTCATGTTGATATCATGCTGATGTCATGTTCCTGTCCTGCTCGTGCTGATATCTTATATTGGTCAGGCTCTGCTTACTATACAGTTAGCTGACCTGAAATGTATGTAACCTAAATCCCACTGAAGAATATAGGAAACTTCCTTCCTTCTGTCTTATTAATCCTAATCAACCAGAAGCTCGGGCTTTAGACTGTTCTATATGCACAACTAGCTTAGAGCATGGAAGCCCCTCCCACCTTCTGTTTGGATGGAAAGGCCAATCAGAAGAAAGTTGGCTTAAATGGAGGGTGACCTAAAGGAGGAGAAGGAGGAGGTAGAAGGGCCTGCTTTAGACATGACGAGGGGATGCACTGAGGAGCTACACTAAGGCTCATTTTAAGATAAATAACAATTGTTTTTCAAATCATGACTCATGCAAAGCTACTCTTGTTGTGGTCATTATAATCTTTTTGTCTGTGAACATGAAAAGCAATATGACATCATGATGAGTTTGTTCCAGTCAGGACAAAGAAACACCTTCCCAGTTGCAGACGTCCCACAGTAGAGCTTTCAGGACAATCGCATCCCACCTCCCTCGAATATCAAAATGTTCTTTTAGACTTTGCGCTTGCCTGACCACCCCGCTAGGCCTTTCTGATCTCTATGGCAACAGCTCAGTCCAGTCAGTAGTGATTGAAACCGGGAAGGCCCTGCACACAGTGTGCAGAATAAACCCACCACAGCAGGGGAAGCTCAGCGACCACACTGATCCTCTGTGGTTCCTCTGTGGCAGGGACCATATTAACCACACTCTGGAAAACATTACACACCAGGCAACATTCATGTCGCATATGTGTGTCTGTGTTTGAAGAGACTTGGAGCATCTTCAACAATAACAAAAGAATGTGTAATTTCCTCATGCGGCCTACACAGCCAAGGTTGGAGTCTTCTAAAGTTTGTGTTGCCTTTTAGGCTAGTTTCTGTGTAATGAACAGCTAAGAAAAAGGAATAGCTGGTCTCATCTTCACTAAGCGCAGTCAGTTAAATATTTAATGTATTACATCTTGTGATCTCATCTTAATAGTGACACATCCTGGTAGTGTCGTTCTTGACCCTGGATAGTGTCTTTAAACATTTATAAACCCTTAATATTTTAGCTTGTCACTTGTTAGGTCTTTGACCACGGGTGCCAGAACTATTAATACACACCGTACCCATGGACGCTGTGAACAGCTCAAAGTGAATCTGATCTCGCTCTTGGTGTGTAGACACTTGAAGTCGGAGAAATCTGTCGCTATTCTCAACAGCCGCAAAGTTGATCTCAGTCTCGTCCATCCATCATGATGTCAGTGATGTGGATTAACAAAACAAGGTGTGTGGTTTAATTTTCTTGAGCTGTCAGTGTGCCTCAGATTCCCTGTGTTAAAAATAACAAGTTTAAAAACAATGAAACAAGTTCTTTTTTTAGCAAAATGCTTTATACACTGCTGATCTAACTTACGTTTTGGGGGGTTTTCTGTTCACATGAAGGGATTAAGAGTAAGGAAATAAGCTCTTAAACCTGTACTACATTTTAATATGGGAAAAGTGTCAAAACGTCATGTTTTACTTGTTGTGGAAACCTCGTTCCCCTTCTCTAGGCTGCATACTACAGTCTAAAGATGTTCTGTGCTTTTAACTGCTTAGGTTGTCCACGTTTGGCATTACAAAATAATGTACATGCATGGCGACTACACTTAGGTTTGTTCAACTGCTCAGTAACGGAGCTATCTAATCAGGCAAGCGCATGGCAGTAATGCATTTAGGCAAGTAGAAATGTTCAAAGCAAGTATCAAAATGGGGATGAAAGATGATTAAAGTGACTGTGAACAGACAGGCTTGCCTGAGGATTTCAGAAACTGCAGATTATTGTCAGATAAAGGGAAAATGCCTTGTTGATGTCAGAGGCCAGATGAGAATGGTCAGACTGCTTTGAGCTGATAAGAAGGTAACAGGAACTCAAATAACCACTTGTTACAGCCAAGGTTTGCAGAACATCATCTCTGAACATACAGCACATTGTACCTTAAAGAAGTGGGCCTACAATACCACTTTGAGTGTTTCTATTAGCTAAGAACAGGAAAGCAAGGCTAAAGTTCACACAGACTCACGTAAACAACATGAAAGCACGGGTCCACCCTGCCTCGTAACAATTCGTGGTGTAACTGTCTGGAGGGTGTTTTCTTAGCTCACTCTAGGCTTGAATGGGTGAATGAGGCAACTTGCATGAAGCACTTCAGGGGCTCAGGTACAGAAGAAAAAGCACTCTATAAGAACCGACGTGACGCTTAAAATGTCCTTAACTGCAAAAATGAATTAGCTGTACACAGTTTACAGGTTTTTTGTATAGGACAGAAAACAGCTGCATCCGTTTCTCAAAATCTTGCTGCTTGCAGTGCATCGTAGCTGTGACAACAACAAATCTGTTTCCTAATCATGTTTTGGCTTCAACATGGAAGGAAACATGTTAAAACCAGGGTTCAGGGTAAGTTTTGTAACAAGTATTTGTATATTTTTGTTAGTCCTGGATAAGGGCTTTTCCTCAGTTGCCTGTATTTCTGCCTATTGGTTTAAATTTTAAATTCAAGCTGAGTGTAATTGTGTGAATAGTATAAAAGTGAAAGTGTGCACTTCTCTCTATTGCTCTCTGGCCTCTTCATTTGTGAGGAGGGCAGACAGACAAAATGGAGAAACCTTCTTACAGCCACCACGCCCCCCAAAAAGCATAACACTGTAACACTAACGTGTCAGATCCAGTTTAGCGGATCTGTTCCACATCTATCTTGTTTCGTGTGTTGTAGGTGTGTTGTAGCTGGAGCCGTCATCATTGCGTCGGAGTGGAGTTGCCGTGGCAGCCCTGATGGGGCGCAGGAGGAGGGTGCCAGTCCCAATGGAGAGGGACTGGGAGACGGGGCAGACCGCGGATTGGACGGGGATCCTGAAGGGGTGTGGAGCCCAGACATTGAGCAGAGCTTTCAGGAAGCTCTGGCCATCTACCCTCCTTGTGGAAGGAGGAAGATCATACTGTCAGATGAGGGGAAGATGTATGGTGAGGAGCAGCAACTTTCTATCCCTTTCCCCTCTAGTTTCTTCTTCGATATTGAAATGAAAGCTCAAACAAAACATATTCAAAGAAGCTGTAATATATAACTGACTTGTTTGTAAAGGATTTGACTTTAATTTGTCGGTTTCCTTTTTGGGTTTAAATAATTTTCTTTCGATGACTGTGTAAAATTGCAGATATTTAAATTTAATAGAGTCAATAAACATAAAGCAATGACTGTAGCAGCCAGTATGACATGTTTGTTATCTGTAGGCACCCTTTGCTTGACCCAACCATTTTGGAATAAATAAAAATGATAATAATAAAGGCTTTACATGTATGAACACTTTATTCCAGAATTTTAGTTCTTAGAAGAACCACACCAAAAAAACACAAATTTTAATCAACTGCCTGCACTTTGGGACAGAGTTGGTTTTTGACCCCTGTGCAGGATCACCTTGCTTTATGCGTAGGTGATCAGCTCGCAGGTATTTTCAACAGGCTACGTAGTTTTTTGTTTCAGAGGACAATCTGCAGTGATAAGGTTAAAGGAAGGAGCATGTTGACTTCTCATGTCAACTTGTAGTTAACTTCTGAATAACTTCTGTTGTTCTGCATAAATGGTCTGTGAAACACCAGGAACAGATTTGTTCTAAATGCACACAAGCAACGTTTCATGTGTTTGTTTTTTATTAGGATTGGTTTAAGATGCTGCCTGTGAAAAGAGCTCTTTATTTTGGCTTTTTTCTTACCTTATGAAACCCTTGTGATCCTTTTTTCTTTTTTTTGAAGGGGGGAGTTGAGTGTTTGCACTCTGAATCAGACTGTGAAGCATTTGTGCATTTGTAAGGGTGTTCAGCAGTGAGGGGAGCGGGATATATGATACCAGGTGACAGAAAGGGAAAGTTTGTTTCAGCATTGTGGCATTTTCTCCTTTTGTGGAAGCGTGGGGCTCAGTGTGTTGGTTGACCTTCCCTGCTTCCCTCTCCTTTAACGAGGATTGTCCCGTTGATGTATGCTTACACTTACTAAAAAGCAACACTGAGACTGAGCGTAATATTAGCTGTACAACACCCAACCTTGCATCGGTGCTTCTTAATACTGTGAGCTACTAAGTATCCATTTCAACTTTTGCATAATTGGATGTGACTTTTTATGTTAAGATATTGTTTAATATAAATGATAAACCAGTTTAGAGGATATAAAATGAAAACCACGGAGATTTATCAGCTATTTTTCACCTATAGTCAGATGTGGACAGGTGTTCCAACATCACCCAATATTGCTAAATGAAAATACATCTCATGCCTTAAAGTGGTTTGTGTGCATAAACACGCACACTAGTGTAAAGGAATTAAAACTACGCAGTGCTCATTTAGCTTATCGGCACAAGTGTGAATTAACTATTAAACTGTTACGAACACAGCATTAAAATTATATACTGATTTCATAGTAACGCGAATCTCAGTGGGTGTTTGCTTTAATTATCCTTCTTGAGCTAAACTAGGCCAGTCGTAATTGATCCAGCCTGCGTGCTGTCTTTGGTGGCAGTCATATGTTACTACCATGATGTCACCCTGGATTATAGTGCCAAGCAAGTATTTCTAAATAGGGACGATCAGCAGACTCGGTGACACAGATAATGCAGCGCGCGTGTCAGTAATGATGTTTTAATATTGGATTGATATTTTAGTTTGTTGAAACTTAACACTCAGCTTCTTCATCATCTATCTCTTCATAATCATTTGGCAGTTAGATGGGTGCTGGATAAATACTCTAATGATTTAATAAGTAATGCAGATGAAAAATAATATACTAACTTTGGCATCTACTGCTTTTAAATCACACCACACCTATATCCATCGTTATTAGACTTTGAAAAACATTTTCAGCACACGGTGACAAATATCTTGGCTTTTACTTTAGGGTTGTTTTTAAAGATTGATATATGCATATTTGGTGTTTTTAAAATCCACGTATTTATCCTTTTATTTCAGTCATGTAAAAAACTTTTTCTAACATCTGCTGTGTGTAGTGATTAATCAGTCCTTACTAAGACATTATGGCAGTGTAGTTAAAAAATAAATTGTTTTATTGTCACAAGTTGTGGATTACTTGTTTACGCTCTGCCTGACTCTACTCCGATCAGATTGTTACCTTTTTAGTGTACCAAACCTGCGATGCCCAAAGTTGCCTTGTACCCTCTAGTGCCCAACTGTGCAACATCAAGACTCAACATGATTCAGCTGTGGGGGGTTTTCATTGCATCTTATTTTCATCTCTATCCTTAATCATCCTAGCATGCTGCACATCCTTTCCAGCCCAAAAGCCACTCAGAACAAGTCCTGTTCTCCTTCCTTAGTTTCTAGTCTTACATACAACTCACTATAAACCTTTTCCTTTGCTTTTACCACCTCTTTCTTTGCTGGATGACTAGCCTTCCAATACTCCTGCTTTCTTCATCTATCCAACCACTCCCCTTTGACTTTTTCTTTGCTTTCTTTGAATACTTTGTTGCATGTCCTCGTTTCACCATGGAGTTTCCTTTTCATCATTTCTCTGTTCCCTTCTGGTAATACTCTGTATCACTTTATTCAGTCTACTTCAGAATTCCTTGTGCTCTTTTAACGGACAGCCAGCCTGTGGGATTACACTCAACACCACGCCTTCAGCTTGATCAGTTTAAATTTCTGACTCTCTCCACCTCAACAACACTCTTCACATACTTTTACTTGGAATTTCTTTCCTACTTCATTTCACTTCCTATCTACACCATGGTAGAACAGTTGGAATCAACCTCTGTTTCTTCTGGTCTTCCTTCCCCTCCATCTGGTCTCTTGCACGTATTATCGTATCCATCATGTCGGCCAGTTCTCTCCCTTTACCCGTCATAGTTCCTGCATTTAAATTCCTCCTCAAACCTCCTCACTCCTGCCTTTCCGTCTTTCTTGCTGCCTTCAAACACGCCTTCCCCCTCTCTTCTTTCTTTGTCTTCGGCCAACAGTACCACAGTTTCCACTGGCACCCACTTAGCTAACAGTACCAGGGGCTATTGTTGTTCACCCAGGCCCTTTCCAATCAAGTATGGAAATTACATTCTTGATGATCCGCATGTTTGATTAGGCAAAGATTATATTCCAGGTGCCCTTCCTGATGCAACCGTCACATTTATCAGGACTTGGGACGGCCCACTATGAGTACACTGGTTTGTGCCCTCACCTTGTGGCTCGGTTATATTACATATTTATAGTTGTAGCTTATCTTGCCTTATATTATAGCAAAATAGATCTGACATCTAAAGAAAGAGCTTTTACCCTTATGTGGAGTAGTGGCAGGCTGCAGGGTAGTGCATGTGTCCTGTTTTGGGAATTGGAGCAGACTGCTGTGTCTGAGTCAGCCCCTTCTGTTGATTTTGGGAAATTCTGTGCTCTGGTAACTTAACAGTGCTGATGTGACTCATCTGAAATCCCTACAGCGTCACAGCCTTTTCCAGAAAAAAGGATGATGATGATGATGATGATGTTAGTAAGTGTGCATGTGTGCTAAATGATTACAGCTGTGGGATCAGTCTGGTCACCTTTATATTTAACCGCTTGCGGCGTGCTGTATAATGGGTTACTTAGAAGTTACAAGCGACGAGCAGATCATCGGGTGTGGGTTGGAACTGAGAAGAGGGAGAAGGAAAGAGCTGACCAGGCAGTCTGTGCTGACCACATTTTGGAAGTCTGTTAACAATATCATGACCTCTCCTCTGCTTTTCTCTCCATTCCCACCATTTCTTCATCGCTTTTGAATGTCTGCCAGCAAGCAAACGCAAACCTGACTAAAAATTAATACATGCTATTCTTAATAGAAATGTCTTGCAGCCTGAGAAAAGGAGAACTTGACAAGTCTTTATGGGGATTTATAAGAATCTCACTACCTTGGAGACACACACTTTCACACTTAAAACATTTCACCATAAGTGGCATCACATTGAGGTTTTATTTTATGCTTGCAGATACAGACAGTGGATTCAAAAGTATGCACAGCTTCATTTTAGAACTTGACCAGTAAGTTCGGGACAGTCTAAACATAAATTTGAGTGTCACTGTGACCACTAAACTCAAACAATAAGGACTCTCGGTCCAGCCATTTGTGTTACGATTGTACTTATTGTATTTTACATTGTGAGACACAAACTACTGGACCACAACCACATTTGGCTTCAGATTCAAGGCAAATGAAGTTTAGCTTAATGTGGAGTGTTCAACCATGTCCGCCTGTCTTTTAGATTCATATTTGTTTCAGTGAACAAATGGGATGCAACAAGTGGTGCAATTTAACAACTTTAATATGTACAGACATATGTAGGAACGATGGTCCTTTTTTAAAAAACTTATATGCTTTACATTGCCTTTGTCATACATCAACCACAGCAGTCATAATTAACTTTGGCTTTAAAAAAATGCAGCCATTTAGATTTGTTATTGTAAATTTCTTTTGATTACTAGGACATTCCTCCTCAGAAAATCGCACAGTTCAGTTTTGGAGCTGTGATTCTGTCTATTTTGCAGCATCATAAAAAGTTACAGGGTCCTACGTGGCTCAAGCAGCAGAGGGAGCTACTGCCTGGAGCTACTTGCAATCTTACTATAATACATGAAAGCTCTGTCTACCTATCTGACCACAAAACCCTTCTACATAATGGGAGCTGAGCTGGCACACAGTAGTGATGCCCTCACGTTGCCTAGCAACCACCTACACGTGGGCTAAAACGACCCATTTGTTGCATTTCTGCACCTGCGACACCATTAAAGCAAGCTTGGGATCATTTTCATTTATTTATATACACAAAGCTAGACACGTGCAATATATAGTCATCTTGTTGCTTAGCAACCACCTAACAGCCTCAAATAACATTTGATATAGTAGAACTGATGACTGAATTGATGCTGTTTTGTAGACTAAGTTGATATGGTTCCTTGATCATTGAAAGATTTAAATACATTTTATTGAATATCAATAGTCATGTCACTCCCACATTTACCTTGTAATTTTTTTACCACTCCTGTTTTCTTACTTTTCTCAATGTCATTATGCAAATCAGTTTGCCAGCAGCACAAACAGCCCAAACAATACTGCAGCTTGGCCACATACTAGTAATGTAAATACTAGAGAGTGGCTGTTACAGGGAGACATTTGAATATGCCCATGCTAAGTCTGCTCATAAGGTGTGAGCTATATCTGCCCAAACAGTGCAGTTTAAGAATAACTTAACAATTGTATAACGTGTTTATGTTTTTTAGTCATTCTAATTTTATCAGTTTCTATGTCATGTCAGGTCGAAATGAGCTGATAGCTCGCTATATCAAGCTGCGAACGGGGAAGACACGCACACGCAAACAGGTACGCACAGATATTTGTGTCGACTACACCACTGATCTGTTTTATGTAACAGGATTTAAGTGCATCTTGTTCATTGTAACTTGTTCCACCTTGTTTAAATGAATATTTATGGACTGTGTCTGTATGAAATCATTGTGTAAATGTGTGTTTTCACGGGGGTAACCCTGGGTCCACAGGTGTCTAGTCATATTCAGGTTTTGGCACGTAAGAGGGTACGAGAATACCAGGCAAGCATCAAGGTGGGTTCTCACTGACTATACTCTACTCCTCTCTGTAGTCACAGCCTTCTTCTTTTCTCTTTCCTTTTCCTTCATCCTGTCTTTCCTCAGGTCTCTAGTCACCTGCAAGTCTTGGCCAAGAGAAAGTCTCGCGAGATTCAGTCTAAGCTGAAGGTATACATGCTCACTGACTTTGCAATGCTAGCCGCTTCGCTTTGCATGCCCAGATGTAACTTGACCCAATCTTAGACGCAGATTTTTCTGCTGGGGTACTACCTGTACTGGGGGTATCTTTACTGTCAAAGCCGACTCCCACCACCTTAAAACTACAACTATATTTAACTGTATTTTCCAACCATATTCATGAGACTCGTGCCCTTAAAACTGGTGCCTTGCTCTTAGTTCTTAACATCGGCCATACGAGTCTCCAGGGAACTGCAACTGCTAATCAAATTGCAGACGATCAATATAACCTTCATGGAGCCTTTTTGTCGAGACCAGTAGAAAACTTTGATGGACCAAAGTTAAATCCAGTATAGAAGGACTTTGCTGCATGATTGGAATATAGTCAGTAGGGCACAGACATTTATTTATTTTTTTGCTTGTATTGTCTAGCATTGCACAGTACACAAGTTTGTTTTCTTGAGTGTTTATATATGTTTGGCATCATTTTTATGCATGGCTGGTACGTTGGTCATTTCACTTGGATCAAGTTTGTGGCCTTAGACAAATAATTGCATGAGATTAGGTTGCTGGCTTTTGTTGACCACTTAGTTTACAATACTAGCGGCATGTAACCTACATGCATGCCCCCATATCAGTAAACATGCAAGGTGTCTTTAATGTGGCCATTTGAGGAATTTCAAAAGTTTTCTCCGTTGATTTTTCTTTCTTTAGATTCTTGCTCTTGAACATTTCCTACATTTCTTTTTATCTTTTCTCTCTATTTCTTTCTTGTGGTTTTACCATTCTCTGTTCTACACAAAACAAACCGTCATTTTACACCAAATCTGTTGAACCACCTGCTCTCCCGTACACATGTGGAGAGTAACCTTTATAATCTCCAGATATAAACAAAGGACTCAGTTTTATGATGGAACAGATCAGTAGGACATATCCTGCTCTTTCAGTATAAGGCAGTGTTTTTGACTACAGTTACAGCTGATTTCACCTTTTGCACCCATGAAAATTTCATTCTAACTTGAAAAATGAACCTAAATTCATTAACTCACAACACCAAAGTGAAAACTGTGTTTTTAGGTTTTTGATTTTATTTATTTAATTTATTATTCATGTATGCGCACATCTGTTTATTTTCTGACAAATTAATTTAAAGAAATAGTTGAAATAAGTATGTCAAAGCATTTGGACTATAAATTAAGTTCTTTGTGGACATCAGTCACCTTTGATTGTTGGCCATGCTCACATGGATTGTGCAGTTTATTCTTTCTGGGTCATCCGCTGACATTAGCTGAGACTTTGATGGTGCCACCAGCACTACTGCCAGACTAATCATGAATCATTTGATCCCATATGGAAAAGATATATATAAGTTTTATAAAGTATGTATCTGTCTTGTGTGAAACTTGTATGAAAAGCATATAAGAGTGAAAACAGATATAAGATCCCTTGAAAAATTATATAATGAAACTTGTATGTTTTAGTAAGTATCCAAAACAATGTATGAAAGTAATGAGAAAGTGGCCACTTTCATGAGTAATCACATATACGTTTTTACTATTTCTTTTCCATATGGGATCAGTGATTGAGTCTTGTTGAGATGGTACTCCTCTCTGCAGTTAACTAACTGAACACAGATTAGTTAGCTTTGGGTTCTATCGAAGAAATACTTGCTTCCGTAGTTAAAGAGAAAACTCCAGGATGTGCTTCTAGGAACACTTATAGCGTCTGCTATCTTTAAGCTGTGGTCTGCTAGACCGGTGGAACGGCAGAGAGGGACAGGGGGAGACTTAACAAACTGGTCAAGAGGGCCAGCTCTGTCCTGGACTGTCTGCTGAAGTCCATCGAGCAGGTTGGGGAGGAGAGCATGTTGTCTAAGCTAACATCATCATGGACTACACCTCCCACCCCCTGCATGACACTGCGAGCACTGAGCAGCTCGTTCAGCAGGAGACTTTTACACCCACAGTGTAGGAAGGAGCGAAGGACCCCCCCCCCACACACGTACATATCTCTGTACAATTATTATACATATTTCTGTACATTGTTATCTCTATATGCGAACTTCAGTTGCTTATTTATATAAGACCACTTTGTGTCTGGCTTCTATATTTTATATTCCAGTTGCCATAAGAGCTGCGTAACAGCCAAACTTCTCATTCGTGGAATAATAAAGCTTTATTCTATTCTATTCTATTTAGAAAATAAAAAACTTTTATTCACACATAAACATGCAAAAAGTGAATGTATCTAAATGTTTTCTGAAGTATGAACAAGGCATATTCCTAACAATGATTTTGTGATCTGCTTTTACTTTGAATGTACTGAAGTTAATTAATAAAATGTCTTTTTTGCCATAGGCCATGAACTTGGTAAGTTTCGGTTATGCAACTACAGTTTTCTGCTTCAGGCTTCTGTGTTGTGTGGTTGGCATCACATTGCTGCTAGTCCACAGTTGCAGTTTTATTGCCAGACTCAAAAAAAACCCCTGCTTGTTGCTCTTTCGTTTTAGTGGCTTTAGTGAAATACTGGTGACGGTTAGCTCTTCTTACTTGGTTTGCCTCCTGCTTCGGCTCCCCCTCATGTGCGCTTTGCTTTCTGTGCTATTTTTCCATATAGTTGCTGCATCATGCTTATGTACACTACATGCTGGCTGGCTTGCTGTCTAAAGTGGCCTTTGGAGTTGGCTGATCTTGGAATGATAACCTGCATTTTATTGTGACGTTTCAGAGTTTTGTCATTGTGTTTTACTTTGTCTTTGTCATTCAGGACCAGGTCTCGAAGGACAAGGCGCTGCAGACGGTGGCCAATCTCTCATCAGCTCAGATCGTCTCTGCGAGTGTAATGAAAGCCCAGACTCCCTTTCCTCCACCAGTCAGAGTGAGACGCTAACACAAACACATCTGTTGTTTTCTACTTTTCGGGGTAAACGTGAGCAAATCGTTTTACTCAACCTGTTTCTTCTTTGTGTAGTTTTGGCCCGGCCCTATGCCAGGACAGCCTGGGCATTCTCAGGAGTAAGTATAGCTGGCACATACCTTGGTTTTCTGTCTTGAAAATCAAACTTTCTTGCCTAAGCAGGTACATTTACTCATTTTTGGGGTTATTTCTTCTGTTTCGTTTTTACAGCATCAAGCCCTTTGCACAGCCGCCGTACACTACACTCCCAGCCCCCGTCCCTGCACCTATCAGTAAGTGTGAACTTGATTTGCACAGTTTTTTTTTTTAATAAATATTGTTATTTGAATTGTTTCACAGTTTTAAATGTTAAACAGGTTATGAGGCCTTGCCACCCCCTCGACCTGCAGCTATAGCAGCTCCTGTATGGCAAGACAGAACCATTGCCTCTGCAAAACTACGGCTACTGGAGTACTCTGCTTTCATGGAGACTCAACGAGACAGAGAGACGGTACAGACAGCCAGAACCTTTTGAAGCAAGAGTCCTCAATATAAAAAATTTTCTTTCTTTTTACCCTCTTGGACTTATTTCTCCTTCCCTTCTACAGCATAAACATCTGTTCGTGCACATTGGCCCATCAAACCCTGGCTACAGTGACCCAGTGTTGGAGTCCATAGACGTGAGGCAGATTTACGACAAGTTCTCTGAGAAGAAAGGAGGCCTGAAAGAGCTTTACGAAAAAGGGCCACACAATGCATTCTTTCTTGTCAAGTTCTGGGTACGTAACCAACAACACTAAACCATTTTAGCAAAGAAAGTCAGCAAGTTCTAATCTCAAAAACTGAGCTGGCGTTTAGGACATGCGCACTAACATGCTGAAGTGTTTACACGAGATTACTTTCACTTTGTTAAACAAAAAATTGGGTCTTTTGTAGAGTTCATTTTGCAGTCTGAGGTAATAAC
The DNA here is from genome assembly GCF_000239375.1 of Pundamilia nyererei. Lineage (NCBI taxonomy): Eukaryota > Metazoa > Chordata > Actinopteri > Cichliformes > Cichlidae > Pundamilia > Pundamilia nyererei. Next base: position 1,219,602 of record NW_005187448.1, read on the forward strand.
CTGCTACACCACACGGGGGAAGCAAAGCCAGTGTAACACTAGAAATTATGCAGGAAATTACTTTTTCACTTTTTTGTTCTTAAACAAGTGTTTTTAGTTCACTGCATTATTATTATTATTATTCAGCAAATCAAACACAAGTTCTTGAATAGTTTCTAGCTCGGTCCATGTAACGTGTGAGTATTAAACACTACAGTTATATTCTTTGGTGGTGACGTCTTCGTTTATTTTCTTCTACCCCTTTATTTTTTGTCGCACTCATTCTGTGTCCATCTCATCCTCCTTGTTTTAGGCGGACCTGAGCAGTGACATCGAGGAAGGTTCTGGCGCTTTTTACGGCGTGAGCAGCCAGTACAGTGGAACAGAAAACATCACTATCAGTGTTTCAACAAAGGTCTGCTCCTTTGGTAAACAGGTGGTGGAAAAGGTTGAGGTGAGAAAATTATTCACACATTTTAATAATGGCTCTTATTTGTTGAATATATGTACACATACTCAAATGTATTTTACATTAGACCCCACCTGCATGTGTTTTAACTGCAAATAACGCATGTGGATTTCTCCTAACCAGACTGAATATGCACATCTGGAAGGAGGAAAGTACATGTTCCGCATCCATCGCTCACCCATGTGTGAATATATGATCAACTTCATCCACAAACTCAAACACCTGCCGGAGAAGTACATGATGAACAGTGTTCTGGAGAACTTCACCATTCTACAGGTGTGTGTGGCTAATCTGACCACCAATACAAAACCATACACTGTTTATAAACCTGCTTTGGTTCATAGTGTGAGGCAAGATTTGGTTAATTATTCATATAAACTATTATGTGGATAAAATGTAGAGTTGAATATCCTTCGGCATCACTTAAAAACAATTGTTAAACTGAACTTTAAGAATTCATGAAAACGGCACGAGGGGGTTACAATCAACTGTACATTTTCTGTATTGTACACTTTTTTTGTAGCTTTGCACATTTACATCGACATAGTGGATTTAAATTGGGCTCGATGCTGAAAATCTTGTGAATATGATAACTTGAGAACAAGGTGATGTAGGATTCACACATTCATAATATAGTCGTCTCTACTAAAAATGGCAGAGGAGTTTCAACACCAGTGACCTTGACCTCAAGATCAGAGGTCAACCTTTATGATAATAGTGGAATAGGTGAGGAACAGGCCTCAACTGACTGCCATGGTCCTTTCATGACAAAGTAAGCAGACATGATGAGTCCAAAGTGCTCAGTTTCACTTCAGTTTTATTTCTATGACTCGATACACTTTTACATCGTAAATTAAAGACCTAGAAGTGATTAATTTGTATTTTCTAGTTTTCACTGTGTTTTTAAACATGAGGCCTAAAGACATGTCAGTGTACGTGCGAGAGGCCTTTATTGCACTGGGGGGGGAGTGGCTAAATCAGTAATCTGGTACATTGTTAAAAAGGAGTGTACCAGCCAAATATTGACAGACCTAACTGCATGCTTAGGACAGATTAGACCAGAAAGCTGTAGAGAGTCTGGCTCAAGATTAACAGCTCATAATCTGAACCATAACATATCTTGACCTGATCTCCACCAAGTCTACTGAAGAACTTCACTGACTCTCAAAACAACAGCAGCTGAAACCTAGTGCAGCATGTCAGCAAGTAAACAGCATTTGGTGATGTGCATGAGTTTTGGGCTTCAGGCAGTCATTCACTGCAAATGATTTTAATCAAAGTATTAATATTCATAAATGAGGTGAGATCTTAGATATTTGTGCAATTCATTTTGAACTAAATATAGAAATATAAAAATGGGTGAGTGGGTTATTCCAAAATGTCTGTAAAACCCCTTGAATTAAAGCTTGCAGTTTGGTCACATATTTATTAATTGATTGATTTTATTTATTTTGAAATCCACTGTGGTGGTGTCCAGAAGCAAAAACCCCCCAAAAACAAATTATAGGCCTAACTGTGCACAAAGGTATTTTTGCACCTTCTTAATGTAATGAACTGAATTTGAAAAGGTTTTGCTGCACTTTGACAAATGTACTTTCTCCCCCCTCAGTGCCTTTCTTGTCTTTATTTGTGTCTTTGCTAGGTGGTGTCCAACAGAGAAACTCAGGAGACTCTGCTGTGCATCGCCTTTGTGTTTGAAGTGTCCACGAGCGAACATGGAGCGCAGTACCATGTTTATCGACTAGTTAATGACTAGCAGCATGTTGTGTACATGCAGAGACTCTTCACGGACTTTTTGATACTCACACCATAAACACTATTTCCAGCTGAACACTCAGAATTGCTCCTCTATTCTAAACACACGTGTTTCAACAGACCAACCGTCACACTGTAGTCACGCCTGTTGTTTATGGTTTCCCATTGCTGGAACATGTATGATGTATGATCATATAACAGCATCCCTCTGCTTAAACCAAAAGAGTCGGCAAACGCAAAGGTCTTATATACATTAGATACTCCTTTTTTTTTTTTCTAATTGGAAATTGAAAAAACCTTTTAAAGTGAATCAAGTTGAACATGCAATCCTTTGATCAACAATGGAAAACTGTGTGATGCACTACAAGTGGATCTTTGCATTTGCATCACAGGTGTGACTGATGTGAGATGAGTTTGAATATAATCTATGAAAACAAATATTCATCGTTCATGTAACCTGCCACAAACACTATTACTTTTACAGACTGCAGTAGCTCTGCGAGGTACAGTTTGAATGAGTCTACATTGGAATAGCCTCTGTTACCTGTTTAGTATGAAATCGTGGACTTCAGTCAGCTCAATCGAAGGTCCAAGGATACTGCATAAAGTATAAGTGAGCCTCATGTAAAGAAGAGCATGTTGTATTTATATTTGATGTTGTGTCAAAGTGTAAAGAGGGAGAGCGTTTTAGGAGTATTTGCTTTCTCTTTGTAAAGGTTTCCAGTGGAGGACGTGTTTTCGACTGCCTCACTTGTCGTTTTAAACAACAGAAGAATTCAGACAGTTTCAGACTAAGTTCACGTTTTGCTCTTTGCAGCATTTTTAACGACAGAATCACCTCCGTGGACGTGCAACTATTTTTACTTTGACTGTGTGGGCTTGCTGCAGTACTTCTACCTCCATGCGAGTTGGGATAAGAATGTGCTTTGATTTCTAAAGCCTTAAGCTGAGGAGCACTGATGTATAGGACACGTACACTACGCTTGTAACGGTACTGTTTGTAAGCCAAACCTAAGGTAAATAGTCCATTTTTGTAAAGATGAACTTTTTGTATTTCACCAGCAACGCAAAAAAGTGTTACTCTAAAAATGTTAAAGGACGGGTGTTCGGGGTCTATCTGTTTTCATATGCAAACAATGGTATGGTACAGACCTCATTAAGGTCGCCAGCAGTGCACTGGGATAGATTTTGCCTGATAACACTAACGACTATCCAGCTGACACTTTTTTCTTTTATTCTATGTAATGTGTTGGATTATTGGTACATTTGGCTTTTCTCTTTCTTTAGTAAACCTCACATTTTTTACTTCCTATTACACTGTCATGGCCTCTCTGTGCAGGATTATCTTTGCCTGTGCCGAAGAGAATTTGTCATTTGACTTTCTATCATGACACTAAGAGCTAGCTGGCTCTATATTTTCTTTTTTAAAAAAATATGATCTGATGTTTTAATACTCACTGTGTGGTCAGCCAAAAGTGTTTTATTTTATAATTGCGTGTACTGTTTGGCTGTGCCTCGTCACTCCTGCCTGCTCAGTGAATTAAAACTGGCTATACGCTGTACCTGTCAAGTTACGCGTTGGTGTCTTGATCATAACGTTTAGACAGATGAGAGGAAACGAGCCTTCCTGGGTCTGAAAATAACAAATGGTAAATATCATTTTTAATCCACTGTTCCTAATTTAGATATTCTGGTTGATCATGTCCACGTGCCTAATTGCTCTGAGTTCCTGCCAGTTAATTGGCTGAATTGTAATCTGGGTAAACGGTCAGTTGAACAGGTGTACCTAATTAAGTGGTCGCACCTAATTTAAAGTAGAATGGAGCTTTTCACTGTTGGTACATAAAACATTTGTTAAATGTAGTGTAGGAATTAATAAGACACTTTTTTTCTTTCAAAAATAAGGAAATATGAGCATAAGCAATACTACAAGGTTTGTCTGAGAGTACGGGGGCTGTTTGTGTGTTTTTTTGTCCTCCTTTCCATGCAGGCTGACAAAGCCTGACTTAGTTTCACGGATGCAGAGCATGGCTGCTATATGAAAGGCACTCGTATATCCCTCAGTGTCCCTGCTGTTTTAACAACCAGGCACAGTTTGAGTCGCTTCTATGCTCATGACAGCGTTGACACAGAGATTGCAGTGTGTCGTTTGCCCTACTAGATGGCGCCCTTTGCTCAAATGTTTAAACAGCATCCAAAGTATAGCAGGCTTTTTCAACGCACTTGCATATCAGTTTTGTCCCACAACTTTTTCACTTACACTTGCAACCAACACTCCCACATAGTTGCATAACACTGGAATTACGTTTACGTAACCCCTCTGTGCTGCAGTCATATTGCCTAAATATTGCAAAGCACTGCTGTCTCAGATAATCATGGCTCAAAAGTGCAGATGTGTGTAATTGTCTGGTTTTAATTACTGCAGTTTGTCAGTTAACACTAACATGGGGGGGTCATTATCTATAAGACAAATCCCAGAGCTGACCTGAAGTCACGTGTATAGCTGTCAATTTGAAATTCAGTCACACCTCCTGCGTGGGCTGTCCAGTCTGTTAATCCACTCGATAAATCCAAGTCACGCCAACAGACTAATGTACAGACAAATGAAAGCTAACATGGTAAAGCTCAGTAAGGCGATGCACCGCCGCTTGCTGCAGTAAGAGTTTCATAGAACTGTTCAACACGTTGGTGCAAAATGTCTCACAGAGGTTCAGTTGGGCTGAAGTCTCGTGGCTGCGAAGGAGACGAATCCCATCGGTCTTGTACATATCAATAGTGTGCCACATGGGTGCTGATAACAAGCACCCTTATCACTGCTGAATTTCTAACAATTGATAAGCTTTGTGTGGACTTACGGTAATGGTGCAATAAGGACACAAGTGGAACCACAATGCACTGGGACACAGCCGCCAGATTGCTCACGGCAGACGTTCAGTGCAGTCACCTGTCTGTATGTGCTTTGGCAGCCTTCCAAGGTGTATATAGGAAAGTGATGAGTAAGTTTATAGAGCTTTAACTTCACACATTTTCTGTCCGTAGCCAGACTATAAATAGACGGTGAGCGGTGCTTACTTTGTGCTCTTTTTTTTCTGGGATTGGTGTCTTGAGTAAAAACACAAAAACAATTCTTGTTATAATTGATGATAATAATAAAATGCAGTGAATGCCGCACATGCGTAAATGCCGTCCTAGGTGGACAAATGTGGCAAAGTCGGAGGTTACTGTAAGTTTGTCATGGTAATGAACAACTTGTCTCTAACACACTTCTGAGTTTTTTCTCCCAGACATTACTCAGCTCACCTGTCGCCATGACAACCACCCCACCAGTGACAGCATAAGCAAAACCTGGGTGTGGCCCTGACAACTAAGATTGTCATCTAGCAAAACACAGTCTTGGTTAACAAGGGGTCATTTTATATTTGCAGTGAAGACACTTAATTGCTCGTTTATGGACGAGCAGTGGGGGGGCTTTGGTTTCACGCAGAACTCCCCAGCACTTTAAAAAAAATCCTGGTGTCAATTTTTTTTTCAAATGGTAGTTTTACCTGATCAGGTTATCAAATAAAACTTCAACTAATGTCCCTCCCACTTTTCTTGGCTCAAATACTTTGGAAGCTTATCTTAGTGGGTTACCGTTTTCCTCATGAATACATTCACATTCATTCAATACGAGCACATGACACACACTGCAAGAATTTACTGCAATTGCACTGTACAACTGAAGGGCGTGGTGGGAAAATGTTACCTGCAGAAACTTCGCCATAACAATCCGGTTATGCAGCGAGCATGTGCTCATATTATTACTCCCCCACCCCCCACTCCCTGTAGTTTTTCCATTATCTTAGAAGTTTGCTTCTGGGTATCTCTTTATTGACTCTTCCTTCTTATCCTTTCCCAATTATTTTTGCAGTGTTTTTTTTAAATGGTGGAATTAAATAAAACATTATTACTGAAAAAAATCCAAATTTAGCCCCACAACACCACCCTGTTTGTTTATTTATTCATATGCTCCTCATTATCACTGACAACACTTATTATTATTATTATTATTATTACTATTATTATTATTACTAACATCTGCACTACCACATAATTGATAATTTATTGCATAAATTGCACAAAATGTGTTAAAATTTACAATTACATGTGTGGACTCGAAAAGGTTTGTGTTTGTTACGATTCTATCGTGTTTTGTATGCAGAAAAGCCTGTTAATCTGAGAATAGCTAGAACTATCAGATATAGTCCAGTAAAGAGGGTTTTCATCTGAAATGCAGTGCATCCAAATGTATGACAGCTGTAATATTTGCAATCCGTTTAATTTGAACTTCGAAACAGGAATATTTCATTTTTGCCTCCACCAAAGAGGTTATGTTTTCAGTACTGTTTGCATGCATGCACGTCAATCTCAAGTTTTAGTATGCTGATTCTGATTATTACTTTCTGATAAAACTTCATGGGGATGTCGTGTGAACCATCTGCTGAAATTTGGCTTATATCCTGGTCAGCTTGATTTATTGATCGAAAACTTACAAAAAGCCTTATAACTTAGAAACTGTGTGTGGTTTGGATTTTTAGCATACAAAGTACCATAAAGATATAAAATAATGGCACATTTGACCTCTGGTGTGTGTGTGTGTGTGTGTGTGTGTGTGTGTGTGTGTGTGTGTGAGTGAGTGTGTGTGTGAGTGTGATTGAGAGAGAGAAAACTACTTAATAAAAACTGTTTAAACCTGATAGTTGTTACTAAACATTTAAACGAATTATGCTACACAATGAAATTAAAAAATACTCAAAATGATGTCAAGTGTATTTATAAAGCCTTTACCAGGGCAACAAAATTCTGCACTTTTTATTATTGAACTAAAAACATGTTGAAGTACGTTTAAAAGCGACGTTGCTGTCTTGGAGGTTTGCTGTCATCAGACATGGAGAAAAATGAAAAACGTTTCCGGATGAAACACTAATGTTTTCGTGCTGGTGGAGACCGGCCGGACTCTCACGTCTCAGCCTGGTTCTAAGCATTTCTTTTTCCAACAGGGTTTATCATAGTTCCTTGACACGATGCAAGACAGACAACATTTCCTCGAGTGGCAGTTGCAGCGCTAAACAGGCTGAACATGCTCCTGTACGGTTGTTTGTTTGGTTTTTAATTCTCTATTTTCAATTTTAAGTAGAGCAACATTAGCGCCCCCCCCCCCGCACGTATACCGAGTACTGCGCAGTGGAACTCCTGCCTTTCTCGGCTCCTCCTTGCACACCACACCTTTCTGTGAACTCTCCCGGCCGGGCGCGGTTCCCAGGGTGGAGTTATACCGCCACTGCTCCGAGAACAACTACAACCAATCTGCATACTTAGCGCGGCCGTTCCAGCTGTCGGTGCACTTTTTCTTTTCCCTCCGGGCCTGCGCTTCTCTGGAAGCCCGTTCTGTCGATCCGTTCACAAGAGGGGCGCTGAGTTGGGAAGATGATGGCTCCGGAGCCGCTGCGATCAGCGACAACCATCGGGGTCGCGGAGGATACTTCGCTCGCGCTGCCCTCCGACAACAAGTTGCGGTCGGGACAGCAGCGCGTGCTGGACCAGGTCCACAGCATTAAGAGGAGCAAGTCCAAACACGGCAAGAGTGTCAGAGCTCCTTCTCCTACAAGTATGGAAAGAAGTTTCTACAACTATAATAAAACAAAAAAACAAAACCCAACGTGTCTGTGGGGCTCGTAAACTGAGCGTTGTGTTACCTGAGTAAGATGCGTCACACAACTTCCATTGAAGTAGCACCGCTTAACGGGCTCGACGTGCTTTTATTAATGTGCCACGTTATCCTTTCCTTTTTATTTCTTTCCTTATTTTTGTATAACTTCACAGGCGCATCTAAGTTGTAGGTTGAAAAGTAGGTGGTTCACATATGTTTCGAGGCTTTTTGGTATCAAAGTGACAGTTTTGTTTAAAAAAAGAAAAAAAGACCCGCTGGGTGACACTAGCAGGTTCCAGCAGGCGTGAGAAAGGCGTAACGACGATTGTTGACGTAAGAATTTCTTCTGAAACTGGGCTGTAGGAAGATTTTACCCTTTAACAAACACTCGATTGTAAATGGGGAGAAATCAAAGCTATCAGGTTGCCTTCTTCAGTGTGCAGCTGCTTTGTAATGTTTGAGTTACTTCTAGGATCTTAATTACCTTCAGTTGTTGTTTGCTGTTATCTAAAAGGACGTGTTCACCTGTAGCCTCCGTGTGACACTCAGTGTGTGTGTGTGCGTGGGGGGTTCAAGTTTCTGCTTTTTGTCATCATACATACATACATACATACATACAAATTATTATTATTTTGTAAGACTATGTGTGTCTCATATCTTTCTTTTTTTAAACAGGTCCACCTCTGCCGTCTTTCACAAAACAAACAGATTTCGCCTCGTTCAGATATTCTCCATCCAAAGCAAATGGCACCTTCCGCAGCAAATCCACTATGTCTGCTGGCACCACGAAGGAGGTAATTACAGCAGCGCACAAACCTTTCCCAGCAACAGACGAGGCACTTCACTGCTTATGCGCAACATGTTTATTTTTGCTCGTTATGTTCACACACAAACAAATTAATTTGGCTGCTTCCCTGTTAGCAAGGTGGCTGCCACAGCAGATGGATCTGCATATTTGATTGAGAGCTGATTTGATTTGATTTTTTTAAACCAGATGCTCTTCCTGTAAAACCTGTGTCTCTTTCACTAGAGATCTTTGCTTATCTTATCAGAGCCAATAAAATGACTAAATCTGCATCATGTTAAAGACACTGCTGAATTCTTGCTAAACTAAATGCCTTTTGGTTTCTTTAAACAGATATATGCAAGATTGTTTTTGGTCATCTTGTAATTCTCGACAAGAAAAGCAAAAAACAAAATAGATGCTTCCACAAATGTCTGCCCATTTCCAATGTGTGCGTTTACAAGTCGGGGTGTATTTGTGTGTGTGGCATTTCTGTGCCCCACCCTTCAAAATGAGGGGGTTTATGTTTTGAAACTCAACTGTGAGAAATTTAGGGTTGATGGAGCAATTGGATGCAATCTTAAATTCAAGGAGGATGCCTATTAGTCCATATGTTAGTGTTGACACCAAACGGGAAGGCACGCTCAGTCACTGGTGATTTACGACATTGTTTTAGGAAATGATGATACTGGCTGACGACTCTGTAGCTACACGGGTCTCCTGGTGTTCATGCCTGAGGTCATCTCAATCCATACAATGTTCTCTTGTACCGAAAACCCTGAAAAAAGTATGCACGTTTTCTGCTCGTTCGTTTTTCTTCTCACAAACCGGAGTGTATTTTTGCGCAGCACAGCGCTGGTGTGAATCTGTTGTTTTTGAATGTCGTTCTGTGAGTCTTGCCAGGAGCAGTCGGGGTGAAACAACTCATTTACAATACCGAACTATTTGAAATTCCATAGCTAAGTGTAATGCTCATCGTTCTTGGTGTGTGTGTGTGTGTGTGTGTGTGTGTGTGTGTGTTAATATTTGTTTGCTGCGTGTTGTCCTGATTTGATCTGACAGTGAGTTGAGGAATGCGGCGAGAGTGTGGTGATGTGCTCTTGCTGATGAAGACTCATAATCATCACATCATGAAACACTTATGTCGCAAGGTCGTTTCCAAATAATCCACAGAACAAAAATAACACAAAGTTACTTAGTGAAGAAATTGTATCCAGCAGTTGGAATACAACGTGTTGTCTAGTGCAGCATTTACAAGCACTGCTTGAATGAGACGGCTTACGAACACAACTATTTATGTCTTTATAAAAAGAAAACCCAGAAGAAAGTGTAACAAACTGAATTACTCAGTTTTTGTGTTTGTGCAGTTCTCACATTTTTATTAGCTGAATTTGTCATCTATGGATTACCATATTAGCACGAAACAGTCGTGCCCATTAAGTTGCAACCTTGCACGCAGTGGACAGACAGGCCACAAAGATATACCGTTAATGTCTTTGATGCAGATAACAACTTTTTTTCTGTATCTCGGGAGCCACCTCGGTCTCAGTTTGATGGGACTTGAACTGAGCTTTTACAGTTCTGTTGGTGGTTGTAGCCGCTTAGGAGCTCAATCTGGGGCGCAGGTTCGATGCCTGGCTGCTCCAGTTTTTAGTCTGCGTGGGGTTCAGTGTTGTTTGGCAGTATGGTGAACCCAAAGTTGCTCTCTGATGTGTTCATCGGAGTATGAAAGTGTGTAAGTTTTAGATAGGTGTAGAATAAAGTCCTTGTATGAACGGGTGAAGGAGGTGTGTTATATAAAGCGCTTTGCGAGTAGAAAAGTCCTACATAAGAAGCAGCCCATTTACCCTTTTTTTCCAATTTCTTTGCTGTTTTTTTCCAGATAAGTTGGCTAACCTGTTATAACTCTGCACCACTCGACTATAATAATACCTGTGCTGTTTGATACGGCTTCTTTCTGGCAACACCACATACAGTAAATCTGTGTTAATCCCAGGTATAATCTCTCCTCGTAACAGAAAACAATAAAGCCATTTTTTTTATTAGTCTAGTGCCAGAATAGAAGCATTGTACTGTTTGTCTCTGTATTCTGGACGTGCTGAGTTTGCATTTGTCCACATTGTCCTGTGTATGAAAGGTTCTCACTCAGGCTGCAGCTGCATGAAGGGAGCACTGTGAGAATAAACACACTATCTTCTCTTATCAAGTGTACTGTTGACATATCTTTCTTTCACCATGTTTTTTACTGCCTGCTATCATGGCTGACGTATGGATGGTAACTCAGCAACCAGTCCAGTTAGGAACAGGAACGAGCTAAAGACCAATAAGAAAACTCATGTGTGTACCCGGAGCGCCTGCTCCACCTGTAGCAGGTCCTCCTTCATAATAAACTCTGCGATTGAAAAGAGTGAGCTGAGGCTGTTTGGTTTTGTGGTCGCGTAAAGGCGAGGTTTTTCATTTCCTCCTTTCTGTATTTTTTTTCAAGCCAATAGCAAGCGAGCATTTAATTTGGTGGATGACTAATCAGTGAAGCATTAGTGAGACATGTTGGGTCCTTACTTTATGGGAAAGCTCGTCAAGTGTGTTTTACATGTGAACAAACGCACACACTTCATAGATTTAATTTATTATCCTTTTAATTTTGCACTCTTAAATGATGCACAATTATGAGATTAAGCTGGCAATTACATCAAGATCGTGAATACAGGTTTAGCAGGTGCTCAGTCTCACTTGTGCACACAAAGCTCCTCTGTTTGCTCCAATGTATCATCAGTCTTGGAACAGAAATGGCTTGGGTTAGTCTCAAATGACGGATATTTTGTTACATTAGCACGTACGGTCGTTTGCTTTATTCTACAGGTTTCCTGAGTGTAAACCGAGAAAAGGGAGGATAGGAAGTGGCACGCAGGCTTTGTGTCAGTTGAAATTTTCCTGTTTTGGGTTTCCGGGGATCTTTGAAAACTGTTCTTGTGGGAAACCAGGTTACTTACCTTACAGAGAAGCCTTGAAGTTAAGCTGTTGTGGAGTTTTGCAATGTGTCATTTGTATCTCTGTACTTTTGGAAAACCAACGATGCAAATGTTGCTTGGACAGTAAGTAAATCTCTCTCTTTTGACAATGCAGACGAGTCGTACTCTATCCACTAGAAATTCTGGAGGAAGATATATGAGTACCTCCGGTGTTTGGGAAGAGAATATCAGTGCCTCCACCTGGCCAAAGACTCCCAATGGGATAAAACCCAGTAAGAGTGACCCTGCCTTGGCTCCACCTTTTTCTCCTGCCACTGGACCTGGCATGGTGATCATTTTGTGTTTTACATTTTTTCTGTTCTGCGTAGTTCACATAGAAGTACCAACAAAATGTTCTAAACTATTTTTGTTGCTTTCTAGAGAATAAAAGGACAGATGGCACAGGGCCAAAGCACCTTTCAAACTCGAACAAACAGACACAGTGTTTCGTCAGTGACTAACGGTAATGCGATCACCAGCAGCCAGTCGCGCATAGTCCGGATGCCCTCCACCCAGTCTCAACATGAGGGCAAGATGGGTACCATCAAAATGGAGAGTAAATCAATGTAAGGTCACCTTTATTCTGGCATTAAAATGTAGCTTATTATATATTTTAAAACTTGAAATTAAATCCAGACTGTTTACTAAACTCAGAAGAGCGTATTTCTTTTCTAATTTCCTACCCTTGCCTACATTCCTGTGTGTGTTTCTCCAGGATGAACAATCCAGACCTGACCCTAAAGGAGGCTGTAGAGTTTTTGGGTAGCAGTGAGGAAAGTTACCAGCAGTGGGGAGCAACTTTCATCCAACACACCACCTACACCGACGAGTCTGCCAAATCAGAGGTCCGAGCAGGCACACAGAAGATTACTGTACATGCTTATTGTGAAGAGAAACACGCACTCTGTATAGTACAGAGTTATTATAGTTTTGTATTTTTAATTATTTAATTAATTAAATTAAAAAAGTAATTTATTTAATTATTTTAATTTCTAATTAACTATTATTTTTATTATATCTTGACTTTCTGTTTTTAATTCAGTTTAGTTTTAGTTGGTTTTGAGAGTAATGAGGCTTCAGTTTTTATTGGTTTGCATCATCAGGCCAGAAGTTATTAGAGAGAACATCCTGGTACTTTATTTACTTAAAAAAATATGATCCTCTCATGTTCCCATACGCAAAGCTATGGAAGCCCGTTTCCGCCACAAAAAAAAAAAAAAGGATCCATAACTCAAAATTTCGAGTTATTTTCTCGAAATTTCGACATATT
>NW_005187448.1:1232967-1239655 GCF_000239375.1 Pundamilia nyererei
GCTTTTTTTTTTTTTAGTGGCGGAAACGGGCTTCCATACAAAGCTTATGCACAGGTGTGATGCACTTTAAATAAAAATGCATGAGCATCTATTAGTTTCTGAAAATAGGTGACTATAAGCAATGCTAATGCATGATTTGCATACTACTAATTAATAAGTAATGAGCTTGTAACTGCTTTTGCTTTCATATCACATCAAAAAATTCTCTCCACCTCTCTGCTTTGTATTTCTGTGTTGCAGGTTTTCCAACTCGGGGGCATTCCTACTCTGGTGGCCCTGCTGAGAAGCGGCAATCCTCAGGTGTGCCAGGTTGCTGCTGGAGCTCTGAGGAACCTGGTGTTCAAGAACCAAAATAACAAACTGGAGGTTCAGCGCTGTGGTGGTATAGCGAAGGCCCTTCAGCTGCTAAAGGAAACAGATTCTACTGAGACCCAGAAACAAATTACCGGTAGGAACTTTGACTGAGATAGAAGACACTGACATATAGAAACAGAAATGAGGTAGTAGTGATTCCAGTAATAATACAGACAAATGCAAAAAAAAAAAAAAGAAAGAAGTGAAATAGAGCGAACCAATTTGATGATGGATGAAATGCCCAGAAAAACAAATGGACTGTCTGGCTTTAAACAAAACTAAACCCCCGTTGCATGCATTCTCCTTTGGTTGCCATATTATAGGCCTGCTGTGGAACCTGTCCTCTGCCAACGAGCTGAAGGAAGAGCTTGCAGCTACAGCACTGCCCGCCCTGACTCAATGTGTGGTGGTGCCTTACACAAGCTTGTCAGACAGCGGTCCGAGTAGCTACATTGACCCCTCTGTCTTCAGCTCTGCCACAGGGTGCCTGCGGTAAGAATAAGTCTTGGTAATGACAGCGATCAGTCAGTTAATATCTTTTATACAGTGGCTATAAAAGGGATTTATATATGTTATACCATCTGTTTTCACTTAATTTAAGGGATCACGTATGTATATTTATATGTATGTACACGCTGCAATGATGATTTCATGGTGGTTGCAGGAACTTGAGCTCTGGTCGGGGTGGACAGAGGCAGGCAATGAGAAGCTGTCCTGGCCTTATCGACTCCCTCATGAGTTACATGAAGTCCTGTGTGGCAGAGAAAAACCCCGATGACTCGGTAACCACTTAAACACACAGTTAACTCTTTTATCACCAACAATTCAACCTTTTCCCATCAGTTACAAGTATTCATAACTTTTTCACTGGTAGTCTAATGATTCCCATATAACAGTACACAATCGGGCCGTGTGGCCAAAATGGAGAGTTTGTTTTGTCTGCTGTCGTCATCGCATCAGTAAAATCAGCAGAGCTGAAACAGCTAATTGATTTTTCAGAGACGTCAGTGACAGAAAGTTAACCAGTAACCGATTAATGATAATTTAGCAAATTGGTTATTAGTCTTTGTTGATATATTGATTATATTGTTTTTGTCATTGTAAACTGTCTTTCAGTTCTGCTTGTAGAGCTAATCGGTATTGAAGATAAGAGATAAGATAAGATAAGATAAGACTTTATTAATCCCACAACAGGGAAATGTGTGCATCACCTCAGCTCAGGTACAGATATCAGAAGAAAATACAAAAATACAAATAAGTGCAATCAATGAAAAAAAGTAAGATAATACAGCACACACAGTATGTGATTATGGATATGGTTGGAAATATGCAAGACATAAACTATATAGCTTGACATAACTATTGTACCACTACTATTCCTATTTATAGACACACACACATGTACACACTAAATATACATATGTATACATATACATACATATATACCTGCACACGTCCATACACATGGAGGGTCCATTATGCATGAAGTGGTGACCGTGGATGTTCACAGTGTCCAGTGACTTATGACATCGTGATTGAGGAGTTATGGAGTCTAACTGCTGTTGGGATGAATGATCTGCCAAAGCGCTCCTTCCTGCAGCGAGGGTGTTTCAGTCTCTGGCTAAAGGAGCTGCTCAGCCCACTCACAGACTCATGCAGTGGGTGATGTGGGTTGTTCATGATGGATGTCAGCTTTACTAACATCCTCCTCTCGCCAACCACCTCCACAGACTCCAGGGGACATCCCAGCACGGAGCTAGACCTCCGCACCAGTTTGTCAATCCTGCTCCTGTCCCTGTCCGTGCATCCACTCCCCCAGCAGGCCACTGCATAGAAAAGGGCAGATGCTACCACAGTGTCATAGTATGTCCTTAACAGAGTCCTGCAGAATAAATAACAGAGTCCTGCAGACTCCGAAGGACCTCAGTCTCCTCAGCAGGTGGAGTCGACTCTGGCCCCTCTTATACAGGACGTCTGTATTTTGTAGTCCAGTCCAGTTTATTGTTGAGGTGAACACCCAGGTGCTTATAAGAGTCCACTATCTCAGTGGCATCACCAGCCTCATAATCATTGGGCCCTTCTTTGTCTTTGTGGCTTTATTGTTTTTCTGGTTCACACCAGTTTGTGTGTTTAAATTTGCGTGAGTGAGCAGTTTTCTGTTTTTGGAATCATATCTTGTGACGAATCCTTGTGTAGTCAAAGTTGTGCAACATTTATCTTGCGTCTCCTACAGAATGTCCAGATTCCAAATGTGTGTTTATGTTTGTTTTTTAAAAGCATACCCATGTGAATGTACATATGCTCACTAAATTACATGCTTATTATGAATCTGTGCGTACCTGTAATTTGTGGACGTTTCAGGTGTGGGTGTGTCCTTAATTCTATGTTTATGTTAATGCAGAGTTTACACAGACTTCATTTCATGAACTAAAGCATAATTAGTGAAAGTGCAGGCAGAGATTATCTCATCGCACAAAGAACATAGAGAAACATAGCGTTACCTTGAATAGAGCTTCCCATTTGATCCAGTTGTAAAACAGTGATCTCATAATAGTATATAAACACAGGTATGTAGTGTTTTTTGTGAAACATGCAAACAAAAAGCACTTTTATATTTACTATTAAGTATGAATTGATGACTGTTATTAGCTATTTTTTTCTACTGCAGTCTAAATATGTTGTCAGCAGACTGAGTGTCTTTCTAGTGTCTGACACTAAAACCGTTGTCCAGTTCATCATCAGATAGGTCTGCTATGCTGTTTATGAGTCATAACAGACAAAAGTATGAAAATAAAACCTTTAATGTGAACTCTCTCCTGTTCTTTAGTCCTTGGAGAACTGTGCATGCATCCTCCATAACTTGTCCTACAAACTGGAGCAAGAGTCCCCCATGAGTTTCATAAACTACAACCCAAGTAGAGATGCCCAACACGAGAAAAGCCCCACAATTGGATGCTTCAGCCCTAAGAGCAGCAAGGCCCAAAAGACGGTGGGCATTAAGCACAATGCCTGTAGACTATTTTGTTTGTTGGAGTCTTTCATTTAAACTTTTCTTCTCTGCTTCTCTCAGTTCTCCTTTGATACTGTGGATGCTAGCCCCCCATCAGGTGTTAAGTGGTTGTCCCATCCCAAAGCTATAGACACCTACCTGTCCCTCCTGGAATCGTCCGAGAACAAAGCCATTCTAGAGGCCTGCTGTGGTGCTCTGCAGAACCTCACTGCCAGCAAGGGAAACGTGAGTACGAAGAAGTTAATTATTAGGATTATGGTGTTACTCTGTAACTGGATTAGCTCAGGTTGATTTATGAAAGAGGAAAGACGTGAAAGTTTTGTGAGAAAGGGTGGAGTTGTCTTTGTATTTCAGGTTTGTAGATGAATTTCACTTGTTTTACAACACAAAACATCTACACGTTAGTTAACCGTGTAAGTCACAACATAATGTAATGAGCTATTGAGCATATTTATACATATATACATGCATGTTTCTCTGATCCTTTTAAAAGAAACTGTACATGCAACAAATGGCAAGTTGCCCTGTGTGACATTCATACTCCAATCGATATAATTCTTTAACTCTTTTGAAAAGTGTTTTCAAGCCTCTTCAGGCACCAGTTGTAAGGATCTGTTTTTCCCCTTCGTCCTGTGCAGAGCTCTAAACCGTCTTATCATTTTCTTTTCTGCTTCACAGTTTAAAGGTGAATCTTGTTCAACCTCTTGCAGTTATTCTCCCATATACAGCGATGTGTGGTTTTGTTGTGTTAGAAGTGAAGAAAGCTATATTCCAGTTATTAGTCACGATTAACTGGTGACAGCAGTGTTTAAACCAGCTGAAGCTGTTCTTAAACTTTCCTCTGCCAGCTCCTTAGTGCAGATTCTGTATAACGTATCAGTGTGGGAATATGTCTGGAGAGTTCACAATGACTGGCGATCCAGCCTCCTCCACACTGGCCTTAACCAAACAGGATGTTTCCTTCAGAGGCAAAGAGCAGCTGAGGCCAGTGTCCCAAGCTGATTCTAGAGTTCATGTGTGAAAATGGCACATGGTTACAGACACTACTAAACATTTTGAAGTGAAGAGAAGAGCCTGTTCTTTGACATAAATCTCATATTTCTAACCTCCTAAGACCCGAACTCTTCCACGGCAGCATTTTTAATTTCCCTTTGATATTTGGGCTGATTGGGACCTGATGAATATAAAAACAAAGGATTACCTGATTTTTTTATTTTTTTTACCTAATTTTTGTTTCTAAGAAAAATCAGAGCCACATATGAGGATATTCATTTAAAATTTCGATAGAACAGCAGCAGCATAATGTCCTCGTAAGTGGATATCAGGCCCTTGTAGAGCGAAATTGCGTATTTTGGTCTAAATAACCCAAAATGTGACGTCCACATATGTGGAGGTTAAGAAAGTTTTCAGCAAATTGCCTTTTCCTTAATTCCGTTGTGGGTGTTGTTGATGTTTTTTCCCCTGTGTTAAATAAACACAAAAATTAAATAGATTCCTCTTTGTAACCATTCCAGGGGTCAGATGCTGTGAGCCAAATTTTGGTTAGTAAGTCCAGAGATCTGAGTCAATTTGGACCTCTGCTGAAGCCATCTAACCCGAAGCTTCAGAACACTGCCTTGTCCTTGTTGGGTAACATGTCTCGGACCGACAGTTTGCAAGGCACCATGGGTAAGAAGTAGGATAATGGTAGCGCACAAAAGACTTTGACTATCCAGTTTTCAGATATGCAAGTTTAGTTCACATACAATTGATTTGCTGTTTTCTTTTAGCAAAGCAGATCTTGCCTCAGCTCGGAGAACTCCTGCAGGGTGGGCCCAGTCAGCTGGGAAATTCTGACGAGTCTGTAGCAGCAGCTTGCAACACAGTGCTAAGACTGATGTCAGCAAACAGTGACACCAGCAAGAAGGTCATCAATAATGCCGTTATTCGGTCGCTATTTGACCTCAGTGAAGACAAGTGAGTGTTTTTTTTAAATATCATTTGCAGAGGTGGCAAGCTTCAGCGTGTTTCTATGACCGATGATGACTTCTTTTCTTTTTAGGAAACTTACCAAGGGAAGCAGCGCAGCCTCGCTGCTGCTGTACAGCATATGGCAAGACAAGAATTTGCAAAGCTCTGTGAAAAAGGTAAATTAGAAAAGGGAGAAATGGCCTAATGGTACAGCTGAGGTGACGTTTCAGTGATGTGCTTATTGTCTTTACATTTCATGCTAGTTCATGCTCAAACTTCCTTGCTGGGAGGGCCCAGCTTTATTGGTGGACAAATGGATGGGTGTTTATCATGACTCCTCAGACTCTTCACTTTCCCTTCCCTTCTGCCACACCCAAAACATCAGTGAATAAAGAAACATTAGACTGGAATCCTGGTAGACTTGTTTTCAGTGCTCACGGTTTCATACGGGAGGAGTAATCCGTGGAAAATTGGGGCTGTCGCCCCCACAATAAAAGCCTGAGGTGAAGGATCGAAGGAATATGAGACATTTTCTTTAGATTCATGCAGCTATGTTCACCTTATTAACACTATCTGCACTATTTCTGTCAAAGATTAATGCGTCACTAGTAAAGAAAAAAATGTGACAGATGAGTAGAAAACATTTTTGCCCTCGCCGCTCTAAGTTCAGAGGGCTTCACAATTATTGCAGGGGTGTGTTGCAAACACCACGCGTGTTTGCGGACTAGTGCATCTCTGCAACATCTTTAACTGATGGAATCTATTGAACCCACAGATGGGGTTGACCAAATCAGCCTTCATCAACGACAGCATAACTCACGTGGTCTCGCAGCTCGAAGGACAGTGATCGGGCGGGATCGGCAGCAGTAACCGTAAAAGGTACGATTCCAGTTTGAGTGGCTGTATTTGTTCACATTTTCAGACCAGTTGGGATCAAAGCAACATGAAACCTGAAGATGTCTTTTTTTCTCTTTGCCTCTCGCTTTTCTTTCTTTTCATTTCCCCTGTGTGCTTGTGCCCGTGCTTGCAGATAGAAACCGACGTGTTCAGACACTGCTGTTGCCACACCCTTCCAACGAAGACAACAAAAAAAGAGAGAAAAATGATGCTTTTTATTAATACCATCTGGATAGAGCCTGACAATTGCTGTTCATTGATTGATGCTTTGTACATATTATAAAGGAAAGAGTGCTTTTAATTTTACAATTAATCCTGTGGTCTGTTTGGAAATGTTTGTCTGTATCTACGTAGGTAGGCTGAGAGTGCTTTAAGATGTGTGTGTAGTGTGTGCTGAAACTGGCTTGTTTTAGGTTGCAAGTCCCCGTACACCAGGCAGCCCCCGTACACCAGGCAGCCCCCGTACACCAGGCAGCC
>NW_005187448.1:1239951-1248016 GCF_000239375.1 Pundamilia nyererei
TACACCAGGCAGCCACCGTACACCAGGCAGCCACCGTACACCAGGCAGCCACCGTACACCAGGCAGCCACCGTACACCAGGCAGCGTGGATTGACAGTGTTACCTGCAGCAGAATGTTACTTGATTCCCATCACTGTCAAACGTGTCTGCACAACTACGACTACATAACTAAAAGTTATATGCAGAGAGAGATCTGAGCAGTCAAATATGAAAGCTTTCTGACAAAAATCAAAGAAACAAATATGACTGTATTTGTGGTATAATTGCAGTATGTTGAGAAATATGATTCAAAGAAGGTTGTTTCTTTTAAAAGAATAATAATATATCCCCACCACAGCCCCATTTCTTGATTTCCTTTAGTGAAGGTAATAGATTTTCATGTTGAATGCACTAAGAATACATAAAAAAGGTCCAAGCAAAGATTCACTTTAGCAGTACTTTGATTTTCAAGGTTAGCAAAGAAGCGCTATTTTTAATGTACAAATGCACTTTTATTTTTTATCAACATTCTGTCACCCTAAAGAGTCAAGCACTAGTTCAACATTTAAATGTGTTTACTTGCTTTCTTTGACATTAATATCATGCTTTTGTTTGTACATGAAATAGAAGCTACAACTGGCAGCTCGTTAGCCTAGCATGTAGACTGAAAACAAGCTCAGAGAATAACTCAGTGTCTTCATTATTCATTAAACCACATAAAACAGAATTGTTGACAGTGGAGGTAAATTACCTTCTCTTGTTTCCAGGGTTTGTGCTAAACTAAGCTAACTGACTGCTGGCAGTAGCTTCATTATATACAGGACAAAGGTTATCTAACTTTTCAAGCAGCTATTAGCCGTGTATTCAGTTTTGGACTCTATCTTAGTACTGAGTGCTTGTCAATATTCACTTTTTTTAATACTATATATATTTCTTTTTTAAGTATTGCTTTGTTTTCTTGTGGGGAACAGGGACATGGAAAGACTGGGATGTAGCACACAGCATCTAGCACCCATCACTTTGCCTCACTCATGAACTATGTGTAGAAATTTGAACCAGCAGTAAATTATCAGTCAGCACTGTCAGCAGTTAATTTGCTGGCTGACTCTGAGTGTTCTTTGACCAAATTCAGATAAATGTTGTGGAGACAATGAAGGGGTCGTGCCTTCTAACCAGCATTTTAATGAATTACGAACTGTGCGCACCAGTCGAGGGAAGAGGAGCTGCTTTTACAAGTGTGTCATGTTTAATAGTTGTTTTTATTAAAGCAGCTTACAAAGAGGTTATTTGCAGGATATCTGCCGTCATAACCGAACTGCCTGTTTATTGAACACAGATTTTAAATTTTTGTAAAACTGAAATGCTTTTGGAAAAACCACCATTACAGGTCATAAAACATACCTGCCATGAAACACGGTGGCAGGCAGCTATGGGGCTTTCCCAGGGCCACAGGGTACAAGGCAGGGGGCTGTCTTTCTGCTTGGGAAATGGCTGTATTGAGGTTCATTTGATCAATGTCAGTATTTGCTTAGAATGTATATTTTTGAGAAATGTGTGTTTGTGAGGCGCATAAGTAGGAGGCTTGTCTTTCACTCAGAATAAATAAAACATGCCAAAAATATTGCGAGTTTTGTTCTTTGTTAATTTTCCAGCGACCTTTAAAATATGTGATAAATCTATGCATGATTTTCAAAACCGTGAATCACTCTGAAGCGAATGCAATATTCAGAATTTACTGTTGTGAATGAGTAATAATATTTTTCTTTCTTACTGTGCCTTTGTTTTCTGCTGATCCTGGATCAGGCAGGTCTCAACAAGGCTCTTTTGGTCACTGAGTAAATCAGGCGTTTTTTTCTTTTCACCCTTTGAATCCCCAGAGGTTTGTGGGAAGACTGAGACACCAGACTGTTTGGTGGGAGGAGAGCTTGTTTTTTGTTATCAGTAACAACATGACAAACCATTGTTGCTTTGCTGAGGAGAAGCAGTTAAAAACATGACGTGCATTTTCTTTGCTCCTGTGACCAGTTATACACCACATGGCATGGCACAAAGACATTCTCAGTGTCTCATTTCAGCATTTTTGTTCTTTCTTGTGCATATTTTGAGTATTTTCAGACTAAATAACTGGGCTTGTATCTGCCTGTTTGCTGAGAAACAGCAGTTTTTCTCATATGAAACTTGGTGACACACTTGAGAAGTTACAGGACAAGAAGGATTTTCCCACCTGCAATATGCATAATGGAAATTATTCATTCTTTTTCAATTTAGTGTGGGTGTGTTCATAGGTGAACTTTGGGTGGATGTCTGGGCGTCAGCTCAAAAAGCATCATGTCAGCTCCAGTCATGTTAGAGCCTGTCTTTCAGTAAGAGGATGTCTTTGCTTTAAGCTTTCTGTCATCGGGTCTTGCATGACTTTTTTTCATTGCCAAGAAAGCAACTCATGCACACTATGGAAGAACAAAAAGCAAGTCATTAAAGTGAGACTGTTTATTTACACTTTTAAATCCCCATTATCCTGAAAAAGTAGAGCGAGAGATAAGGCTGGAAAACTGGACCCAAGCTGTGCTTAAGGCAACCGTAAGAAGATAAGTGTGACTTGGGTGTGGCCGTAAAGCCTGGGCTTGGTTTGAGGCAGTGGCTGCATGACAGGGCGGATGATAATACTTGTCACTCAGCACATCAGCATCTATTTCCTCAGTCCTCTCTTGGTCCTCTTTGACCTGTTGAAAAACAGAAGCCTTTGTGATTCAGACACAACTGATGTGGCACAGATCGTAGCGAGGTTGCACGGTTACGTTTTGAAATCTTCCTGCACCCTGTTCAAAAATAACAGTGACATCATGTTCTTTCACTTTATCCCTGACAGGTATGACAGATGACCAAACCCAGCCAGCTCGCCGAGTTAGGACAAGGCGGCTGTGAGATTGTGAATACACAATATTTGGTGACACTGCAGGGAGTCTGAAAACAAAAAGCTTTTCCACTTGGGCCTCAGAGACGGTCGTTTCTTAACAAAAAGCTTCCCCCACAAACACCGGCATGAATCACAGAAGAAGGGATTCATGCAAAACTCTGTCAAGTCGCTCTAAGGGAGATGCACGACATATGCACTCATAGCTGCAACTAAAAGTCAGCCTCTCCTCACTCATCTCATTGGCCTCTCCTGCTGCTTTGTCCACACTTGCTCTTTTCTTTTCTTGATCACTCATTTAATTATTATATATGATTTGTTTGATTTCTCCTCACCTCTCAAAACATTTATTTGTTAATTATATTACTTTTTTTGGTTATTGTTACTAACAAAGTGTTACACTCCCTCTCTCTTTCTTTTAACCCCGCCTCACTATAAGTTTTAAATTCCCATGACTCTAATGCTCTCACACACACATAGCTTGACACTCTCCAATCAAGTTATTGTCCCAAACCTCACCTGTCTGTTGCATTTTGTTACACCTGTGTGACATCATATGTGCGCTCTATGGTAACTACATGTTTTAAACTTTTAATTAAAATGGGATTTCGAGCTTGTGCTCACGTTTTCTGATGGTCGCTCACACGGTTCCTCAGCACATTAATCTGGAATGAAGAAAACATTTTGTTACACTGTGACCAGGTCTCACTGATGCCGTGTCTTTGTTTCTTCAATTAGCTGAGCGCACCTCATATTTCTGTCTGCTGAACTGGTACTGCAGATCAAACTTCTCTGCCTCCAGCTGCTGGATCCACTCCCACAGCTCCTTAGCTTTCTCTCTGGAAAACAAATTATTATAACGAGAATTATTTTCATTGTTTTATTATTTTAATTTTGTGTGTCCTGAAGGAAAAAATGCAATAGCTATTGTGTGAGATAATGAAACATGCAGTGGGAGAAATAATTATTTGATGCCCTGCTGAATTTGTTTGCTTACTTACAAAGAAATGAAGAGTCTCTATTTTTAATGGTAGTATTTGTTTTAATGGAGGGAGACAGAATATTAACGAAAATCCAGAAATAAAACCTCCACATGACCAAAATGTTATCAGATGATTTGCATGTAATGGACACGTGTTCTTGATACACACAGGGAGTTGAGGCAGTGCATTGATTAACTTTTGGTTCATATTCGTCTCTCTCCATCAAAATGAAACCACATTTCTTTGTAAGTGAACAAACCTACAGATTCTAAGTCCTGCTCTGTGCGTCTGAACCTACTTGAGTCTTTCCTGACTCATGTTCTCGATGTCCAGAGATTTGCGCCTTTCGTTCAGGATCTTCTTCTTCTTTTCTCTCTCTGTCTGCCTCTTGCCACTCCGTTTGTCTGTCTTTAAAAATAAAATAATTTCTGTTATAAAAGTTACTAGTGGAGCTTTTTGGAAACCCCCACTGTTAAAACTCCACTGACTCACCAGCTTTTGCATGTAACCTCCAAAGTGGAGGCTGGTGAGGGTTTTCTTTTTCTTTGCATCATCCTCTGCCCTCTTCTTGGCCTCCTCCTCCTCCTTGCGAATCCTCTCATCCTAGAACCCCGAGAGAAAGACGATCCGAGGTGAAACGCGTGCCACTTTATAGACCGTGTTAAAGCGCGTAGAACAGGACTCTACCTCAAGACGCTTCTGTCGCTCTTTATCTCGCTCGCTGCGAATTCTGTGCTGCTCTGCTCGCTCAGAGCGACGCTTCTCCTGAGCAACAGATCATCACATCTCATCAAAACAGATCCTAAAGCAGATCTGTAATGTCTGAGGTGGGAAGTGGTTTACATTTGACTGGCTGTAGTGTGGGGCACTCACAATCCTTTCTTTGAGCTGAACGAGCTCTTCTTCTTCCTTCTTTCTGCTTTCGAAGTGAACCTCGATTAGAGTTTGAAGCTCCATCAGGTCCTTCTCCATTCTCTTACGATGTATATCCTGTTGGATTCAGTGACCCAGTTCTATGTTATACTGATGCACATATTTGTTTTTGGTCCTAAATTAAAAGCAGGCTTAGACAAAGCTAGAAATATACAGAGTGAAAGCTGTGAAGACATGTCTACTCCACCCTGAGACCTGTACATAATACGCCAGGATACAAAAGCCCATGCACAGTAAGTACTGTATTGTGTCACTTACATCAAAATCCACCCTCTCGCCGTCTGGGATCTTAGGGGGAATAAGGTTTGGCATGATGAATGGCCTGAAAAAGCAGGAAAAGATATTAAGTTAACAAGCGTGGGTTAAATAAGAACAATTCAGTTTAAAAAAAAAAAGATCAATAACAGGGAAATTGAGTTGTGATGACAGTTGGTGTCAAACGAGGATAAAAAACAATAAGCATGTGCCAAACAAATGTCCCCTCTGTGTTTGCACGTGTTGCTGCCTGTTGCTGCTCAGTAGTAGCTGCATATCTGTATTTTCTACACTATATGTAGACAGAAATTGGGATTTTCTTTTCTTAGTGCCGGAGCAGAGAGGCACAGCCTAGAGATCTCTGGAAATGTTTTTATTAAATCAAAGTAATTAAATCTGAACAATCAAAACGACCACTTGTGGTCAATGCAACTCTCAACACAAGTGTATTTGTAAAGCACATTTAAAAAACAACGTGCTGAGAAAAGGTGGAATGGACATTTCTAAAAAGCCACAGGATACACAATGAGGAATCACACAGACTCAAATGGCAGTGAGTTTTAATAGATTTAATGAAGGGAGCTAATTTGGCAGCGAGGGGAACAACGTTCCACAGTTTGAGTTTAAATCGAGGGGGGGGCACTTCCTGGATTTAAAAACAAAGTAAAAACGAAATTACTTTGTGACCTTTGAGCTTAAGATGTTGATGTAGAAGGATCGTATCAAGCAACCTCATTGAGTTGTGAAAACGTGGCTTGCTGCTGGTATGATACGTAACAAATGGATCACAGTGGTGTGAGTCCTCTCTTTGTTTATTTATGCGTTGTATGTTTGTTACTCATAACCATGCTATCGTAAAACGTGTTTATCCGTGCGTTTTACTTACTTGAATTTTGGCTTTGCTTCCTCCTCTGTTAATGAAAGAAAGTCAAGCGGAAAGTATGAATGAGTTAGTGCAGACCACACATTAATAATGAGACCGCACAAAATCACAAATTCTGCCAGTTCCCCCCGCAAGTTATGGCACTGAAGTCTGTTTACACCATTTGTGCTGATATTAATAATAAAAGTAATGATGTGTGATTCATGTCAGGGAGAACATCCAAGAACAACAGAGCCACAAAACGAGATTCCCATTCACTTACCTTCTCCCTCCTCTGCTTCGCCTTCTCCATCTGAAACCAAAATAACATGCTTGAGAGAGGGTTTGTGAGAGCACATCTCAAATGACTGAGCATTACGCCACAGTAAACAGTCGTTTAGTGAGTGATGATGGCCACATGACAGAAGAGTAAGTGAGAAGACAGGAAAGACTGAAAGAGAGCACCGAGGAAGTCAGGCGCTCATCTGTGAAGTGTTGCTTCATGTGCCACATTGCATGAATGCACTCGGGACAAGCGAGACGTTATCTAGAGACGCAAGCACTGATAGCAAATGGTTCCTTTCTCAAGAAGGTCTGGGATCAGTGACCTTTGAATGACCCAAATAATTATGAGTGAATGCCAGAAAAACTTTAGTTTTAGTTTAGCTTTCTGCAAAAGAAGCAGCTAAGTTCTTTTTTTTGTTTTCGTAATAATAGAGGACAGCTAGACCGTGCTTGAAACCTAAAACGTCGTCCAGTCAGCTGATAGGCCCAGACTAGTTTCCTATGCTGCCAACTTGGTTAATTAGAACCTGAACTGGTAAAGGGAAGGGTGTAGTCGTGTTTTGTTTTTTGGCACGTCAACAAGTCGCCTGCCTTTTGTCTTTGTGGAAAGTGACAGCTCACACGGTGTTTATCAGTATAAAGGAGCCAAAAGGTAAGAATAAGTCTAACATCCCTCCCATTTCAAATGATCTCAGTGGGAGCAGGTGAAAAACACCTGGTTCTGACTAAGAAACGAAAGCCTTGGGGCTGGGAGGGGCTGGAGGACTACTCTCAGCCCAGCTGGCCCTGGTGTGACTAAGAAAACCTGCATGCTTGATCCTCAAGTGCAGACTGTCACATACCAAAATGAAATGTGTCTGAGATAGCATGTTATCTCCCTGCCTGTGAGTGATGGTTACTGGTAAACGACATTACTCATCTTCACTGTGCTGTCAACACAGGCCCAAAGCTATCATTTCTCCCATTAATCAGTGGTTCCCAAACTTTTTTGGCAGGGCCCCCCTTTGTTTTACAAGAAAAATGTTCGCGCCCCCCTCCCCCCATGCGCGCGCGCACGCACGCACACGCACGCACACATCCTCCAACCACGCACACACATTTTGCTCCATTGCGGTTTATTTCACACCTCAAACATTTAGTAAACAATTAAGCAAATACAAGTAATCTGCAATAAATTACAGGTAATAAAATAAACTCTTTTACGCTGCGGCCGCACCTACACGGGTGTTTCTGAACACGCAGCTGTTTCGTTCACACGTAAACGGCGTTTCGAATCACCGAGAACGGAGATTTTTAAAACTCCTTTTTCTGCGTTTACGTGTGGACGTGGAATACAGAGCTCATCAGGCAAAGTCAAAGGTATGCGCCTTTTTCCGCGTCAGGCTGTGCGCCACGTTATTGTTTACATGAGATGAAGAGCAGACAGGCAGATTAACAGTATTGTGTCTCTATCTGCAGGTTTCACACGCAGTTACTGTCCCTCCCTTTACAAAGGCAGAGGCCTCACGGTGTCATTATTTTACATGTAGTTGTTTTTCCTGTGTAATAATGTTCAACTTTGCTATCCATACATTTAAAAAAGAAAATGCCTCTCTGTTCAAAATGGGTTTAAAAACATAAACAGCTGTGGGATCCTGTTTGTCCCTGATGTAAACAGCCCAGCGCTGCTCCCCACGCAGGGAAAAGCAACCCTGCAGGGAGACCTACCTCCGCACCTGAAGCCAAAGGGCAGATTTGCTTCACCATATTTTCTAGTCTTTGGCTTAGAATGAAGTTGGTTTGGAAACATATTCAGCGATGCTTCATCTCCTGCTTTGCGGTTGTGTTGGCGCCCCGTGCTAGCAGTGTCCAAGCGTT
>NW_005187448.1:1248090-1295797 GCF_000239375.1 Pundamilia nyererei
CACACACACACACACACACACACACACACTTGGGGAAAGTCTCCATTAAGTTTTTAGTAACGTCTACCTTGTTCTTCGTTGGCCTCCTCTTCTGCAGCAGGTTTGTCTTCCTCCTGTGGAGCCTCTGGTGGAGAAGGAAGCAAATAATGACTTATCACAGAAAGAATGTTAACTTTCACTAAGCCTGAACAATCACTCTCCCTGATCAATAACCTCTTTAGTACAGTCACAGGGAAAGAGACGAGAGGAGTCATCCTGTGAACATAACTGATATCTTCTGTCTTGTCTGATTCTGTTGAATGTTTTGCGTCCACATCGTTTTCTTTTGTTTTTCTTAGACTGAAACTGCTCTATAAACAAACAGGCAACGAGCAAACATAGTATGTGGTTTCCACATCAACAAATTCACCCTCAGGTTGCTATCAATGCACTGTGCCGGGGAAAAACATTACATCTGCCCAATTATACCTTCCTCTTCCTCCTCCTCCTCCTGCTCCTCCTCCTCATCTACCCCTTGCTCCTCTGATGAGCAAAGCAGAAAAGTAGTTAGCAAAGCGATGAGAAGTAGGTGAAGTAAGTAAACAGAGTAAGTCAAGTAATTAAAGTAATGTAAGGAGGTTAAATAAATAAGAAGAATAGCTGAGCAAGCAAAGTAAGTTAGCAAATACATCAAAGAATCTCTTTCAAAGTGAGATTCATCACAATCACTTTAAATGTGTTTATAGATGAAGCTCAGTCACAGCGCTGCTATTTATCCCAGAGACTCTCAGGATAACTGCTGTCGACCGCTCCTCCACATCACCCTTGATGTGTGCTATTGAAACGTGACAAAAGCATTCATCGATGACCTTGACACTCATTTATAAATATCAGCGCCGTCAGTACCTTCAGCGGCCTCCTCTTCTGTGTCGTGCAGCCGGAGAAACCGCAGAGAGAAACACGTGAACAATCTTTTCACATAATCAGAAGTGCAAACTCTACAAACTGTTGTTTCTAGCACACAAAGTCAAACCAATTAATGATACTAACTAATGAAACACTGACTTAGGAGTAATCACAATATAAGCATTTGATTCGCTCATTTTTAATCCAGATTGTGATCCTTACCTAAACCACACCGAGCTGCAACAAAAGAATAGAAAAGAAAACTTTCTGGCAGGAAGTCCTTAAGGCAAACCTTTCCCACTGGTGATTCCTGACTTCACATATAATTTGTGCTTTTGTGTTGCATTATAATTAAACTTACCATGAAAAACACGGTAATTCTGTAACTCTCACACATACATGTAATAACCTCCTCCTACACCTGATTAGGAGTTGACAAACAGGCAGAACATTTACGTTTGATTTATGGACGATCTTGACATTTCATTCAAACTACACACAATTAACAACATGTCTTTACATTCCTCTTAAATCCTTATAAGAGCGCAGTGAGTGTACAGTACAGCAGTTTTTACATCACGCTCGTCGGATTAGCCAAGAGAAAGCATTTGCCTGCACAACAGGGTTTTAACCACAGAGTGACTGCGCTGTGTATGAGTCATGATGAGAGGTCTTACCTTCCACCTCCCTGTGAAAATGAATCACATAGGCGCGTTACTATTATGATCAAAAAGACAAATGCATGACAGTGTAAAATGATCATGCAGTTGCTGCAAAGAAACCACGTGTCAGTGACAAACGGTGGATGTACTCTCGGGATACATTTAGAAGTATTTTAAGTAGAAAAAAAATCCAACCTACTCCTCATACTCCTCCACCACTTCCTCGTTGTCTGACATGACAGGGCGCGTTCAGGTGCGCGGCAGCAAATCTGATTACTTAGGAAAAAAGCCAATCATGAATTTTTCACTTTCTGTTCAAATCAATAAAAGCTTCAATACTTTCCAGTTAAAACACTTTCTTTCGTGTGCACACGTTACGTTACAGTTAGTCAATCGTACCTGAGGATCAGATGAAGGGATCAAGACAGAGACCCGGAGAGAGTGGATTTGCAGCACAAGACAGGTCCCACTTTCTCTAACGGGAGCGTGGGGTGAGTGTCAGCGGGTGAAGGACGGACTGTGTTGTGCGGATGAGGCTTTAGGACCCCTTGTTGTGTTATTAATAACTTTCTAGATAGCATGTACTCTCCTTTATCACCATTTCCCAAAAAGGCCGCTGTGAGCATGACTGTGGGCTGCAGAGCCAAAAAGATCACAGACAGCTGATTCGCACACGCACGCACACACACGCACGCACACACACGCACGTACGCACACACGCATGCACACATTCTGGTTTCCTTGTATGGCAGCTTGTTGTAGACGAAACACAGGCACGGAGCGCTTATCTATATGCATCCCGGTCTGAGATAAGGTAAAGTGCGTTTATTCATCCAGGGCTATTTAAAAAGAAACAGTGACGGACAGTTATGGTAGTAAAACATTTTATTACTTAGAAAGACAGAATCTCGTCCACAAGTCCAGATGAAACCAAAAAAAAAGAAGAAAATTACACTGGCAAATTAAACAAGACACACACATATTACAACTCCAGCAATCCCAGCGGTGTAATCCAGTAAAAGATATAATCCTTAAAGCCTTCACCTGTTTAAAGTGCTCAAAGAAATTACACAACGTTAAGGCGAACAAATAAAACATCACTGACACGTTTTTTGGGGGTATTTTAATGTTAAAAAACGTATTTTTTAAAGAAGCAAAGCAAAAGTGTAAGATAGAAGCTTTTTAACTTTAAAAGCAGTTTCCTCCTTTTCAGTCCTCTAAAGATACAACCCAACAGGCCATTTCTCTCTCTTCCTCCCGCCTGTTTTACATTTGTGCTTTGACAGCAAAGGGGAAAAAAATCACTCAGTCATCAAATCCGTTAATCTTCCAAATCTCTGCCTCTCCCTTCGCCATCTCAAAATCCTGCAATCCTGCAAACACAAGCACAATAAGAGCAATTTATAATTGAAGGAGCGCCTTTAAAGTTCAGTGAAACATGTACGGCTTCCTCTTGTTTGCTTCATTTGTGGAGTTGGTAAATCTGCCTCCACAGCATGTAAGACTAACTCAGTAGCACTTGTATCCTTACCTGTTGGACATTATAAATAAACTTCCTTCACTTCAGATTTTTCCAGGGCTGGATTTAGAGACACTGTCTTCACCGCTATTCTCAAACAGGCTCCTCTTACTAGAAATGTCCACATGTCTCAAATCCTACAAATCAGAAACAGAATCATTATTTCAGTTCTTATTACAGTGAAGAGAAAGAAAAAAACGCTCTTTAAATCTGGAGTCTTGAAATATTTCTGAAGCTCTCACGGGGCAAATAGTTTTGTAAACACACCCTAAAATGGTCTTTATGTCGTTTGACAATTTGGACTGACTTAAGCATTTCTTCATGCTCAATAGATAACTGCTAAAAAGCCAATGGCACAAAGCAGGAGGAACGGGTCACTCTACTCTGACAAAAGTGATGTTAGGACAGATTAGCACGAAGTCAGTCATGCCAGTGTTTCTGTAGGTGCCACAGATAACAATTCAAGACATCCTGAGAGAGACCCTCTGCTTTAGAGTGTGCTTATGAATTTACCCAGATAGACATTGTTTTTGCTCAGATATAACAAAGATAAGATTTGTGCAGCCAAAAACATCTAACAGCAAGTAGGGTATGTCGTATGAAGCTTTCTGAACAGCTTAATTAAGTTAAACATCCAACTCTAAATTCTTAAGATCAAATTCTTTGAGCTACTTTTGAAATTAAATGAAACGTTCCCATTCATTTAATGCCTAAATGACTTTCCTGAGTTTACCAGAGTAGAAAAAAATCTGTGTTTAAAAAGAATTAATTGATCAGAACTTTCTTCACGATTAACGACAGTCATGCGTTTTACGTAGTTACCTACATAATGGCAAACTCTTTAATTTAATGTAGGCAACACAAACAACGAACTACGTCCTGCTCAGCCAGGACTTACAGCTCAAAGAGTAATACTGCCCCCTGGCTTCCATACACTGCACTTACAGCAGGACTGTGCGAAGACCCAGCTTTGTTGCTCTTGTGGAGCCAGCGGTTGATCCGCTCTGACATTCCTGATGTCAAGCCTCTAATTTCCTGAAATCAACAACAGTTACAAAATCATTTGTTAACTAACGCTACGCACACATCTAATACTGAAAAGAGCTTTTGGGCAAATGATGACTGTACCTGTTTGGAAACTCCGGGGCTGGTGGGGCTCTGCACCTGCTGCTCCTTCTCAAAGATCTCTCTCTTCCTGGACACTTCTTCCAGCAGGACCAGAGTCCTCTGGGTGACATCCGGGAATCGCGTCAGCTCGGACTTCTGTGGATGAAGAGCCAAGAGAAGACCATTGGCGACTGACAGTTGATGTTTGCTACAGAACACAGGAACATAATTTCCCCTTTAGTACATGGAGGGCTGAGAGGCTGACCTGCGCTGCCTGAGCCAGCCTCTCCATCTTTTCCTGGATGGATCTAGATGAAATCCTCTGCCTAGAGCTGGGAAGACAGAATACATTAATGTACAAGTGTAATCAGTTACACTCAATAAAATATAAACAAATAAATAAAGATGAAAAAATTGTCAAACTCACTTTCTCTGGAAAGATGATGCTTTGTTTTCATCCTCATTTTGGTCCTGCTTCAAAACAAAGACAATCAACACTGTAAATGATCTATGCATAACATTGTGTGTAGTGCTAGCAGGTCTACAGATCTCATAATCCTATAACTGTAAATATAATTGTGTTTTTGTAAAGTGCCAAACAAGAAAATAATGGATAAGCGATGAATGATTACTGATTATCAATCATATTAGGTGAAAGTCAATTAAAGTTATCTCACGGTGTTGGGTTCAAACTTCTTGGAGGCCATCCTCACACTGGAGCTACAACAGAAGAAGCAAGTCAGCAAACCAACTAAGCGAGGCTGATACAAAATGAACACAAGGCTGTTTCCTTACCTCCTCTGGAGCGGCGAAGGATCCTCTTCTTTCTTTCTCATCATCTGTGGAAGACCGAGCCTGTGTGAGTGCGTGTTAGCGGCACTTACAGCAAGTGACCTGCTCAATAATCCTCTGCACGGGGATGTGTTTGGGTGTTAACAAAGCAACCAGTCAGCAGTAAGAGCTGGTCAATATTCATGTAGCTATTAACATGAGCTGGAAGCTTGACTGGCACAAGCAAATTATCCTGAACTGATATTCTGAAAGCTGACGGCAGATAAAATCGTGTTTTAACAGTCAAATTGGCAAAAGTTCATGCTGACGTTTGCCAGGAAGAATGCCTGAATGGTTTTGTGTCCTCGTGCATGTATTTGTGTGTGCGTGTGTGTCAGTGTTTACCCTGAAAGATACAGTCCTGGAGCTCTGTCTGATGAAGGCAGGTTTGTTTGCCTGTTCAAAGTTTCCACTGGTGGAGCGATTCACGCCGGTCTGAGAGAAATTAGAGCAACTTAGGTTTGCTGTTTAGCTGCAGGTACCTCTCTGGAGCCAAGACTGTTTTTACCGCCATAAGGAAGCTTTACTCTTTATAACACCAGAGGGCGCTGGTGCCCACACTGGATTGATAAGATGCAGCGTCAGTGCTTACCTGGCCTCATACAGCATTTGACAAGCAAAGCTTGAAGCTGAGACGAACATGTCAGTTTATTTGTGTTTGTGTTTCTTTGTGCGTGTGTGTGTGGTGAACTACCTCCTCCGTGTGCCCATTGTGAACAGGGCTTTGAGCTCCCCGAGGAGAGGGACTCTGGCAGGGGGAAGTCCAGTGTTCGCGAGGTGACCAGGGGGCTGACGGAGAACCGGGGCTCATGGGAGTTGTGCGCCCGCTGGCAGATGGACTCTTGTCAAGTGAGATGGAGACAGAACTGAAAGGCAAGAAAGAGAAGTGAGTTTAAGGAGAAGTTGAAGAGAAAGGAACTAGTGACCACTGAAAGTACAGTTTTCTCTGATCTGTGCGTCTAACGTGAAAACTGAAGGCAGATTTTTTTTACTCTTCCATCTTATTCTCTGGATATCTTTATGTGGTTCACGATCTATACAAAACAATCTTATACGTCCTGTTTTCTCTTTTATATTTCTACATTGTTCCGGTGCTTTCATTTCCATTTGTGGAATCAGTAACCTTTATCTTATCGAAATAAAATGCATTTGATCCTTTTAGGTGATCAGCCAACAAAGAACAAAAGAGCAACAAAAAAGAAATGTCACTGTTAACCTGACAAACTTGCGAGCTGGGCTGGAGGAGGGTTTTGGATCAGGGTCTTTGCCTGATGACTCTTCATTTTCATGCTGACAAAGGAAGAAACAGGCAGACAATCAGCATGAGCACATAGCACACAAGCTTTTGTACAGACGACACACCTTGCATTACATAACACGGCGCGGTTATGGCCTCATTTGCAGATACACAGAGCTAAAGCAGCCTGCGAAGGTAATAAAAGATAAAGTTCAAATTATGGCCTTAAGCACGTCTTATCAAAGCTTTAGAGATGATTTGCATGGTCACTTGACTCGCGGGGAGAGTTCAAGTCCGGAAACAAGACGGGGAGTAAAGGGTTGTCTTCTTTTTCTAAAGCTGTAAGTTAAAAGTAGATTCTAACTTCTTCTTGTGACCACAGGAGGAAAATGCCCACACCAGCGTTGGTCTTTAATAGCAAAAATGACATCATATGCTGCACTACAAAAAACGGTTTGTTGTTGTAAAATCTAGAGAATAATTAACTCCCCCTCTGTGTGGGATAGCAGTTAACTGTACAGGGTGCTGCTACTGGTGTCATGACTTAGTGTGTGAGGGAAGATTGGTGCTTTCTTGTCAAAGGATCTGTCAGTTCATGTTTTATCATTTGTAACGTTTCTCAGAGAATCAACAAAATCTCTCTGTTGGTCATTTAATCAAAACTGAGGTTATGACCTTGTTTCTTCCACTCCAGGTGGACAAAAGTTCTAAATAATCACGTGAAAAATCTCGATTTACATCATTATTTGGCAGCTGAGTTACAGACTTTCACTGTTGCAGTCTTGTGAAACTCAAGCACATTTAAAAGATCTGTGAGATGTTTTTTTCTTTAGATTTTCTTCCAGAAATTAAGGAGCAACTTCCTTCTTACTTTTTTGCTTGAGATGCTGGTTCTACTTTTGCTGCTGCTGGTGGGACTGTGAGAAGACGTTTTTACTGGTGGCTGTGGTTTGACAACACTTTCCTTCTCTTCATCCATGTCTCCCAGCAGCTCTACCCTGGCGCCTCCTCCTTTGCTGACCTCAGCTTCATCCTCCCCTCCATCCTTCTGTTGTCTCAACGTTTCCACGTGCCGCATCCTTCGCCTTTCGTCACGCACTCGCAGCATCTCCACAAAGTCAAGCTGTACCTGCTCCATGCTGGCAATAAACAGTACATATGTGCACATTAATGACCAACACATGTGATGAATGGTCTCTAGAGAGACTCCTGCATCTGATCAGGTTTCTATTATAAAAGGCTCTTTGAAGACAGGTACTCAGCTGTCGGGGTTTCTGACAGCATTTCATACTTTCCCTGCGTGAGTATCAGGTGTTTTCATGGGTTTGAAACGTATACAGAAACACTCCCACGGGGCAAAACTGTGAGAATCATCCCTTTGCTAGTTTGAAACCACTAAAAAGGCCTTCAGAAACCAAAAGAACAAAACAGGCACACAGACAAAGTCCACAAAGAGGATTGTGTTTAGACAGCGTATGAGTCCAACATGACATATTTGTTTTACTAAACTATGAGAACAACCTGTTGGAGCTTTGGGACATTTCACTTGAGGAGTCTGTCCCAAAGGCGCTCTCGCTGGCAGATGTGTTTGTAGGAGTGGGAGTGGGGCTGGAGTCATCATCTTGGTCAGCACTGGTGCTTGAGCTCTTCACCCTCCTCCTCTTCTCCCGCTCCACCTCCTCCTCGTCCTCCATTGTCCACTGTCGTGCAAGGCTGAATCAAGACAATCAGCGAATATGGAAAAACAAACAAACAAAAACAACAGAGGCTCAGTGAGGATACGGGTGGTGGACATATGTAAAACAGCGTGCTGTACATGAGAACTCGATGAGTGGATCCTCCACACTATTTGTTTTTGGTTTGTACTTTAAAAGGAAAGATTAATAAGCGTTACAGGGAACCTGCTTTACTTGTTCATCAACCGCTTTTTGTGGCTGTATTTTGCATCCTGTTTAAAAAGAATTATCAGTGGATTCAATCAGCCAGCTGCAGAGCGGCAGGCTGGTGTTTCCTTTTTAACTGAGCTCAGCAAGGGCCAAACAGAACAAAACTCTCCGTTATCTCCAGACTGTAACGGGCAAAAAAAGGCAGAAGTGACTGTATAACAGTGGCACCAACCGACACAGTTTGACTGCATGTTACACAGTTACTATATGAATGTAATAAAACATTTCTTCCAAATTGGGATGCTTTGTTGCCAGAGTGAAAACCCTGCAACATGCAACAATTATGCGCGTTCCTAAACATCCAGCATCTATTAAAAAGCACAGGCGCGGGCATCGCTCTGAAACGCAGGTAACACAGGTAATTAGTCGCTATAGAAACCCAGAAGTCCTTGAATCTTACCTGGACAAAGCCGACCAGTTTCTCCGACTTACAGACATATTGAGAAAATAAAATAGTTTCCAGCTACGATCACAGACGAAGTCGACTGGCACTCAGACGACGGCAGTCGAATTACAGTCACCGCGGCACAAAGCAGTCCACCTTTAGCCCGGTGCAGCGCACAGACGCGTCACGTGACCACAAAGGTAAGCTCCCCACCTGACAGACTGAGTGAGGGGTGGGGAGAGCGCGCGCCAGAGAGCACCTTGTATGGTGGAAGTGGAAGTGTGGAAAGCGTAATACCTGTACCTGGCACTCCTTTCCCGCCCCTGGACACTTCGCTTATTCGGGCAATGGCAATAAAACATCCCAGAATAATTAATCTTACACTTGTATTCATTTTGTTTGTGTGGATCTTACAGGCTGTAGCTAAAAGGAAAACCTGCACAAGTACAACAAGGAGTTAATAGCAATCAAACTCTTATTAAATGAGAATAATAAAGCATACAAATATATGTTATCCTTTCTTGTACTGGACTCTCACTACAGTCTGAGTCAGAGTGTTTGCTGTGTGAGTCCACACCTTTCTCTGGAGCCCATGTGTGCTGGACTCTGACCTACACTCTTTATATCACATCTGTGTCTGTTATACTCTGTGCAGTTCCTCACTAAACAAAGTTAGATATTATCGTAACTGATAACTGAGGCATAGCATAAGATGCATATCAAGGCTCTTTCAAGTTTGACCTGTGAAAGTCTGCTTCCCATTTATTTAAAGAAGAGGCTGTCTTATAGCATGCGTTGTTGGTCTATCATGCATCTGCTATCTTATGGAAATAGTTTGCATGCCCCTGCCTGCTGTATCATTTTAGGTCCTGTAATGAACTCTGTGTGTTTATGCATCAGTGTCCATTCAGTCTGTTCTAATGTTCCTGTGTCTAAAGTTAGCCTTACATTTTCAGGAAAGACCTGATCAAACAAACGGAAATAAAACAGAAAGACATTCCCAACAAAAGTTATATTTACAGACACAAGACGACTGCGGGTGCTTTGCATCCATTTGGGTAAGGCGATTTTTAAAAGTACTGAAGCAGAGTGTGCTTTATGGACATGCAAAACACACAGAAGTGCTTTACATCTGGACAGCATGCACACAAAGCATATCAGTTAAAATGTACAAGTTGTTGCAGCAAACAGTAATCCTTCAAACTAACAAGTAACTGCAACCGATATTGAAAAGCTATTAGCAGTAGTGATGCTTGCCGTTTTTAAGTATATATTAGGTTGCAGAGCGGATTCATCGGATCAAAGTAGGAACTTTCTTTTAGTGAGGTTGAGCACAGCAAGGTATTGTTCCCATTAATCCCAGGTGTCCTGGGAGTCAATCCCAGTCAGTATGATCTAGCAGTTAAATGTCTTAACCATATGGGAGTTGTTGGCAAGGTTGGCATCACAGACTGAACAAATTGTGTTCAGACTGGAGTAGAAATAAGCATTTTTTGGTAGTGGATGATACTTTAGCCATAAGAACACACACAAACCATTTAAACTGCACGTGTTCATCTGTGCATTTGCTCTGTCTGCTGTCTGCAACCTGCAATAAAAAGCTGGTCCTACTGCAACAGGAGTTTATAAAAGCAGTTTATATATCTGAATACAGCAGCTGATCACACATGAAGGAGTATCACACAGAAAAATGTTTCATGTAAAGTATACTTTTGATATTTTATTCGTTCTTTTTCCCTTTCAGTCCAGCCAATGAAGTGCACCTTTTTTTTTACCACTATTATTTGATAATCTACATTACAAGGTTAAAGTTTATCCCCAAGCAAAACAATCCCACGTACAGTTTAATTTGGCACATTTGTCCGCCATACAAACATCAGGCCGATTGTCTGAGGCTTTGGTGCAACATGGTGTGAAAAGTACAAATAATCTTACATAACAGACAGAGTCAAAACCTTATCAAAAACAAAGCTGACAGAATAGTTGAAAGCCTTTCAGGGGTGTGGGGGCATACTGTCACCTCCATGGCAGGAGCATCCGCAGGGACATCAGCGCAAAACAACAACACAGACGCCACAATAGACCCAGGAAGACCAGGACGGATTCAGATGTAGGGGAGTGATGTCACTGATGTGACCCCAGCCCACCTCCTGGCTTCACTGCGCAGAACCTTTAGCTGCATCAAACATCTTCTTCCTTCCCTCCATCCCTGACATGGCTTCCACATTCTTCCTCCAGTCACTGTCCTCCACTGGCCTCTTCTGCAGATAAGGGAGACAGTTGGATTGTGCAACAGGGAGTATAAAAGACTAAAAACAGAGGCTGCAAAGTAGAGCAGCTTCAGAAAATGTTATTGTTGCATCTAAGCCTTTGAGACCTGTTCATTTCAATGGGAAGCCCTTTGGAGAATTGTTTATTACCATACTAGTATAACTGGTTTACCTCACACTTGGAGAGACACACATCATTCACAGGTATACACACACCGGAACAAGCTAATCTGCACATGCATGCACTCAGGAGTTGGGAGACGTGGCCACAAAGGCTAATATTCGGTGTACAATGGGATCATTGTCTTGTGTTCGGTGCCTTCTCTCACAAACACACGGCCCCCGCCCTGCAGTGGCTTCCTACTCGGTGTCTTAAACACACTTTTCACACACACTGTTTCCAGGTGTTCCATGACATCTCAAGCGCTGACATCATGTCTGTATCTTACAGTACCTGAATGCATA
This sequence comes from Pundamilia nyererei, assembly GCF_000239375.1. Lineage (NCBI taxonomy): Eukaryota > Metazoa > Chordata > Actinopteri > Cichliformes > Cichlidae > Pundamilia > Pundamilia nyererei. The sequence goes on from NW_005187448.1 coordinate 1,259,398, forward strand.
TCTGCACAGACATTGCTCAGCCTGGTTTCAGTGTATTCTGTGTGCATATGCATGATTGCATCTTCTCTTTTATCCATTTTTCATGCACCTTTTCAGTGTCCTCTTTCTTGACAGACTTGAGATTGGCTCGCAGGTCCATAGAGACTTTGTGCTTGGATCCCAGCAGCGAGCGAAGGATGGCGTCAGCTGACACACGGACACGTCGAAGATTAGGCCTCTTGAATTTCCCCCTGAGGTCCAGCACCTTGATATTCAGGTCTTTAATCTGGTCGAGTGACACAGAGTGGAGGGAGCAGGATGTAGGAGTTTCTCATGGTGCTCATAGTGTTGCACAATATACGTATAACTGATATGAAACATTTCAAATTCTACTTATTGGAAATGCGCTGGGATAATAAAGTGTACCAACCTCGCGTGTGTTGAGCATGACCTTAGCTTCAATGTCATATCGCTCCTCGTCAACTACATCTATCTTAGCATGTAGCTCCCTGCAGAGATCCTACACATGCACAAAGGAAAACTTAGTATGAAATCATGTGCAGTCCTTTCTTTACTTGGTTTCTTGTCCTGATTTGCTTTATTGACATAATTTGGGAATGATCTAAGTTGTCACTGCAAAGGATGGAAAGAAAAATGAGAGATTTGGGGGAATCTGTAGCGAACATACCTGAAGCTGGCCAAGGCTCAGGCCACTCATATTTAAAGGAGGCGCTCTCTCAGCCAGGTACCTATGTTTCTCCTCCTCTTTGTCTAAAATCTCCTGCTCCAATTCCTCCTTGGCCTTTGCCACCATCAGACTCTGTCAAACCAACATAAAATGATGTTTTCCATATGCGTTCAGATTCTTTCAAAACACCTCATCACATCATTTTTTCTCAAATGACAAGTGAAACATTCAGATGCTGGCTTTCTTTCAGTTGTCTGTATCTGCTGCCCTCCTGTGGGCTGACTTCGTGTATTACACAAATAAATCAAATAAGTCTGCAGATGATTTCTCGTACCTTGAGCATCAGCTTCCTTGAGGCTGAGATCTTGGGTTTCCGCTGCATGGTTCAGATGATTCACAAGATTATCAGTAAATATGATGTATATGTAGTTTAGTAGCTTAACTTAGTTATAAAAATTGTTGAATATTGTATCAACAAGTTAGCAGCCAGATGGTCTTACCTCTTGGCTGTAAAAGAAGAGAAACATACATAATTTAAAATACCTGTTTTTGTGTTTTTTAATGTCTGTGTATCTATAGTAAGAAAACACTCACACATGTTCAGGCATCCTGCTGTTGAGATCTCACTGGAAAAGAGACGGGAGAGATTAGAAACACACACAGAAACACACGCTGAACCACTGGCAGTATTTGTTTGTCAGCGGATCAGATAAAAAATAAACAAATCCACGTGCGGATGGATTATAAAAGTCTAAAACCGAACGATATAGAAATGGAGCCAAACAATAGGTGGGGAAATTGTTAATAATGAGTTGACAGAGGATAAGAGGTGTTAAGCGGTCTTCACCTGTTTGGACAAAAGGAAGTTGCTGGTCTAGGTAACCTTAAATCCATTTTAAAGTCTGAGGTTGCTGAAGCTTTTTTGTCTTTTTTTAAATGCATGTTTAAGAAAATGTGTTTGTTGTGCATGAAAATATCATACAGGCACAAAATGTTTGTGGAATCAGTGTCCTAGTTTTTCACAGAACTTACCGAGTGCAGTTTTGCTTTTCTACCACATGCCATAAAAAACAGTGACGCATTAACACCACTAAGATGTGTTTAAGATACTTAATTTATCGTCACACCTCATTGTTAAAGTGTTGTTTTCACTTTTGTTATTACCTGGTCTTACCTTTCCTCAGTCTCGTGCCCTTTGTCCTTCATCAAATTTGCAAGTGATTTGCAGCACTCACCCTTTCACTCTTTCAATTTAGGCCAGCCTTTCTCCTCATACCTCCCCTCTCATTTCAGTATTTGGCTCCATTTGAGAATGGCACCACATAAGACCACCTAGCACGATGGGGTTACAATCTGCCTTAGCGGATTAGGAAAATTCCAGACAGATAGCCGTCCCTCATCCATCTCTTCTGTCCCTTATCCCTGTCTTTCTCCTCAGGATTATCTGGCCAAGAGGAATTTAGAGTGGCCTGTCTCCCCAAATAGACCAGGGGACAACTGATAGACAGCTGTGGTGGGTGACTGTGCTCTGGGGTGCCCAGCCTGGATCAGGGATTTATTGCTAGTAACTCATGGATGCTTATGACCCTCTGTGGTGCGGCCAACTTGGCAATGAAAAAAAACCCACCCAAAGTGTTTTGGAAAGTTTACGTCAACCTCGGATTTGAACATAGTTGCTTTGGCTGCAGATTTAAACTCCCCAGTTTGTATTATTTCAGCTGATCATCCCATTGCTTTGGCTTTATGGTAGCACAGCTTTAGTGTACATACAGTCTGTGCCCAAAGATGAACCTGGGCTGCTAGCAAAATAGCACTGAAACACTTATTATTGTCTATGTCTCTGCTATGCTTTGTCCCCGCTGTTCATCAGGTTGACATATTGAATAAACTAACACTAGATCAATCTGTATTCTCACTGTACAGAGATGCATGACACATTTTTGACAAATGCAAAGGTTAAAATATCAACACTACAGTCTAAATATCAGGAGAGCAAATCAAGAAAGCACAGATATAAAACTTGTGTCTAACTCTACACACAGAGCGTATTATGAAGGGAACTTACCAGAGTCAGAGGCAGGAGAAATGTGACCATGGATGCAGCTCGATGGACAGATCAGAGATGAGCCCTCTATTTAACTGCACCGCCCATTGTCCAGATCTCTCTTTCTTTTGTGTGTGGACGCTATTATTAGTCAGCCACGTCCTTCTTGGTACATAATCCTGCTCTGCTCATTTTTCATGTAAACAATGACAATATAGTTGGAGCCTGAAGGCTGATGAGAGTAACTCAAATGACAAATCGTAGGTGAATATGAATATGAACTATAAGCTGGCCATAGACTGCATGGAAAAAATAAATAAATAAAGGGGGAAAAAACACTTGTAAGTAGATTAAGTAGAAGTGGTGATCAACTTCTACTTAATGATCAACTTCCCCCCTTTTTGACACATTCCCATGTGTCAAAAAGGGGGGAAGTTGAGTTTTAACATCAAACAAGGGTTATATGAACATTTTTATGACTTGTGTTTTAATAACTTAGGTACGGTGAAACTTAAGCTAATAGTGACCCAAAAGGTTTCCGGACTTTTTTAGAGAACCAGTGAGAAGCATAAATCATTATTTCCATGTTTAAGCATTAATCATTAAAATGAACTGAATAGCGTTTAGAAGATAAAATGCCCGTGACCATGAGAAGCTGAGTACCACACTGGAGAGGAAACCGTGGGACGGTAGGCGGAAGCAAACACATGATTTTTGTGAAAAGGGGGGGGCAGATGCTAGAATTAAAAATGGCTAATTTGTTTTTGATGTCTTTTGTTGAAATGAGTGGTTTTAATAATTTTCAGACACACCTTGCAAATGTGCTTATAATGAGTTGGCACTCGGCCTTTTGAAGGTCGTAAGCTTCGTTCGGCGTGATGGTCCGGACTGATAAAGTGTAGGAAATGCCTTGAGTGCAGAGGGCTAAATGCAAACACGCTTACACACATAAATTGTGATTAGAATAAGTTACTGGTCAGGAGGTCCTGAACATGATGTGCTAAACCGATTTTGAATCACTAGAGGAACATTGGATAACAACATTAGATTATCAAGGCTAGGCAGAGAGGTGTTTTGGTTTTCTGTCTCTTACAGAGAAAGGAACAGACACCAGATGAGGTCTTTGATCCATGATGACTTTGTCTCTTCTGTTTGAGTCAACTTAACAGGCGTGGTACAAAGTTTGGGGCAGATATTTAAGTTCCCTTTAGGGAATATGAACGTTTCCTCTTGCACCACGATTGGGTCGAAATGTAAACAAGCTTAATACTTTTATTCATGACTAGTTAGTCTCTTGATCTAAGGTGGAGTTTGGGCAGTGCTCTGGTTTGCTGTTCTGTCCGTGGGTGGGTCTACCTCGGCTCCTGAATGCTGCCTGCACGCCTGCTTTCCGTTCGCTGATCACCTCTCAGGGATAAAAGGCCAGTGTACGTTCCTGCACTCTGGCTGGTTGTTGTTGCCCTTGTGGTGGTAATAAGACTCTCAAATTATGACTCGTTTTATGTGTGCTTTCTGGTTATCTGACCTTTCTCTCTCAGTTGGAGTTATGTTACCTACAACCTGAATAAATTGTTCACCTGGAAAACTCATGTCCTCTAAAACCACTGCATGCTTCCCCTCAATTCCAGTAAATCCTCAATAAAAAATAGACTCTCAAGACTCACCTGAAAACGCCATGAACCTGTTCTATCTTCTCCTGCAGTCTTCTGGTGCTCCACAGCTTAGTCCCTGCGCCGCGCTCCATTACTAAATACTTCCCTGTATCTTGACTTTGCACTTTATTCGTTGCTTGTGAAAATCAAGAGTTAAACTTCCATTGAGTTTTTGTGATTATGACACTAATATGGCACTAGCAGACCAATGCACAAATGCAAACTGGTCAATCACCTCTTAGGAGTGTCAAAGAGGCATTATTAACAGACTGCAGATAGCTGTACAGTGCATACTGTAGACGACCCTGCAAGCAATCAGTGCAATAAAAAGCATGATGTCACACTGACAAATGGAAAAATAGAAACTGGCATCAGTGTGCCAAGACGTCTGTCATCATATCGAATCTACCCCATATCAGATAAACAAGGGGTAATCTGAACATGGCAGGGGGGAAGAGACCCTCTTCCAAGACAAAAGAAATATTCAATTCAATTTTTAATTTAATTTAATTTACATAGTGCCAAAACACAACAACTTTTGCCTCAAGGCGCTTTATTTGGGGAGATATTGGCTCTATTTATCTGGTTTCCAGGATCATCTATAACTGATAAGTGCAAAACTGTAGACCAGGAAGTTAAACCATCAAATACACCAAAAAATGAGTTCTCACACTGCATATTAAAAGGAGATTTAATAAAGGACATTGCAGTCTGTCCCTTTCCTTCTGGATCGAGGCATGCATGTTGAGGAGGGATTAGTCCCAGACTTCTCTACGCAATCATTCTGGTGATAATAATAGGGCTTAGGCAGCAATGATAAACATTATGTTAACATTCTCATATTAACATCTTAGCACGCTTAACATATTTAACTCGTGATATTGTCATAGTGAGTACAGCTACATGAACCTGGGGCATGGTTTTGTTTACTAACACCTGAACCTCGAAGGAGAGGTTAAAATGCCAGACATGCATGTGAGGGCGTCTTTGATGGACAAAGTGAAACCTCGCCACACCGTCTGTAATCCAAATGAAGACAAAAGGGTGGCTGCACCCACACAGTCCCACCACAGAAATTCTAAACACATGTCTGCTGTTACTTATAAATAGGTTGCTTAAGTTTCCTACAGATATATACAAAGATATTCATATTGTCTAATAATTTGAGGTGCTGTCTGATGAGATGATTTTATGTGTAAAATGTGTAAACTGAGAGATAAATAAACCTTAACTCAAGAGTCGGAATGAGCAATGCTCAGTGAAATTGCAAAAAACTTAAGAGCTGTGACTCAGACTCTACAAGCCTCAGTGAGAATGTTAAAGGTTAAAGTTCACGACAGTACAATTAGAAAAAGGCTAAGCAAATATGGCTTGTCTGAAAGGAGACGGCTTCTGCTCAGGTGTTGCGATGGCCCGGTTAAAGTCTAGACTTAAGTCTGATTAAAATGCTGAGGCAGGACCTTAAGAGAGCTGTGTACAAATAAATGCCTGGAAACTGAACTGAAACAACATTTAAAGAAAGAGAGGCCAAAACCTTCCAACAACAATTTCCAGAAACTGATAAAAGTCACACACACACACACACACACACACACACACACACACACACACACACACACACACACACACACACACACACACACACAGAGGCATTCTGTTTGCAGTCCTGCACAGTGTGTGTCAACAGATAATGGAGAATGTAAACCAAAGAGGGAAAAAACAGAAAAAAACTTTTTAAACACACAGATTATCTGAGAACTTGGATAAGCCCGACACAGATTCATGCACACAGACTGGTGTACACACACACACACGGACATTTTCCTCACTTAAAAGTGGCGAGACAGACCTCTAGTGGTTTAATATTTACACAGCAGCTCCATCTCTAGAAGCTGAGAAGCTGGAGGCTTGCCAACGATTTTTGAAGTGAGCTCTGGTCAGTGAAGAATGCACTCCAACATAAACTAATCAACAGACGGTCCCATTGGTGTCAACATCAGGAGAACATTGTGAGTCCACATCTGACACCACTCTAGTTCTTAATTAATTGTAGCTCTATTTTCCATGTTTGTCAGATTCCCTGGAAAGATGATGTTTAAACAGAGAAGAGCTCGAGAGGATGTGGAGGGTGAAGGTGACGGTGGTCCCCGTGGTAATCGGAGCCCTCGGTGCGGTGACTCCCAAACTAGGCAAGTGGCTCCAGCAGATCCCGGGAACAACATCGTAGATCTCTGTCCAGAAGAGCGCAGTCCTGGGAACAGCTAAGATACTGCAGGACCCTCAAGCTCCCATATAGAAATGAATAATTGCACTGAGACACGCTTAAAAGAAGTGGATGACACTTTGGTGTTGTGAGGGAGAAAAAGATGCAAGTTAATGTATGTTTTCATATAATGCTGTAGATACATGTTTGCTATTAGCTGGTATCTTGTCACTTTCATAACTGTCCCATCACATTCTAGTCGACCCCCCCAAAACAACACTTTTTTAAATACTTATTTATTCTAGATATTGGCCCAATTGCTTATTGTCAGAGGGTTATAAATGTAATCTTACCAGCTAGCTGACAACTAGCTAGCTAAAAAAAACAATAACAGCTGGTCAAAAACTACCTTTATGCAAGCTAATGTTAGTCTCAAGTGTCCTAAAAAACAAAGTTTCCCTCTGATAAACAGTTTAGTTACATTCTCACATCATATAAGCAGCTACAAGCAGCTGACACCTGCAATGCAGCAGTGCTTACTGACAAAAATGTCCAGAATATCCTTTAAAACTCACCTCAGTGCCTTCATCAGACAGAAGTTAGCTTCACTGACTCATCAGCTTTACACTTTAAATTTCACAGCCTCCTCCAGAGTAAACAGAGGTGGACACAGGTATATTGGCAGTTGAGGTAAACAGCAGACTAAAAGCCTAAACAGGGCATTCAAACTCATTTTACATCAGGGGACACATACACCTGGTTACTTTGGTGTAATATTAATGACTGTGGGGAGATTAGATTAGATTAGAGTTCTTGCTGGGCCCTCATTGTTTGACACCCCTGGATTACACTCACTACAGATGAACAGCCACTAAATTCTGTTGACTGCAATCTGCTGACCTCTAGTGGTGAGATTTTACACACTGTACCTTTAAAGGTGTAACCTCTCCACGGCTCTACTTCACATATATTCTCTGTGAAACCTGCTCTCCACACAAATCCACACACGCAAACATACTGCTTAATACAATGATCCATCTCTACTTCTTGCAGCACTCCTTGTCCTTTGCTGACTCATGCGGTGTGGCAATGGGGGTTTTCCACAGGAACACGAGAAGTTGCTATACAACTAGCCCTTTATTCTAAAAGTGCACCGAGCCACACAGCTAAACATATCACACACAGACTGCTATATTCTTGATATACACACAAAAACACGCACAAGATGATTAAATGAACAATAAATTCTATGTCTCCTTGACAAGAATCTGCTGATGCTTAGGTCTGGATGAACTTCATGCTGGGTGTGCACACACGTTCCTGTAGGTGAATCTGTGTGGGTGGATGTTTGTGTGCACATGCCTCAGGCTCACTGTGCTTCTCATTAGTCCTCCAAACCGCTCAGAACAAAAGGTGCCCTGACTTCAGCACACACGCAATAGCAGGAAAACCATGCCACTGTGTGTGTGTGTGTGTCTATGTGTGTGTGTTTTCCAGAGGCTACAACAGCAAGGTTAACGCACAACCGGAAACAGATGAGCTTAGCAATTAATGGTCTGAATCTAAAATAAACTGTGGCTGACAGTTCAGTGCTAAAAGACTTTAGTGAACAGTGAAATGAAGTGAAACACCATTTAAAAATAGAAGACCAACTAAAATATGTCAGAAAAATCTGGATTACAAAAATTTATTATTATTATTTTACAGTTCTAATACTGTACATGGTTTAAGCAAATATGTAGTATACAGAGTGCAATATATCAGAAACAAAATACTTCAATTCCATCTTTAGAAAACCTCAAAGATCTGCTCATTCTGTAAGTTAAAGTTTTCAAAGTAAGTCAAACCAACCCTTCAAAAACAAGCCTGCAGAACAAATCGACTCCTGTTTCAGCAGCGTCAAAAACTTCAAAAATGAAGATGCTACTGAAACATCAAGGCACAAAGCGTAAACTGTTCCCAGAAAACAGCTTTTTTATGCAGGAGTCTCCAAATTGTCCTTAAGCAATGAGATCAGGACAGAAACAAAGTCTTTATCCACAGTTTATCAGATTCCTATACTTTGAATGACTGCAAGTGAATGAGGGAAGACAAGATGGGTTTCTGTGACACTTGTTCTCAGTCGTTTGTTCCATGGTCACTGATGACCTTTTTGTGCATCCTCTGGATCTGGTGAGTTGTACTACTTTCCCCTTCTTATTGATTCCCTCCAAGGAAGAAGGAAGGCTGAAGGAAGAGAAAAAGATTTTTATTTCTTTTATTTTTTACCATTGAAAAACGAAATAAATAATTTAAAACACGCACACGCACAGATATGGTTATTAACGTCTATGTTCAGCAGCAGGGTCGCTCAAAAGTGCATTTGTAATGAGTTAAATTGCACTGTTACCACGGCTCCTAAGTTAATTTGGGCACTTGACTAGAGCTGCTCTCTTAAAGAACCATCGCTGCAGATTCCTAAACTGTGAGCTCATAGTTCAGACTCACACATTTGGGTCACGAGTTCATTTGAGATGACCGGTTTCATTAAATAACTCTGGTTCCATTAGATGGTGACGACTGTACCCTTGATCTCAAAAGTCACAACGACAGATTAACACCCTTAGTGTCCCACTGCTTCATGTCAACTAAACCCATAAGGAAAGTCAGTGTGTGTGTTTGTGCGCGTGTTTAAAAATACTCGACTGCTTGGTGAGGGAGGGGCAGGCAGATGTTATTTTGAAGGCTCACGTTGCATCTTAATTATGTCCTGAAGTGAAGCTGGTTTGTGTCTACTGAGGTGTAGTACAGGCAGATGACCATAGTAAGAAAAACTCGCAGAGGACTCTAACTCGGTGGAACATCTAAACACTGAAGTGGTTCTTGTAAATAACCTTCAGCACGAGCTTAACGTGAGTGCTTCTCAGCTCTGTGTCACCTCATTCCCAAGAGTCTCGGTCTTTTCATTCCTTTCCATCCAGCTATTGCAACAACTTGTTTGGTGATTAGCACAAAAAGGAAATAACATGTTAAGTCAGGTGTTTTACTGCCAGCACACGGCTGTGCGTTTAGCTGCCAATTGCTTGAAAAACCAATAATAATAATAATAATAATAATAATAATAATAATAATGATGATGATGATGATGATGTTTGTTTAGCTGAGGTATTTGCTTGGGATTCACTGCCAGTCTCAGTTACTGGGAGTGAACTTGAGGATATTTGAGCAATGAGAGGGTGTGGTGCCACTCTCTCCATAAAATGATTTCTACATAAATGAAATAAAAGCTTTCCCACGCCAATAAGTCACACTTTGACTTCTAGCTATTTCAGTCCAACCAGACAACAACTTAGGATACCTTCGACAATCAGAGCTCCTCGTCCTCCCCAGTGCTGCCCAGGTGTCCCGTAGACAGGTGCCGGTTCCTCCCGGTCTGCACGGCTTGTAGGTTCTTATAGCGCACCAAAGCCAGAGCAATCTCTGCGTTCCACGCTGTGCCGTCCTGCGGACACCGAAAGTCAATTTCCTTGCCCGTAACCATGACCACAGTGAAGTACACCAGCCCTCGCTTATACTCCACGCAGTCCACCGTGACCATGCGCTCAAAGTGAAGCTCCTTGACTTTGGAGCTCGACGCCAAACCCGGAGCATCACCGCCGCCTCCTTTGCAGTTGTGCAGGCGCAGCCCGTCCTCAGTGAGGACGCAGCGCTTCTTCTTCCACAGCTGGAGAAGTCCGCTGCTGCGCTTCTCTAGCAGTCCGTCTCTCATCGCCTTGGCCGCGAAGGACATTTCCACGCTGAAGGAACCTCTTCAGTACCAGACACTAGACAACTTAATCCTCTGATAGATACTGAATCTATTAAATACGCATCGCGTGTCTTGCCGTATCAACGTCCCTCGGGGAAACAGATGCGCTACAGTAAAGATGATGTTAAACACATTTGTCTATTACAACAAGGTTTGTGAATAAGTTCCGTCTGTGCGCAATGACAGGACACCGTGCGGGTTGGTAGGCTGCTCTGCCTGGATATGTTTGAACATGCCCGGCTCCTGTCTGGACCTTCTCCCCCTTTCAACTAGCACCCGCCTCCTTCTCAGTGACGGCAGGAGAAGATCCGGGCTGTTTATGAAATTCCCATCTTGAGTGTGTGCGTCAGCGTGCAGTGCGCGCGAAAGAAAGACAGGCACAGAGAGTCAGTTAGTGCACGCTGACAGTTGTGTTTTACAGCACTCTGCATAGCAGCCTGTGTTGCAGTGGTGGAGAGAGTGCTCAGAACTTTAACATAGCAACACCAGGGTAAATATACTTCTTAGTCTTTACGAGTTAGCTCACTCAAGTAAAAAGAAAAAAGTATTAAATAAGCAAAAGTAGTGCAGAATGGCCAATATCAGAATAATGGATTATAATTACGAGTACACCAGTATGTTCATGTTTAATGCTGCCAGTGGTAATTATGGGCCTAACTTTATTATTGGTTACCATTTTTTCTTCTGTTTATGCTATTCATCTTCAAAGCAACTCGTTATCAACGTGAGAGCTGTGGAGGAAAGTGCAACATTTTTTAAAAACTGAATTCCACAACAAAGGTAAACACAGAGTAGATGGGTTCAGGCCTGACCATCTCCCTTTGAGGTCGCAGTGCACCTGTAGAAAAACCTGCTAACACACCTTTCTGTATAAATGAGTAAACTAAAATGCTAATATGCTTAAAGTGCAATAAGCGCTCATTTATAAGCCTTGAAACTCCTTATTAGAAACTATGTAATCTCGCCTCTCTGAGAGCTGGAATGTGAGTGGGTGGCATGGCGGATAAAGTTGGATAAAGAGTTCAAACTGCTGAATGACTAATCAGCCGGTTAGTGATCATCACCTTCTGGAAACAATGTCGTTACAAGGTAGGGCTACACGCAAAGATGTCCAACAGATTTCACATTAAGGATGAAATATTTACAACTAGTGAAATAAAAATGTATATTTCATTTGATTAACAGATTATATTTTCATAACTTTAGAGCTCCGCTTTCACTTCTCTGTCGAACTTCTGTGGGAAACATCAGTGATGGAATTTGTTGGTAAATTCTTTCTGACATTCTTACGTGATAGATAAGCTTTGTGGGTGGAGTGTATCTGTGATTCCCCTAATTTTACAAGATACTGGACTTACCTGGTCCCAGTGTGTCGCGTGGTGTGAGAGGAATGGATACGATGTATCCTGCACGCGTCGTTTCTTAAAACCAAAACAGAAAGCACCACCTATGATACTCGCCTCAGACACAAACCGAGACAAGGAGGCCGAGGAGGCAGTTTCACTTCACTTTGTGCCAATAAAAACAATGACACCAAATACATTCTCTCTGTAGTTTATTTATCATCATGCTATTCAGAAAGCATACCGCAATTGTGAAATTTTAGATGGCTGTATAGGTTATCTTGTGATGTTAAAAGGTGATCGTCTGACAAAAAGTGATTTCCGTTGATTGTATGTCTTTTTGTGTGTGTTTGTGTGCTGTTCTTTTTAATATCTCTGTTTATATTGATAAATAGTCTGCAGTCAGCACCATTTACGAAGGTGTTATATATAAAATAAAAAACTCATCAGTCTAGCAGGTTTCTTTTTGACATTATTGTACACACTCTATATTCTATAATATAATCAATCCACCTAAAACATCTTTGTATAACTGTTGTGTTATTTGGTGCAACCTCTGCTGCAGTGACAGTTTTACATTCGTTATTAAAGGATGTATAAAAGTCTCTGATTGCAGCTTCTACCTCATGACAGAAATATATCTTCTGACTTCAAGTGGCTCGATATCAACCAAGAGAGATGTTTGACACACGTTTCACAGACCAACAAGTGATTTACAACCATTTAAGTACGAACAATAATTTCGGGCCAAATACCGGAAATCGTTTTTGGCAGGCGATCATTTTTTATGACAACACCAGGGGTTGCAAGTGTTGAGAGAAAAAATAATTCTTAATGAGAGGACGATATTTTAGAGTGCAAATCACCCATGCAGTTTTACATAGATATTCATGTTCACTAAATGTGCATATGTGGCAGCACTGCAATAGTATTCACCTGTTTCTATGGGATTATGAAGGTGTCATCCTTTCGACTGTACAGTTTATAAAAGCAGCTTTCTATCAAGCGCGCCTGTGGATATAGGTCGTCTGCCCCCTGCAGGAAGAGCCAGGCAGTGCAGTAATCTGGAGCTGTGCTGCTGAAGATACGCGGTTCCTACTGAGTGTGCGCCAGCGCCCCGGCTCCCAGTCCATAGCCAAATCCTTTGGGACCAAAGTTTTTGCCGTAACAAGCTGTTGAGAACAAAGGTAATGCCATAAGACTCCACACTTTGCCATCCTCCCATATATATTAGACAAAGCTCACTGTGGCCTGCTTGGATCAGCTTTGATTTGAGTGTTTGATTTCCATCTGGCAAACATGATATTCCTCGATTGAATTCCTCACAGGGACCAAAGTTTCTTCAGGATTGTTGGTAGAAGGACTTTTGACTTCCCCCTCAAATGTGTTTCTTAGGCCATGCTGTCTTCTGGATCTACAGACTCACAGATTGAGTTAGCATTAGCTCAAGCTGGTGTGCACCACTTAGCAACGGCCTTAACAAATACATTTTACATATGAGCAAACTAAAGAATATATTGCACCACAGCTCCCATGCTGGTTCTTCTATATACAGACTATTTCATTTGTGCGCCTCTAAATGCTCAGTGTTACCGCTCAAGTGCAGATTCTGTGGCTGAAACATGATACCAGCGTTAGATTTACACCTTTGCGGCTGTTAGATTGCAGGAATGAGTAAACACTTTAATTCAGGAGTTTTAATTCTGAACTTTGTTTGCTGGGTCTCATATTCCTCAGCTACATAGCCCATACTGAGAACCTGAAAAACGTGTTTCTCTGTATGTGCCTATACATGGGGCTGGGTTGACCCAGACACAATAAAGGGGTTAATGTGCCCGTATAACAGAATATTGAGCTGAAAGCTGTTGGACCCTGGGAGCATTGATAAGCTCCGCTATTCATCACCAGTGGGTTCAATTTACAGTACACACCTACAAGGTATTGTGACAAAATAATAAAAACGAATATGAGCCTGTGATGTTGTGTTAACAACATTGTTGGATTATACACTTGCCGGCCACTTTATTAGGTACACATGTTTAACTGGTCGTTAATGCAAATGTCCAATAAGCCAATCACATGGCAGCAAGTCTGTGCATTTAAGCATGCAGATGTGATCAAGATGACCTGTAGAATTACTATGGGGAATTTCAGAAACTGCTGATCTACTGGGATTTTCACACAGCGATCTCCAGGGTTTACAGAGGATGCTCTGAAAAAGAGAAAATATCTAGTGGGTGGCATGTATCTGGAAGAAAATGCCTTCTTGATGCCAGATGTCAGAGGAGAATGGCCAGACTGTTTCAAGCGGATAGCCAGGCAATAATAACTCAAATAACTGCTTGTTACAACCAAGGACATCTTTCTCTGACTGACCTCTGTCTCCTCTGTCAGCTAATAACGGCACTGAGTGTCGCGATCCTGGGTCTTTTTGACCCAACGTTTTGAGTTTTACTTTATTTTGATGTTTATGATTCATGTTTAAGTTCATTGGGTTTTCTAAGTTCACTTGTTTATTAGTTTCCCCTTGTGTTTTCCACCCCTGTGTTAAGTCTCTCTTGTCCTTTATATGTTTCATGTCCTTTGTTGTCAAGTTCACGTTGTCACGTCTGCGTTTCATTATGTTTCCTGTTTTATTTTGAAGAGGTCCCGTGTTCCTGTGTTCAGTGTATTCAGCTTTATGTTTCCCCTGTGATGTAGTTATGTTCCTGTGTGTCAGCTGTTTCCCCCTGTGTTCCCACTTCCCTCATTAGCCTCCTGTGTGTATTTAGTCCGTGTTCTCTCACTCAGTCTTTGTCAGGTCATCTGTTGTTTCACCGTGTTTCCAGGTCTGTTGATATCAGGGTTTTTCATGTTGTATTTTAGTTCACCTGTTTAGGTTAATGTTTAGTTTGTCTTTGCCCATTGTTGTGTCTTTTTGTCAGCCTTATTAAACGGCTCGCCTTTTGTTAATATTCAAGTTTTGTTCCAAGTTCGGTCATGTCTGCATTTTGGGTCCACTCTTCACAACACATACAGTCTGCCTCAGCGAGACTGTGACACTGAGGCTACTATGTGCAAACATTCAAAATTGGATGATAGAAAATTGAAAACATGTTGTCTATCCTTAATTTCTGCTACAACGTTTGGATGGCAGGGTCAGAATTTGGTGTACATCCTGCCTTTTATCAACAGTTTAGACTGCTGATGGTGTAGTTGTGTAAGAGGTAGTTTCTTGAATCACTTTGGGCCCATTAGTACAGCTTGAGCACTGATTAAACACAAACAGCCTACCAAGTGCTACTGCTTGTCTTCAGATGGCTTCTTTCAGCAGAGTAATTCACCAGATCATCTCAAAGTGGTTTCCTGGACATGACAGTGAATTCACTCAAAGGGTCTTTACATTCACCACATCCCAATCTAATAATTAAGTTCAGTTCATTTTGTTTATGTAGCACATTATCACAAACACAGTTACCTCAAAGCCCTTCTTACTACAGTTAAAGACCCTACAAAAATAGAGCACTTTAGGGATGTGGTAAAACCGGAGATCTGTGTCATGGATGTGCAGCAGACAAACCTGCAGCGATTGCGTGATGCTGTCATGTCAGCGTCTAATCGGTGATGTGAAGAATTCAGGCAGTTTTCAAGGCAAAATTGGTTCAAGCCATTACTAGCAACGTGTACCTAATAAAGTGGCTGGTGAGTGTTTGCTGGTATTTATTGAAATGAGTCAGAAAGTAATAGATAAAGTTATTTTTTTCATTTAGCACATAGCTTGATAGCTATACAGTGCATAGTTTGTGTAATTAATTTCTAATAGGCTTACAGATTTTGATGAAGAGAACCTTTCGGAGTCATTGTTTAACTTGTTGCAGGCATGAACTTTGAATCCCAGGTTTAGAGTTCAACTGAAATCATAAAACTTCTATTTTTCTGGGTAACTGCACCCTCTGTTGGATTCTAGGGTTTATTACAACTCATTTGGCCATTCTTATAAAAAAGGAGTTCGTTTTTAACCACAAGCCTCATTTATAAAGACTTTTTTTTTCTTTCAGCCCAAGTTATATATATTTAGTGTTCCTATCACCTATATTATCTGTTTCAGATCCTTCCTGGGTCTGAATGGGTTAGCTTTCCTAGCTTTGCGCCCATGGAAACACATCTTAATTGTGACAGTCATTGACCCATGGGAAATGTTTGAAGTTTGGACCCAATGTGGAGGTATGTTACACCTGCATTCTTTTTAAAGGCCAGCAGGTGGCAGTAAGTGCTGTTGTCTGGTTCTATAGAAGTCTTTGAAAGAGAGAGTTTTACCTTTGCAGTAGATTTCCCCTTCCTTATCAGCTAGTGTGGTTGATTCAAGGCTCTTCCCACAAGTGGCGCATGTAAAACATCCAGACTTATGCCATGCCTGTAAACATATACAAGCCTCGTTTTAAAGCAGTTGTGTTTTTCTTGCATGTGCGCATATATGCTTGTGTTTTGCTTACACTCCCAGCTCCCATCACTTTCTCAGCAGCGTAGACAGACTTGCCACAGCGAGGGCATTTGTCTGATCCTCCAAACTTCTGAGCTAGCTTGGAGGGGTTTGGGTTGGTGGTAGGACGATGGGGACCGGGTCTGATGGGTAAAGAAGGCAACAAAATGTGGATAAGGAGCCTTAAAACCATCAAAAAGTATGCTTGCCTGTGTGTTACTCACTCTTCAGGTTTAATTCCCAGGGACTCTCCTTTGTCCATGCTGAGGGTTCCTGCTCCTTGGCCATAACCATAGCCTTTTGGCCCATATTTCTTACCATAGCATGCCTTGCAGTAGACTTCATCCATATGAACAGCAACAGTGGTGCTGTCCAAATTCTTCCCACACACCACTGTACAAAGAGACACGTTATTATTGTTTTGCATACTACTTTTCGTTGAGTACGTTCATGTGTTTATAAAGGCTCCCAACTGTTTGCCTTATAAGGAACATTTTCTTTGAAGGAACATGTTCTCATCTAAATTCCATCATAGGAATGTTTGATTGTGATGCGAGAACACAAATAACTCCTCCAAACCCCATGAACCCACATTTCTTTCAAGATATCTAATTTATCATTATGAAGGATTTACAGTACACAAGAGATGAATACTTGTATGTGGAGTGGTCAAAATGTTTTGTCTGATGTTTCCTTTTTGAATTGCTGTGAGCATTTTAGCAATCCTGCTAGATTGTATCACTTCCAGGAAATCCTGTTTCCATTACTCGCAGATGCATATTTGCAGTTTTACCAGACAGCTCAACAACTGCTATCGGTGCAAGGCCAGTAACTATAGTACTTTTGACTAGGATAGGGTTTGCAAGAGTTCAGGAGAGGTGGAGGCAGATGATTGGCTATGGCAACACCTAAAGAGAAAAGCCAAAAGAAGAATAGACACTAAACAGTGGTCTTCAGTGTGAGAGCCATCAGTGTCCAAGCCAGAAAAAGCCAAAAACAGGAGCACCACTAGGAGCGCAACCTGAACCAAGATGGCGCCCGGGGTTTACTGGGTTCTCCACCTTAAATTCATCGCTGGTAGTTCTACCATCCTGATGCATATTAAGGAGAACATTCAGCATAGACAACCTGAAATGTGCTGCTATTTCTTCCTAGTTTTTGAAGTGGACTTCCAGGGAGTGACGCAGCGATAACAGGAATGGTCCCAGAGGTTTACAAAAAGCAGGAAACCAATCTAGAAGTCGATAGAGGCCAGAAATACACCGGCGTCCTTTTGGTTTTTTCATCGGCCTAGTTGCAGACTGTTTTAATCACATTTTATAAAGACACAGGACTCCTCTAGGTTAGTAGACTTTTTGCTCGTGTGACTCCTTGGAAGATAAAAAGGTTTTGTAGTGCTAACACATCAATGTAAATAACTGGATTTTATAAAGATACAAGACTTTTATATGAAACTGGCTAATCCTGAAATGTGTTGATATTTTTTCTCTCTGCAGCTCAGCTGAATAGACTCTGACAGGAAGTTAGAGCAAAAGGGGAACTGATCAGCTTAAGGCTCAGTTTCTAGGAGACACACACACACACACAAAAATGAATAGACCAAGATGTAGTTCAAATATAGCTCAGCCAGACTTATACAGCATTTTCTCTTTGTCTGCACATACAGACAGCTCATACACATTAGGTTAATATTACATGTGCCTGTAATACGTGCCAAAAGTTCACTGGGCTCCACAATCACAGGAAACAGCAAACTCACTGCACAGGAAGCAGGATCTATGGAAGCTCCGCCCGTCACAGAGAACCTCTTCTGCAAAGTAAACCGTCTTTGAACAGCGGCCACACTTGTTTCCTCCTCCCAAAGGCATCCTTTAGTGATCCATGTTACACAGACACAAAAACACACATATTCTGATATGAAATGAAGCTTTTGGTAAAACAGACGGTAGAAACAGCTGGAAATGCACCAAAAGGACCTTAAAGGTGCTTTAATTAATGAGTGGAAAGGGCCCTGAATAGAAAAACAGATGAATCAGTGGACTGTTAAATAGAACCATCATGGAAACGCAAACAGTTATTGTTTTAGGAAACCTATTTAAACAGCCTTATTTGGTTGCCTGTACATCTGGCTTTGTAAGGCTAGGCTAGTAATTATGTTCCTGCCAGTTCTTTGTGGTTTCTGTAACAGACAATCAAGCCAGAACTGCGGTGGAAAATTCTAGAAGAGTTCTTTTCTGTAAAAGGGCCAAAAACGAAAGGTCTCTTTCTTTAAAAAAATAGAAGCAGTCATTGTGGAAGTTATGCGTAAGCATGATTTCCTGAGGAATGTTAAAGTGGATGGCATGTGAAAACCCTGCCATCCAGTCTGTTTCTGTCCAATGTGCTATTAGCACAACCCTCCCTGTCCATTCTTGCATATCTACTTCCACATTCCTGACCGTGTAAACCCTCCTCCCCCTTTTTCATGGTCATGTCTCACATTTATCATCTACAGCTTTAGCCCGTCACCACACAGCACCTAACACCTGCAGTTGTGTTTTATACGGCTCAAAATATGTCAAAAAAATTGACAACTCCATCAAGGTTAGCTTGTTTTTTCTAACTTAGACCACCTAAGACTTCTGGGCACAATATACAGTATGACTCACTCAGAAATAACAGGCGGTACCACATGGCCTCTGACTCTATTTGAAAATGTTAAAAATAACTTGGTACTTATACTTACTGTGAATATGAGCTCATTTCACTATGATACAGAACCATACAGGCGTGTCAGGCTGCTGGTGCACGCTGCCTTTTTAAACACAGTTACAGTTAAGGGAACTAATGCAGTTTTCTTGGATGTAGCTGAGCCTTTAGAAAACTCTTATTCCAGTTTATAAATTATACGAGTTATTTATACATATCATGTACAGTCACATGGCTTCTTGTGTGTTAAATTATTCTGCACCCTACATCTTTCATGTAGAATTTAAAAGTGCTACTATCAATGAAAATAATTCTACAAACAGGGCTGTGTTGCTTGATAATCACTGATATTTGGCTTTGCTTTGCAGCTTTAAGTTGAAGCTCAGTCATATTGTCTTGTATAGAAATTGAAAAAGTCACAGCTACAACTCACAAAGAGACCACAGGCACAGCCACGGAAGTCTAAACTGTAAAGTTTAGGGAAGCAGTGGTGAATGAGAGTTTTGGATGCATAGCTCAGAAGAAAGTGAAAGGTCTGCATCGTAAATGTTTGTATGAGGAAGATGGAGACTAGCTGGCATTTTCAGTATCCGCTCATAAAGGATGGCAGTTTGCGTAGTTTTACAGTCTTGGAACATTCCTCAATCCCACTTAAAGCAGAAATGCCGGGAATGTTTTTGGACCAAGCAGTGACGGAAACATTTTAGAGTTTTCCAGCTGCCGACTTTGGAAACTATGCCTTGAAATCTCAAATAAATGTCTCACTCTTCCATGTCATTTTGGAAGGGTGACAATCAGCATCAGCATCAGTGGTTAAAAGCTTTTGTTGTTAGCAATGAGCCCGGCTCCCAGCTTCAGGACCGAGTATGTAGATGAGAAGGTGAGGAAAATGCTCGTGGATAATCAAGGCTTTCAGTAATTGCTTAACTTTGTGTGGTGCTGTTGTTGATGCTTGTTCACTGATAGAATGGGACTGAGTTGACAGTCAGTTTGACCACAGGAGGGGAAATTCATAGAGAAGTGGGAGAATTGTCACTTGATGGATGAAAAGGTTACTGGAGACATTAGTTTTCCTTACATATATGTTACATAAATATTCTGTGTATGATGAATTCCAGCTCATGCTGATTGTGGTGGCTTTGCATGTTTAGACCTGCAAGGACACGCAGATATGAGAATGCTTTAGGGAAGGAGCAGTAAGGACTGGAAACTCCTACAAATCAGGAAGTCCACTAACAAATTTAATGTGGCAGCATGTGATATCTGTGTGATTCAGGCAGAGCGTAATGTTGGTGAAAGTTAGTAGGAACTTGCTGTGCTGTATTTTCTTTATTGTGCATTACTATTCCTCTCTTGCGTTAATGTTTAGCTGCTCACTCTGAAACACTTTGCTGTAACGGAAACATAAAGGCACCCTGTGGTATTGTGGTATCATAAGTGTTGCAAGTGTCTTTCCCATCATGCATCAACAAAATAAGAAATTAGACAGAAGCAAACAGAATCCATAAGAACTCAAAATAAAAAATCTTTACTTACTTGCAGCAAGTAGAAGCTGTCAGTGAGGGATGATGGGCAGGAAGATCTTTCACAGGTCAGAGTAGCGTAAATGGAGCTGTGTGGTATGTTTAGGAAACCAGCTGTCCACAGTTAACTTTAAGTATGCAAGAAAAATAAAAAGGTCAGTCCTCTTAAAAACCTGATTTGAACAACTTTTACTGTGTTGCTATCCTTCAGGAGAGTGTTGGTGCGCTCCTCTCCGCTTTAACACTGTTCCAGATGTGTCGAAAGGGAGGAGCTTCTGCTGTTGCTGCTTCAGCCTGTAAACTTAGTCTGTGTGGAGGATCAGGGGAGCTTACTGTCCAAGTGAGAGCGAGAGGTGGGGTTGAACAGGAGTGAGCCGGGCTTCAAAAGCTGTGTGCTGGCTCGCACAGCCGAGAGATTTTCTTGTTGATTGCACTCCGTGTTTTGCAACTCTCTTGCACAAGGGCTGCCCTTCAATTTGTCAGACAGCCGCCAACAAACACTGAACCGTGATACTAAACTACGTGAACTTCACATTGCTGAAAGACTTTCATCATGCATAAACATTAGTGTTCCAAACTGTGATCAGGGAGGATGTTTTTTCTTGAAATGCAGACAGAACACAGGGCTTTCCTAGATTTCTTTAAGTTGTAATAAGAATGTGTAAAAGTGACCTTCGAAATAAATGCACAGAGAATTCGCTTATTCGATTATTGTTAATGTTTTAATACGGTGCTTAGCATTTTTATTAGACCAGCACCCAATGTCAGGTTTACCCCACAGCTGCCCTAAATTAACAGTATTATTATTATTGAGATGTTAAGTTACAGTTATTTACGTGTATTTCTGAACAGAAAAGATTTAGTTTTATTGGTTGAATGTTATGCTTGTCAAATTTCTGACTTTGCTGAGAAATGCAGTTAGCTGGCTCAGATTTATGCTCAGATTTGAGCATAAAACCATGAATTCGTTTTGTCATTTGCCTCATAAATAAAAATGTACGTTTTAGCTTCGTTTTTGACAGATTTCTAAAGTATTTGTGTCTTCGTGTTTTTGTGACATCTCATCTTAACAAGCTTCACAATCAGTAGACTTCTTACTCTGTTCTACTACCTGCTCACAGGTTAACCTTTAACAGCTAATCAGTTTGAGTTCAGCTCTCAGCGTGATGTAATTTCAGAGTGATTCTATTTTATTACCAGAGCATTTAATGACCTTTAGGCACGAGCAGCAAAAGGTCACCCTGATATGCTTAATGGATGAGAAACAACAGAAACAGATGTGAAAATGTGTATACGAAGCATCCAGCTTTAACATGACTTCACGCTACTGCCATCATGTGGTTAAGATGGGTAATATCAGCAGGATGCATTCCTGATTTTAATGTTAGATGCTTTTTGGAAATTTACTGGGTACCTTGTGCTGTCATTTTCTGGGAATAAGAAGAAAAGGAGAAAGTTTTCAAGGCTTTTTCAAAACTAATCGGCTTGTTTATATGATACCCTTCAATGCCCGGGTGGCACGGTGCCTGTGATGTTGTCATTGTTGCAATAAAGTGTTTGAGTTCATTTAATAAAAGTTAAGTAGTACAACCAAGTGTTTTAGAGTACCACGGCTGACAAACCTAATGGTATTTTTCTTATTCGTATGTGTAGAGGGATTTCTGAGGGCTGCCCTTTAAGACAGTCACAGCATCGCTTGGAGTTTAGAAGTGACTGACGTAGATCTTCATGCTATTTTAATGGCTTCTTTTTTGCCCGTTTTTCACAGAGAGACAAACAAACTGCTCCAATTACATTACCTCTTCCTCAGCTTTCACCTGAGCAGATTAATAATAATAATAATAATAATAATGTGGGCATTCCCTCTTAATTATGTGCTGAGATTATACATGGCCTAAAGTGAGAGTGTACTCATTTGCAGAAAGAAGCAAAGCTCAGTAGAAGCCACTTGACATTAAAGTGTGCAAGAGGAGCCCTTTAATGAGCCATTTTCTGTTGGTGGCATTTGGTGCTGGCAGATTCAATGACAGGCAGCGTTGATGAATGCAGTCAGATTCTTTCAGTTCCCCTTTTCCATCAAGCTGAAGTGAAATGGGATTAGCTCGTGCAGCATGCATAGAATAAATGAGACTAATTGCAGTTCAGGACATCAAGTGACAGATTCATTATTGTCTTGTTGTGTGCCGAGTCAGTGCTCACGTTTTCATAGTGCCACTGACTTCAGGGCAGCCTCGCATCACCACATGAGCAGCATTCTGCAGTTTTCTATATGTCAGTTATTATTTGCTTCATGTAATACAAATAAGGACAACTGCTGTCTGTGTTGTCCCTTATGCTAAGTTTACCCTGACACAAACAGCTAACGCCTTCAAGATGAACCCAACAGTATTCAGCGATCTGCAGAGCTGTGACTTCTGGAAAGTGTGTGCATGATGATGTTGTTGTTAACCTAAGACTTTGAAGGTTGCAGTAATGTTGCAACATCCACTGATCGTTGTCTGTCATGTAGTGAAAGAACAGCCTTCTTGTTTGTTGTGTTGTGCAGCCTCAGTCACTTCAAGCTTCCTTATATTGTAAGGGGAAGAATAACATGGAGACAAAAGCTATAACGCGCCGAATTTGTTCAGTGAGATCACAGATCAAGTGATCAGTAGAAACTTTCTCGTACAGATTTAGTGTAAAACCAAAAACGTGGTTGGATATTAGAAAGGTTTTAGGCACTTGGTTTCATTTTGTAGACCCAGAGGGAAAGCCCAGTTTTTATATGCAGACTGTGTAACTGCAGTGATCAGTGTAATGATTTAGCTTTCATTTTTACAGCACCTCCTTTTTTATTTAAGTATTTCAGAGCTTCTTATTTTTTCTTGAGACATTAAATAAATAATAATAAAATATAGGTAATGCATGTCATATTTATTACCATATTTAACAATAAAACATAATATTAGCAGGTCTGCCTTGATTCTGTACCTTCACTAAACCTTCTGGCGTTGTGATTTACAGCTTTTCCACCGGTTAGACTTTGCTTGAACTTGCTGGTCTCAAACTAACATACTGTAATATGAAGATGATACTCTGCCACCATCTAGTGGCAATCATACATTCAGACAAAGCAGAGTCATAAGTCCAGTAGGAACAAGCTCAGATGCTGAAGCACTGTTCTAATTAGATGCTGTGTACACTTTCACAGAGAACTATGAACTTCCCCTCAGCTGCAATAGCTCTGTTTTTTGTTTGCGCTTCCTTCCTTCTTTTGTTTTTCTTAATTTCATTTGTCTCGGTCAAGCTGCCCATCTGAGGCTCCGTGTTCCAGACAGCACGGGGTCAACATGTTAGAGCGGGGCCCCCTTCCACCCCACTGTATGCCCCTCAGGGTGACAGTGACACAAGTGTCTCATTGTCATAACAGCGTCTGTCAGGGTCTGTCTCTCAGGGGGGGGGATACATGCCTTGGGGAACGTCAGAAGATTAGCCGTGACATTAACCCCCACCCAAACACCCATCACACACACACACACACACATATGCACGCACACATGCATCAATGCAGATGGCTGCACACTCCTACCCATAATCCTCAGTCACAAGTCACTTCCCGTTTCATGATGAGACAAAGCAACAGATCATGTGTTTGTTTTTTTCTGCTTTTGGCTGACTTTGTTGGAGAAGTTTCGCACACTTTAATCTTTTCTCTCTGTAGCTGGAAAGCAAAGGAGCAACCGTGGCATTAAAGTGAGTATTTGGAGGTCAGCAGTAAAGTGATTGTGGTCGAAAGCATGAAGGGAATGCTGTAGTATGTGCCTGTAGTAGGAGGGAGGGGGGATGTGTGCAGTATGCATGTGTTCTAATAGCAAACATCCAGTTATTGTGCTTGGTTTTCATTGTTTATGCATCTCTCAGCATGCAGAGCCAATTCTTGATCAATATGTGATCAGCCATAGAAGGCTCAGGTTGTATTTTCCTGCCAAAACAAGACTATAAACAACCTAATCGAGTCTCACCCATAGTTAGAAACTCTTAAGACGTAACCAATAACTGAAGCTGATCCATAAGCTACTTTGTAAAAGGGAAGGATGGGATTCTGAATTTGTTGCATGTCACAGTCTTCATTAAATATGCAGCACTGGCTCTTATAATAGTGGCTCGAACTCTTGGCCAGCACAGCAGAAATATGAGCAGAGATGCAGAGAGAGGCACAAATGTGGCCGATGATTACAAAAGGTAACAAACGTAGAATTATCACAATAAGTGCTTTTTTTGATAAATTCATAAGAGTTTGAATAAATTGTAAAGATGACCAGAGAGATGTTGCCCAGCAGTAAAATGACATAAACCAGCAGTGATTTAACCGCATTGGTCTCTCTGTTGATGTGATTGTTTAATTCAAGTAGACCTCCTGCTGTCTGATGAGATCTTTATAGTCCTCATAGTTTATGAGTATTGAAAAGTTTGGAAGACAAGCTCAAGGTCACGTATCTGGGATGTTTTTGTAATGTTACTCCGAGTGTGTCACCTGGGAAAAGATGCGAGGAAAGGGTTTACTCTGCACATGCTTCTTTCTCCATCACACCTCCTCCTGCTCTTCTTTCCTCGCCTTCGTTTGCATCACTTATCTCTCACTCTGTCTCGCCTCCCCTCTTTTCATTAGAAGCGTGGGACAAATTAGAGGAGTGATGGATGAGCTGCCCTCCTTCACGATGCCGGTTCATTCAGGCATGCACACTGATATATAAACAGATATAGAGGGCGGATGTGTGTCTATGTGTGTGCCCGTTTGTGTGATTATGTGTGTTTATAGTGACGTGCACATTCTCATTTGTCGTCAGCAAATCTGTCATTAAGGTGGCACTTTTTTTTTCCTGTCATCCTGATTTCCATGACCACCAATTAGGTCTAGAAAGCCAGATGATGGGTTTAGGCTTCTCACATTTGTGGCTACATCTGCTTAATTACCATGTATTACTCACACTATAGAGGCAGCCGTGATTGCGCTCGCACAGACACACAAACCGCACTCATCCAGCTAATGGACCAGCCGGGTCTTTGCTAGCTGGGCTTATATTTCACTCAGGGAGAGGGAGGGAGGGAACGAAGCCAACAGGTCCATTATTGAGAGAGAGCATCATAGACAGACAGGGGGAGAGAGACCGGGATGAGGGGAGGAAAAAAGAAGGAGGTGGGGATACGGCTGCAGGCGTACTGCGGCAGCAGCAGAGCGGCATGACGTGATAGGGGAGTAGAATGACGGACACACAAACACACACACACACATGCTTGCAGCTCAGAGGCCAGCCAGAAAAAGTAGAAAGGAGCTGAGGCAGGGATTGAGCCAGCCACGCTCTGCAGCATACAGATCCGACTCCAACTGGAGACTGAAGCAGGTGAGTGAAGGCTCGTGTTTACTTTAGCTAGTTAATATTTCAGATCCTTCTCTAATTCTAAGTACATTTTTGTCTTGTTTCCTGATGAATCTGTGTCTCTTGTTGAATATATTTCCTGTTGATTCTAAAAGCGCAGAGTTACTAAACTCTAATACGAGGACTATGTTCATGGTGCTGTGACAGTTAGAAAAATAAGAGAGCAAAGATGGGCCAGTGAAGACGAAAAGAAAGAGAGCAGCAGTATCTAAAGGATGAAATGATTGGCAGTTGACCTGAGTCAGCAGCTTGGATGTATGACTCAGTAAAGCATGTGTGGTATACATATTGTAGCGTGTGGTACATTTGGTTGATATTGAGAAGAATGGAGGCAAACTGCTGCTCCCATGGTGATATTTATATTGCCAGTAGTCGGGTTATATTTTCTCCTGTTTACTTTGTGGGTGCGTGTGTTTGTACCCTGGCTTCTATAATAAGAGCATGTGCAGAGGACGTGTTAGACAAAGATCTTTTTTTATTTAAAGGAGTACAGCAGCTATCCTCAGTACATTAAATACTCACACAACCCATTTTATCACACCAGGCGAGGCTCACTTACTTTACTGTCCCAGTGCAATTTGGAGACTCGAGGTTCGGAGATGACTTTGTGCTGTGTTGTGGGATTTCTGATGGTGACACATTATGTGTCGTTTTGGGTAACTTCATGCCAAATACATTTCCATTTTGGTCAAATGAGTCATGATAACATAAACACTCTTCAGTTCTTGTGTGTATGTGCGTGTGGTCCAGGTAGTACTCGCAGTGTGTGAGCTTAACCCTGTTTACGCCGTCACATAATGATGGTGTGTTTCTTTTGTTTTATAATGGGGACGAAAGCTGTTCCCCAGAGTGTCAAACACGATACTTTACAACGAGAGCGTGCTGTTTAGAGTAAGCCTCCAGAAAATGAATCTAGGTTAGTGTAATGCCTCTGAGGTCGCAGATACGTGACTGTGTTCTTTGAATCTATGTGCCAAATGACTTTTTTTTTCCTTTTGGCGAAAGGTCAGAATCAAAGAAAGTCACTTTGAAAATGAGTCACCTCGAAAGAGAGGCCCCTGATTGGCTGAATGTGTCATTCCTGTTTGTTCAAGCTTCCTGTCTTGGTGAATGGTGAGGAGCTGTGAACCAATGGGAGAGCAGTGGTGAGGATGCAACTGTGATCCAGGAAAAAACAGCCCATTGTTCCTGGGACGTCAGAGAAGTGTGACCTGCTTCTGGCCGGCTCCGTCTGCTTAGCCCAACGGCGCACTGACAGGTGAGGCTTTCGTGTGACACAGCAGAGCCTTGAAATGGACTCATATGTTCTTTTTGAGCTAAAAATATTGCCACGTTTATCTTATGATGACTTTCTTTTAAGAAAACTGCCTTCCCAGGAATTTGTTGTACCACTGGGTGTCACTAGCTTCTCTGCTCCACGGCAGGACTTTACTGCTGTTGTTCTGGCTGCTGTCATAGTGGAGGTGATTAATTCAATGTACTGTAGTTTCCAGCCTGTGTGACACACAGGCACTGCTGATGCCCTTCACAGACAGAGAGGCCTGTGTTACCAACTCATGTATTGATTTTGTGATGAGTCAGAGGGTGTTCATCACGAGGGTGAGTGTGCATGTCTGTGAGAGAGGATATACACGCTTTTCTCATAAGATATAGAGTAACTCAGGTCAGCCACAGGCCGCCATGGGAAAGCTGAGCGAAATCAGTGTAATGTTATTAAATTACACTGTTAACATGTAGCATAATGCTGGCTGCAACGCTATCCTTGTTCTTCTGTCCTTCAGGAGATAAACCTGATATGGCTGATGTTTCTGATAAGTGTAAAAGATGCTATTAATAAGCCTGCATAATTCACCTCGCAGCTATAATTAATATAATGAATGAGACGCTGTGCTCCTGCAGTTGCAGACAGTACCCAGTAGATGTCAGCACCACCCTAGCAGAGTGAAGGAGAGACCGTAGTCGGTCCATACAGTAACCCACACAATAACTACACTGATCTGTAGCAAAACCCCAGTTTCTCTGTAGGCTTCTGTGCTGTGTTTGCGTCAGTGTACAAACACGATGATGTCCTTCAAAACCTCAGGGAAAAGGGTTTTATTTATTTCAGCTGGTTTAAGTATGAAAGCTAAATCATGATGTCAGCCCCGAGGCCCGGGTCTGCAGAACTAAAGACACAGTGACTGATAGTGATGGCAGACTGATTTATGATTTAAATTCAAATCAAAAGTGATTGATTGTTCAACTATTTTGTCACACAATAAGATATGTAATTATGTTTTTAGCTATTAAAGTGCTGTTTCCAAATACTATGAAATATTAAACTAAGGTGAAGCTTTACAAATATGTACAATGAAGCTGATTCTGATGCTAATGAAGCGCTAACTGTCAAACTAATGAGCAGCAATATAAACATGGCTTCATGTTTTTGCGTTTGCACGTGCCTCAAACAGTAAAAATAAAAACGCCTCTTAAACCAAACTCATTCCTTTAGACACAGACATCACATGGAGTTAGACGTGCAGTGAAAGGAGCCAACAGACGGTGTATTGTAAAGTTTTTTATGTGACAGGATGATACAGAACAATCTTTGAAGCCTGTAAGTCTGAACACATGACAAATACAATGCATCCAACACATGTAAGACGTTTGTACTGCAAACTATCCTATAATAACATAACTGAAGGAAATCAAACTAAACTAGATTATTTTCCCATAACTTACAGCTGTTGGTTTCAGCTACCTTATTTGTATTTCCTTCTTTTACACACACACACACACACACACACACACACACACAGAAAAATGAATGCCTAAACCTTACTCTAAACCTAACCATAACCTTATTGTAACCCTGACACTAAACCACATTTTGACTGTGGAAAAATGCCTTCAAACTTGTAGGGACCAGGATTTTATAAAGGATGTTGGTCCCCACAAGTATAGAAAACTTCCCCTTTTTAAGTCCCCACAAAGATATGAATACACACACACACACACACACATCACCATCAGCAGCTGAGCCCCTGTATGTTCTTATAAAGCCTGCAGAAGTGTTGGTGTGACCCCGGCATATCCCCAAGGGAAAATCACATTTTCATACAGATAGACATCGAGTCAGCCCACACCTGTGCTCCTGGAAATCCTAGCAGGACCTACAGCAGACAGAAAGAAATTCTGATGCTCATTTTCTGTCTGGACCTCCCAAGAGATGGAGTGTGTGAGGAAGACATACAGAAACAGACAATGAGGAGGGGGAGGAATTTGTAGGGAGTAATAGGGGAAAAGGAGGATGGATGATCACATCTGTCTCTGTTTACCTACTGCTGCATCACTGCAGCTGTACGCTGCTGCGCAGGCCTACATTAGCATCAATCAAAATGCTGCACAGCTCTTAGTTGCTTGTCTTAGTATGTCTGATTCTATAAGTAGGTGGAAGGAAGGCCTCCTGCAGAGAATCCGTCCTTTTTCTTCATCGGAGTTTCAAGCTCAAGCAGTCACTCTTTCTCCTGCTTTTCTCAGACTGCTGGAAATGTGTGTCTGAGTGATCCACATGACACTGTGTGCAATGCTGTGATTAGATGCACTGTCAAATAATCCAGCACTTTATCCTTGTGACTTTGACGGCTTAATTTGATACATCAGTGCTTCACTAAAGACAGCTTCCCACAAAGTCTTCTGGCAGCAAAAGTTTTGCTTTTTTAAGACGGGGCAAGTAGGGTTAAGCATTAAATCTCTAGTATATTTCTAAGTATGTCTGCGTTTGTGTGTGTGTGTGTAATTATAATACACACACTCAGACCATTTTTTAAGTGCAACTAGGAAGAGAATCTAGAGTGAATTTGAACATTTCAATATATGCACTCACTGGACATTTTATTAGGTAAACCGTGCTAGTATTGAGTTGCACCCCCTATGGCCTTAAGAACAATCGTCAGTCTTCCTCTTATAGATTCAACAATGTGCTGGAAACATTCGTCAGATATTTTGGTCCTTGTTGACATGATAGCATCAGGAAGTGGCTGCACTGTGGTCCTAAAGCGTGGTCAGTAACAATACTCAGGTAGGCCGTGGTTTTAAAAGACGCTTAATTGGTATTAAGAGGCTCAAAGTATAACAAGACAATATCCCCCACTCCATTACACCACCAGCAGCCTGAACAGTTCATACTAGGCAGAAGGATTCATGCTGAGTATGCCAAATTCGGACTCTACCATCTGAATCTTAGAGACTTATCAGACTAGACATCATATATTTAATCTTCTATACTCCAATCTTGCAATGTATGTGCAAGTTGTTGCCTCACGTTCCTGTATGTAGCTGATGGGAGTGGCCACCAGTGTGGTCTTCTGCTGCGGTAGCCATCTGCTTCAGGGTTTCACTAGCATCTCACATTCAAAGATGCTCTTCTGCTTACCTTAGTTGTAACGAGTGGTTATTTCAGCTACTGTTGCCTTCCTACCAACTCAAAGCACTCTCTATGACCTCTGCTATTAACAAAGCTTTTTTTCCTGCTGCTCACTGTATATTTTTCTTTTTTTGGACAATTCTCTTGTAAACCGTAGAGATGATTGTTCACTTACAGCCGCTTAAATCACCTATCTAACTTCAGCAGGCCGTCTTGAGAATGTCTACATATTAGAGGAATTGAGCTCCTGCCATGTTGTTGGCCGACACTTACGTTAAAAAGCAGCTGTACGTGCACTTGACGTTTTTTCCGCCTTTTTTGCCCTCCCTCCCTGCCTTTCTCCCAAACTCACTGCCTCCCTTTCCCTCCCAGCAGAGCAGCACGAAGCAGCAAAATTATATGAAACGTTTCACTTGATCAGAATTAGCATAGGCGGGCTCACAGAGCTCAAGCAGGATTTCGTAGTTCTTGGAGGGTTTCTGTCATTCTGACACAGAAGAGAGTAAGAAAACCAAGGACAGTCAAAGCAAATCAGGTGAGCAACATCCTGTGCCTCCTCTGAAACTGTTATATGTATGCATTGTGCCGGGGTAAGTGTGATGTTGTATTGGAGTTCATTTTCAGTATTTGTTTTTCAAGAACATAAGGATCTACAAGCGTATGAAAAGCTGGCACGTGTGTGTGTGTGTGTGTGTGTGTGCGCGCGCATGTGTAAAAAGCTGGTTTTGTGTTTTTAACTCCTAGCAGGCAAATCTGATTTCTTAGAAACTCCATGCTCCGCTGAAAATAAGTTCACCTCGTGGTTTACCATGACTCATTTTGTCATATGTACTTGGCTCACATTGCACAGCTCTGCGAAAGGAAAAGCAAATTCTCAGCCTGATTAGATTAGTAGAACTTTAACACTGACTCTTAATGTATAACCAAACCCTTTGGGAAGGCTTTTAATGATCTCATGCTATTGTGAACATGCACTCACCTAACTTTTTAACTTTTTGTTGTCTTTATGTCTTTTGATTTAGGTCACGATGAGTGGGGGGGTCAACGTGAAGTCAGTTCCCCGTGGGCCTCCCTCATCAGGAATACCCCTCCCTCGCAGTCTTCTGCCTTCCTCTCCTAAAACAGAACCAGGCCGCCGGGCGAGTGACCTGCCCAGGCCCTCGAAACAGACCCCTAAGCACACGCCAGCGAACACACCTGCACACTCCCCGTCACTTTGTCCAAGAAACTCCAGTATCCCTGGGCCTTCCTCCACAGATGCCCTGAGAGATGCCTGCCTTAAAAGTCAGCTCTTCCAGCGAACCAGAGCTCTTCCAATTCCCCAGGTGTCAAGATCTGCCTACAGCAGCCCGCTGACCCAGCGCCGAGTACATCCGCCACACTCCAAAGACACGCTAGACCTGGGAAAATCGCAAATCCTCTCCCAATTACCCCAGGATGGCAATCGCAACAGAAGCACCTTTGCAAATAAGAATCAAGCGTATGGAGCCGGCAACCTACGTCCACCGCTCAGTTTTAGCAGAGGAGACAATTCAAACATTGTAACCCAAGCAACGGCTGATGCGATACCAGGAAGGAAGGAAGAGCCTCCAAAAAACCATCCAGCCAAATCTGTCATACTCAGCAACTGTAACATTCGGCCCACTCTTCTTTACTCAAACCAGCACACCGTCAGAGATCATAGTGACTCTGGCAGCCAATCAGATGAGGAAATGGGAACTCCTGAGGATAGCAGTCCAGCTTCCTCTCCTCTTCCCTTACCGCTGCCAGCTATCACATTTACCATGCCAGTAACATCCAAGCAGGTTGTTGATACACAGGATCAGGAGGCAACATCTGAAGAGACACACATACCCAGAGTCAACATGGCTGCTGTGGCTCCCTTCAGTCACAGGTAAGGGGTCTTTCATCACACAAGCACAACTGAAGCAAGAGTTATAAAGCCTTCCATTATGAGTCCTTTACCACTGACCCCCCCGTAATTATCATGGGATCATTTTCTTTACACATAGAAGTCATCCTCAGGACACTAAAGACCTGCCACAGAGGCCTCAGTATCTTTTCCTGCAACACGCACACTTGGAAATTTTCTGGAGCAGAGCTGATTGTTAAAGTGTCTTCTTGTAGCTGACACCGTATACTCCCATGCACACAGTTTTTTATGTTACTAAAAGCACAGTGTACAAAATCTACATTTAATAAAACATTTGAAGTTTCTTTTTTCTTTATTAATGACAGGATTATACACAGTTCTTTGCACATAACTGTTTCAGCATTTTTCTGTTTATATGATTTGATTGATTGATTGATTGAATCTTTATTTTGAACATGTTGAAAAAGTACAACAAAATAGAATTAAAAGAGACAAATGAACAAAGCAAAACAAAAGGAAAACGAGCAACCACAACTCCAAATAAAGTTCATGTTCAAAAAGGATTTGCTTTTGTGGAAATAATTGAGATGGTCATCGCCTCTCTTCTTCTACTGTCATACACAGCAGGTTATGCATTTGATTGTAAAGGATATGATTTGCATGTTCAGTAACAGATGTGTGATGGCTGTGTTTGTGATGTGTTGACAGGCTGCAGGCACAAGTGAGTGAATTTTCTGTGGACGAACTGAGTGACTGCTCATCTGGATCCATAGAAGTCTGCTGTGATGACCTGACACCAGGTTAGACTCACACAGCAGTAACACACATCTCCTCTCCTTTCTCCCTTCCCTTAGCTAAACAAAATTTGGTCCAGTTTTTTCTGCCCCGTTAATATTAGGGCACCAAGATGCCAAGAGCACTTCTGGCAGGTACGAGTGATGTGTGCTTTCTGGCAGCCAGACGTTTACTGCGACAGAGTCATAAGTGGCGTCAGACACAACAAGCCAGTGGCTGACCTTTGGCTCTCATTGTAGAACCTGAATAGACTCAGTGAAAGGGACAACCAGTCTTTGTCCAAATGTATGTCTGTCACGCTGCAATTCATCAGTCGTCAGGAGCCATGTCTGAAGCTAGGTGGTGTAGTTTTCTGTGTGCCTGGGGTTCTGCTGAGTACCGTAGTCCCTGGATGAAGAGATGTGCTCAGGATGTTAGGATGAAGGATGTTGACACTGGTGATGTGGGTCAGTAATGGGATGAAATGGGGCACTTCTTAACTTGCTGCCAGGCAGCATTATATGCACATTGATTTCATATTCATCCAAGAGCTGTTGTAGAGTTCGAACCCATTCTTCCCTCTCACAGTTCCTCTTTTCAGATTTCGTTGACCTAAAAAGCCACAGTCCCAGCATGACCCCATCCCTGTCCTGATCCTGTGGCTTTTGAGTAATGGTTTGCTCTGTACGCACGGCTATAGTTACGCATTGTAGTGGTCAGTCTGAGCCCAAGAATGTCAACGTGCTTCTGAGAAATGACTTTTTCAGTGGCTTAGTGAATCATTCCTTTTGATGTGGTGTCAGTTAAACGGAAAGAAGATCAACTGCTTTTTAGTTATTATATGTATGTTAAAATATGCACAGTGTAGTCCGAAATAGTTATACTGGGTTTACATATGCATCACACTGTGCCATATATTAGGTGAATTACAGCTGTTTCTATATGTAATGTCTACGTTCAGGGACAATATAGCACAGTGTCATTTAATTAATAACTTAAACCTGTAAAGGTACAGTCAGTCATTAATTAGTGGAAAAAGAAAGAATATTGAATTCAGAAATCTGAGCCTTTCTTATACACTTAGAGTTAATCCATAAAAAATGGACAGGAGTGAGTACTGGTTTGTGCAAACCGTCATGCTGACCCGCCATCTTGAACACAGTGGCTGACATGGAGATCGCTGTTCTCCTTACTCATGTTTTATTTATGCAGCTTGAGACTGGCCACATAGATAGTAGAGCAAAGGCAGAGGAGAAGATAACTTGTAGGCGTTTGCGTGCTGTGGAGGCAAAATCTAATCAGTGTCTACACCTTCAGGCTCAAGATATGAAGGAAATGAAAATGCAAAGCAAAGATGCGACTGGTATCTCTCAACCTCTTCCTCCTTACCCCAAGCCTCATTAACTGAACTGAAGTTAGAGCTCGAATGCACAAAAGTGCACAAACATGCTTATTTATTCCCAATATTTTTGCCTTGTCTGGACAGCTGACTAAATATTGGCTAAACAACAATAACAGCTGGCTGTAAGCTAACAATATGTCAATTAGTCTTAAGTGTCCTAAAAATCACAGTTTCCCTGTGAAAGCAGTTTGATTACATTCTGAGTGTCACAGTGATCCACCAAGAATATTTCACTAAGA
Source organism: Pundamilia nyererei (assembly GCF_000239375.1). NCBI lineage: Eukaryota > Metazoa > Chordata > Actinopteri > Cichliformes > Cichlidae > Pundamilia > Pundamilia nyererei. The sequence goes on from NW_005187448.1 coordinate 1,293,874, forward strand.
GTGGCTAACAGCAGCTAACAGAGGCTAACAGTAGCTATCAGAGGCTAACAGTAGCTATCAGAGGCTAACAGTAGCTATCAGAGGCTAACAGTAGCTATCAGAGGCTAATAGCAACACTTAACAACAGAAAAGTCAACAAGTCACCTCAGTATTGCTGCCATCGAACAGAAGCGAGCTTCACTGACTCATCAACTTGGATTGGAGTCCTTTCACAAATATTTACGGCGTCCTCTAGACTCACCCAGAGTAAATACACATGGATACCTGGCAAGCAACAGACAGACAGCCTACACTAGCTAAATGCTGGATGCCTTCATTTCTTGCAGCGTATGCATCTCTACAGATAGCTGTAAAGTACAACTTGGCTGCTTGGCACAGAACTACAAGCTCAAGGCAGTAGTTTGAGTTTGAACATACATTGTGTCACAAGAATAGAGTTATTTGCAAATGAAACCTTTTATAAAACCTTTAACCATCTGGTTGTGGAAAAGGGGGATGGGAACTGGTGGTGGACCAGCCCTAGTCTTTAAGGGCCTCTGGCTGTCTTGGGGCTAGTTTCGGCCTTTTAATTGGTGCCTAGCAGGCGTTAGAAACAGAACCAAAGCATCTTTGACTTCTCTGAAGCTGCATTTACATGGATGGTGGGCTGGCACTGTAATAACTGTAATTTAGCAAGTGGAGGAAGGGAGGGAAACGGGGTGGAAAGCAAAGTTTGTAGGGAAGGAAGGAGGGAGAGGAGTGAGAGATGAAAGGAGAAGACCAATGAGGTCAGTGGGTTGATGAATTTCATTTTGTGTAAGGAGGACAGAGAATAAACAATAAGTGTGTGCACTGAGATGAAAAGACAGATTATTAAATGTTGGTTAAATTTTTACAAACTCCTGGTGGTGAGCAAACACGATAAAGCCCAGTTATTTGATGTGGGACTGGCTGCTCTTTGTGGCGAGACTCGATCTCCTTAAATGTAATATTCTCTATATGCGTTAGATTGAATCAGGGTAACGCGATCCGCTCTTACATCTTTTAACTGAGACCCTAATGAAGATCTGAACGTTTAATGTGATTGTAGGACCATGTGCTCTTTCAATTAGACCCCAGAACTCCTGACCCTATTACTCTCTAGAGAGGTGTATCTGAGAATGGGCTTTTCTCCGAGGCTGTGTGTGTATGTGTGCTGATGTATGCACAAGTGACAGTGCACAGATGGCTTTTGAAAGATAAATGTGACGTGGGTTGTGTATCATTTTTCATCCCTGCAATATTTTGTCCTAAAATTCCCAATGGACAAAATGTCGCAGTCTCAAGTACACACACACACACACACACACACACACACACACACACACACACTGTACAGACACCTACAAACACCATTCATATAGTGAAGGATATAAAACATCACACATCATCCCACACAGACACCAGTACATGTAGGAAACAAAAAAGAAATCGAGGTATGACTGGCTAATTTTAAAATACATGGCTATAATTTAAGAATTATCAACATAGAAGCTTGCATAAACAAATATGGTATATTAGGACTGTTCGATATAACGATATATATCGGATGACGATATAAAAACGTCTATCGTTTCATTTTACGCTATCGTTTGTTTCGTGGTGTCGCAAAATAAACTGTTTACAGCAATATGTTTTCATGGTTTTGATGGTCACTGTAGTGGCTATATTCATTTCTTAAAGTTCTCTCTTTCTCTTATATTTAATATCACCACACTACGGACGGACAAGCGCCTGTTTTTATGGGTTGTCGTTAGCAACAACGACGGTAACACCATCGCGTGTCCGCTTCTTTACGTTCCACATAAACCTTTCACAATAAAGCTCAAGATCCTGTTGAGACTTTTCAAAATAAACTGAATCACGTGAAAGAGCAGATTATTTACGGATGAGAAGCAAAAAAATA
>NW_005187448.1:1297156-1301115 GCF_000239375.1 Pundamilia nyererei
TATGTTCGAAATGCAGAGAGGTGCGCTCGATTTGCCACACGGAGCAGGGCGAGAGTAAAGCATGAGGGAGGGGCTAATAATCGGCTCAGTCATTTTTAATGATCGTTGAAAGCCCAGATCGTAATCGTGATTAAAATTCGATTAATTGAGCAGACCTAACTTATGTCTAAAAATGTATCGTTTCATGCATCGGTTAAAACACTCGACTCCAGCTACATGACGCCCAGCTGGAAACACTTAACGCAAGTCAAGCTGCCCGAGATTCACAGAATTTACAGAAAATGTTGCATTTTTGTGATTTATATCGTTATCGCACGATAGATGTCTTATATCGGGATATGAGATTCTGGCCATATCGCACAGCCCTATGGTATATCTTTATTTACCCTCCTGCAGGTCAGCGTTTTTCTTTTTTACCTCAGTTTGGGATTATCTCATTTAGCAAAGTAGATGTTAAAAACCCCTCAGTGCCTTTCATTTTAAGCTAGAAACAGGGAAATCTTTAGTAATGAAGGTTTGAAATCAACTTACTCTTTATAGATGTCATGCTTGCCATGCCTTTAATGCCCCTGGACAGTCAAGCGAATAGCATTTTGGTAAACCTGACTGCATCTACTAGACAGTGCGTAATCCTCTTTGGCCAATCTAATCGGGGAGACATATGCCGAGTTGGCGTTGGATAGTGATGAGTGGTTTAGTAGCTTTAGGAAGATGATCAGACATAAGAATGGACTAGATTATCTCCGTGCTCATCGCCTGCAGTGAGGCAGCAATCACTATTTATGGTTTAATGTCATGCCTTACTTTATATTTGACCCAAACCTTGAACTTTCAAGATGTCTGTTGTTCACTGTTGGGGTATAATGATAAAAGCCTCCAGTTTCAACATATCTCTTGGAGTAGTTGTTGTGCAATAGGCAGTTGGTTTATCCCTCTCAGGCTCAAATTAAACTTTTTGTTGCTAATGCACAACCAAGTCCTGCAGTGGTACTTCTGAGTAAAAAAACCTCATAAAATATGTATGTGGGGTAATCAGGTTGTTAGTTTTTAACTGTTGCAAATCGGCAACGCCTGCCTGGAGAGGGTTAAGACGCTACGCTGAAGACTAAATGCCACTTCTCCTTGTTTTGACTTCGCACTAAGCACCACTACCATACAGTTCCCATTGATCTAAGAGGTCTTAAAGTGTTAAATTGCTTTAGCATAGCATTAGCCTCCTAAGACCCGAACTCTTCCTCGGCAGCATTTTTAATTTCTCTTTGATATTTGGGCACATTGGGGCCCGATGAATGTAAAAACAAAGAATTACCAGATTTTTTTTTTACCTTATTTTTGTTTTTTAAAAAAAAATAAGAGCCACATATGAGGATATTCATTTAAAATGTTGATAGAACAGTAGCAGCATAATGTCCTCGTAAGTGGATATCAGGCCCTTGTAGAGCAAAATTTAGTATTTTGGTCTGAATAACCCAAAATGTGACGTCCACATATGTGGACGCAGGTCCCAGGAGGTTAATATAATTAGGGAAAGCTCCATGTATGGTTTTGTAAGTAAGTCATAAAAACCTTAAAATGAATTTAGTGACTTAGGGCAACAAATGTAGAGACATAAGAACTACAGTAATATGGTCCTTTTGGTGTGAACTGTCCTTTAAGGATGCCATCTATTACAATATTCAGTTTTACCAGAGATAAACCATTTTGTCAAAGAGGACTTAAGTCTGGTTGTGATTTTAAGATGATAAAATAATAAAATGGTTTTTTTCTTGTAATAGTCAGTTAATACATGATGCAATGCTACATCTTCAAAAAATCAAAATGAACATCATCTGTCTTACACGAACAGGATATGAAAATCATTTCCTTTAAAAATAGGAATCGAGCACCTGGCGTAGGGCCTTCAATAGACCCGTCTACTGTTCACTAAAACCTCACCAGAAATGGTCTCAGTGAAATGTGCCCAAGAGTTTGACTCAGAATCAGTAGCAACGGGTTATATGGAGTTGGGGTTTTTAAGGGAAGCATGTAGAGGTCAGCAGATAAGAAGCCAAGGACTGATCCCTGAGAGCCACTGCAGGTCAAAGGCATGTGTTTTGAATTACCGTTGCCAATAGCAACAAAATAACTGGTCGCATTCAGTCAAGTGATATTTCCAATATTTTTAAAATCCAGAAAAACAACCCAGTCTTCCGTTTATGTCAGAGTAGCCACCTCCTGTTGTCTGCTCCCTCCCAGAGTCATTTCCTCACAATGAAGAGGGAACACAATGATCACAGCTGGAGATGAAGGAGGAGAGAATGGAGGGAGAAGAGTGAATTGAGGAACGGGTGAATGAGTGCATACGCAAGATGCTTCTTGACCTGTGGGGTGACTCCTAGCCCAGGGAGTCAAGTTAAGTCACTCATGCGTGTAACCTGTCTATGTTGGAGCACACGCCCACGGACACAGGAATGAAGTCACAAGTACATCTAATTAATAACCCACGGGGAATCAAAAAACACGCACATACCAGCATATAAACACACACTGTAGCTTTAGGAGGTTTCAAATTAATGTTATTTATTTATTTTTGGCAAATACTACTGTTCGTCTACATTTATACGCATGATGATCCACTATTGCTTGCACACCACGCTGTAGCTAGGCAACCACACTCAGGAGCAGAGCATTATGGGATACTCCTGGGAAATGTGCTGATAATGTCAACATTGGGGCATGTATGAGGGAGCGTCTACAAAGAGTTATACCTTTTAAAACACACAAATTCTCCCTTTCCACATCCTGCAAATATTCCCTGCATTTTAGTTGGTTTAGCGGGAGATTTGACCAACGTCTGGCATTCACTGGATTCACTGGATTAGCTGACTGATGCACTCACATTATTGTCACTGCTAGCTGAATTTCCCAAATGCTCAGGCCAGTGACTCATGCTGTGCATCATCAGCGCTCGATAAGACCACTAAAGAGGTGTCATTGTGAACAACTCGCTCCCTCATTCACGCAATTCCGCTAGGAAGCCACACACTGTATGTCTCAGTCAGATTGCCGTTTCAGTGTTTTGTGTGCAAACAGGACATTAATAGCCATGTCATTGTGTTTGCGCTGTACCAGCATGTGTGTGAGTATGAGCTGTCCCTCGTGGAGAAGTGTGTCATGGTCTGGTATTCTTCTGTGTGTCCTGTGGACCCCACGCGTTGGTGTGTTAGCGGACATAAGCAAATGTAGCAGGAGTGGCGAGGCAGCGAAGCAGGATATCCCCTCTCTGTCTTACAGACTTCCTTTGCTTCTCTGGCAAACACACAGAGATCCTTCCTCACCCGTCCTCTTCCTCCTCTTCTCACTTTCTTCATTGACTTGCTTTCTGGGCTATAACTTGACTGTTTTTTTTACTTTTCCCCCACTAATATCATCTGCTTGGCTTCTTTGATGCTCTCGGGTCTCCCCTTGTTTTGACTTGCTCCGTTTTTCTGCATCTTCTATTCTCAATCACACTTCGTCATTTTCTTCTCACGTCCTCACTCCGTTGTTGCATGCCTCATCTTCATAGCAACTTTTATTTTTACTCGTGAAAACAAACTCAAAACAAGAGGAACCAAGAGGGAGTGCGTGAGAAGTGAGAACACATGCCATCTGCTTAGCCTGAATGGGAACTGTTCCTCTACAAGTTTAGGGGTCCGCGTTACATGCAGTTGCACCTAGATCTGCAGATCTTTCCTCTTCGCAGTATTTTTCCTTTAAAGGTGGAAATGTTGTGCAAGTTTGTAAACATGAATATAATGTGGTACACAGTGTCTGTGAGTAAGCGTGTCCTACTGGCTGCTTCACATGACTCCTCCATCAGAGTATAGTGGCGGATCTGTTTAGAGATGCTAGGCCAAGTATATTCATGCAAAGCACTGAGCCAGTTTCCTTCTGTCTGTGTCTGTCTGCCTCTCTCTCTGCTTCTGTTTCACCCTGCT
>NW_005187448.1:1301640-1332901 GCF_000239375.1 Pundamilia nyererei
AGGGAGAGAATATACAGCATGTTTACATCAGCCATATAAAGGTGATTAGACTGTGGAGCCAGAGAGACCAGCACTGGAACAAACAAGTGGCTGTGTGCTGCCAACACTTTACCTGCATATATATGCTTTCAAGAGCAATGACGCGCATCTGCACCACACGCATCTGTACACCACAGACCTGCCTTGTATGTGGTCACTCACTAACCTTAATCCCTCATCAGGGAGGTATAAGAGCTGACGTACAGCACCTATTAGCCTTAAATTACACTCCTCATTCGCACTGCTGGCCTGCTACCTGCCCCCAGAGCCCCCATAACTGTCTCCAGGCACCTCTGGCTTCAGTGTGGCATAACCACCTCAACATTGGCCCTTTATTAAAGTTTGCTGCCTCTAATTGATGGCTATAGCTTTTTCACAATAAAACATCCATAGAGCGTCTGTATTTTTGTATGTACTCAGCTACTGTATTACACACACACACACATTCAAGGCCAAATAGTTTTTAGGCTAAGGGCGAGCACGCACACTAAGAGCCTGTCATCGTCACTTTTAGGTTCGGCTGGCGCCAGTTTGGTTACTGATAAAAAACGAGCCGTTATTTAAAGCGCCTCTCTAATACTGAGTTTGGAAAGTGTGCAAACAGGACGCTGCTTGTTTCCATTCGGGTTTAGTGTCAACTGATTTATGCAAATGTAACAGAAAACGGCCTGCTTGTTTGAATACTGCTCCCAGCAGTTTGAGGCCTGATAACGTCATAGCTGCAGGCACTACTGCCTGCATATTACAGAAAATCGACATACAGTAATGGTAATACGCCCAGACCCTAAACACTCCACTCTGAGAACCAGTTTTCAGACAGGATGCATTACAACGCAAAAATTAATGATGGCGCAAACAGCTATATTGATTGTTAATGGGTTATGATGGACTTGAAGTTCGTTTTATAACCTGCTGTCATTATTACCTGTAATGGGGAATTAAAACAAATACATCACTGTGCTGTATTATCAGATCTCCAGCAAGTCCTGTGTGTTACGAGAAATCAGGAGAATAGATTCTGCAGGTGTTTGAAGTGAACAGTGACAGGCATGACGATGATAACTGCTAAACAATAAAATGATAAGGTGGATGAGGAAGAAGAAGCTCTTCTCGGTCCTTCTTTGATTGAAATGCCATGTCTACCGCAATCAAGTGACATAGCTAAACGTGCAAGAGCAACCCAAGGCCCAGGACCGGAGCTTCAGCTTCTCTGGGCCTGTCTCATCGATGTGACACACTCGTAGAGAAAAGCCCACGCACACACTCACACACGCACGGGAAGACGGACAAAAACAAAGACGTCAACATCCATTCACTTTAGCCACGCAGGCTCATGTGCGCTCGCTTTAAACACTGAGGTATCGTCGGATGGATTTCGAATGTGATGAATCTGTACCCTGAAAACTTAATTGCGTGTGCATCTGATTTAACTAGAAGGCAGGGAGGGGGTGATGCTGGAAACAAGGAAAGGAATAAAGGGAAATGAGGAAAGAGCGATGGAGTGGTGTGGTGATATGTGGCCGGTGGGGAGGGGGCGTTTAGCTATATGATGACCATTTGGGGTCTTTTAGCTACTAATTGAAGCGTGTTTAGTGGCCTGTGTTGTTGTGTATTAAGCACTGACAAATGCATATCCTCGTCTCCTTGGCTGATCCTGCAGTCATGGCTTTTTTTCCCCAGATAATTTAAATCAGCTTAATCACGGGTGGGCCTCTGGTGATCAGGGCACGTAAGGAAATCTAAATATGAATGGATGAATAGAGCAGTTAATGTGATTATGAATAATTGCTGAGGGGTTGGAACAGTGTGTGTGTTTCTTTGGGGTGGTGGGGCATGTTTTGATTCAAAATTATTTAATAACTTCAAAAGCATTGAAGTTATTAAATAACTGGGCCTAAATATAAATGGATGGGGACAGTATTCAGCGTTCGCATTCAGAGCATCCCTCCCTCATGAAAAGAAATCTTTTATTACAAAACAGGAACAGCAAAAAGCTGAGTTTATGGGAAATGCTGGTAATTTGTCGTCAAGCCCTTGTGTTTGCACTCACTGGTGTGCAGCATAACGCAGCGTATGCGGCGTGTGCTTGAGAGAGAGAGGCAGTGAATCAGCGAGTGGGAGGAGAGAGAGAGACAAGAAGAAGGAAAGAAGGATGGAAAGGGGAGGAAGAAGGAGAGGGAGGGTGAATGAGGCAGCGGGGGTAGAGTGAGCAGGGCAGAGAGTGAAGGCGAGTTAGAGGGAGGAGAGAAAAAAGGAGGTGGGGGACGTCGCTGCTGCGACCGTTTCTCTTGTCAGTCGGCTGCTGCGTGCCTGGCGAACAGGAGGGAGCGCAGAGCAAGGGAGAGAGCAGCAGAGGGGGACACGGAGAGAGACGCTGGTCAGTGCTGTGCTTTATTCTGGCAGCACTATTGTCATCTGTGCGGCTCCGGGAGCTGCAGACATGCTGTGAGGGAGTGGATTTAGGCGCTGGACGCAGATCTGCAGATCCATGGATTACCAGCAGTGAGTAAGGCTGTCACTCTGCTAACCCACTCATCATTTGCAATAGAGGGGTGAAGCCACAGTCTCTCACTACGGGGAGTCTGGCTGTCTTGACCCTGGAGTGAAGAGGGAGTGCAGACCAGACAGTCTTTGTCTTGTTTTTGGCTTCCCCTTCCTTCCTCCATGTCTTTCAGTGTTTTTCGCTTGTGTCTGTGTCAGAGTGTATCATTGATGCTGTTGCTTGGGTCTCTGCAGGAGGGATGCTGGAGGCTAATGTGGCTAACATTAGCATGACGGCTAAGCCCAGAGAGCTGGACCTCAGGTCTGCTGCTGTCCCCTGCCAGGATACTTCATCCCAGGCCATGGCATCAAGGAAACCACCCGCCAAGCCCTCTGCTCTGCCCCAGGGGCCTGTGCGTCCCTCTGGGTCAGAGCTCAAGGTCTACCGGCCCACCTCCGGATCTATCCCCATTCCAATCCCCAGTCAGTCCGGGCTTCGCAAACAGCGTTCACTCAGCAACTTGTCTGTGCTCACCGATGCTGAGAAGAAGCTGCACCTGTACCAGTCTACCAGGTGGAATGATGACACGAGCCGTCCTGGCACTGTGACCAACAAAGCGGGGCAGAGTAAGGCAGGTCAAGCTGGTGGTGGGAGACCACCACTGTCCCGGACACTTTCAAAGTCAGAACAGTCTCTCTTTCAGGGGAAGCCAAAGTCTTTCTGCTCCCCGTCTGTGACTTCTAATATAGGCAAGCCAAGTCGAATCCCTGCACCTGGCAAACCACGGGGACCTTATGCTGAGGTCAAGCCAATTAGCAAGGCCTCTGAGACAGCCCAGAATGCAGATACAGACCCAGCTGATCACCCAACCAAAGCAAACTCCAATGGAGCTGGAACTACTGGAACTAATGGCAAGAAACTAGGGGAGAAATCCAAACCTGCGGCTCTGTCAGCGGAGGAAAAGAAAGAGAGGAAGGGGATGGAGGGTGAGGACGATAAGAGCTTTTTAAAGGTGGATCCAGAGTTAGTGGTGACAGTCTTGGGAGACCTGGAACAACTGCTGTTCAGCCAAATGCTGGGTGAGTCTGTGATTTCTGTCCCAGTCTTTTGGTTACTTTGGGTTATTTGTTCTCACTTACAATCGGCTGCAAAGATGTGAGGTTAATTACTGTTTTAGTGGAAACTGAAACACAGAAACAAACAGTGAAGCATTGTGACTCTACACACTGAATGTCTCTGCTCTTCTCTCCTCTCCACACCCAAACCTTTTCCTCCAGCTCTGGCTCTAGCACCAGCATCAACAGTGCATTTTAAATGAGTCCAGTCTCTATTGCAGCACACTACACTGTGTATGTGTATTTGAGTGTGTCTGTGCTGTTTTATTTTAGTGCTTTTCACTATAAAATAGTGACAGCCCTTGATCTGAAAGTGGTGAATTTCCCCCTGTTGACAACACTGTAAACAGTTACACAAGCTTGGTTCGAATGTGCCAAATCAATTTTGTGCCGTATGCATTTGTGTCTGTACGTGTGTGCGTATGTGCATGTGTACAAGCAGTGTGTGCTCCTACAAAGAAGCTGGAGTAAGCATTCCCAGGGCTGACATTGTTGTGTTGTTGATAAATTAGTCAACATACGCTGCAGTGTTGCCTCCTCTCATTTGACCCACTGCCACAGTGTGCTAGATTTACATTAATGCACCATTATTCCCTGATCTCTGTGTATGTTTACATCTCTATTGCAGCAACCTCGATAGCATGGGAACGTATTCTAAAATTAGCAGCACATTTTAACACCAGCAAGCGTATGTATTGGCTACTGCATCACTGTATGTAAACGGCATCTTTCTGCCGGCCTGCCAAAATCGGTCAGTCGTTAATAAAGGCCGTGCGAGTGGGACTGGTGGGAGTGTTGTCCTTCAGTCTGTAAATAAAACGGCCGCATATTGAGCCAGGCTCCGGTCACAGTGGGCCACCTATTTAGCCTCGCACCACTCCTTCGCTCCCTCGACCCCCTCACCCCCTCTAGTTTCATTGATCTCCGGGCCACTGACAGATGGTCACTATCCACCCCCACCCCATCCCCCTGTTACCGGGGGCAACGTGCATGAGGAGTAAGGGGAAAGTGAGTGGGTGGCGGCATGGGCAGGTAGCGTTCGAGCATCCGCGCGGTCACACGTGTGCTCAGATTGTCCATGGCAGCGCTGGGACACATTGTGTATTCCAAGTTCTTGCTGCTGTGGGTGTGCCGTGACGATGGTGACTGAGTTTGTGATTAATAGGTCAAAACAGAGTTTGAATCTGCACCTTTCATCCATTATTCATTCACACACACACGAGAGCATTTCTCTATTGCTCCTTCTCTTTCCATCCCTCTAGGAGTACCAGATAGCATCAGAGAACGGGTGAGATGAGAAGAGGAGTGCAGTAGGTCGTAATATCTCGCTCGATGCAAGGAAGTCATTTTCTGCTCATCATCAAACCTTTATCTTTGCTCCACTATCTTTCACTCTACACAAGCCTGCATCCTGCAGCACGGCCCCAAATCGCAGCATGTTTGACCTTGCCCCAGCAGCCCTGTGTGTGTATCTACTGTACATGGTGTGTGTGTGTGTTGTTTGTATCATCTGTGTGTGACCTTGTTCCTTGTTGTGATGTTGCTGGCCACACCTACACTGAGGCAGCCAGGTAGGGAGGAGGGAGATAAAAAGAGAAAAGGAGGATGACAGGAAAACCTGGTAATGATGGAGAGTAGCGACAAAAAAAATGGAAAGGGTATAATGTGATTCATGGAGTGAGACAAATGAAAGAAAGAGACACCCTGAAGGAAAATAATAGTAATAGGCGATGACCTATATTTCTATCTGAGATTGAAATGACTGAATGCAGTGTAGCTTTGGGTCATTACGGTCTCTTCTTACCTGTCAGAGGTTTATTACTGAAATGGGCAAGTAGCTAGGGTAGCTTTGTGTGCATGCTCATGGAAATGTGTGTGTGTGTGTGTTGTGCTTGTATGTGTGTTAGGGAGAGGTTAATTGTAACTTGCCCTGTAGCTTGCAGCTGTGGGCTCATCCTTTATCGTATCTGCTTCTCCATTTCCGATGGGACGCTTGGCTAATTGGTTTCTGCTCCGTGTGCTCTGTCATGGAAGATAGATTATGGATGTTCAGTGGATCATTCCCAGATATCCACTCTTCTTCCTATATACAGTCTCACCTTCTGCTTTTCCACGTCCTGAAGACACGAGCCTGATGGATCCCTGTAGTGTACCGTATTATGAATTGATAAATGAACCTTAATGTGGTCAAGGCCTTGTCCTTATGGAAGCTATGTGCTAGCTTTGAGCTACTGCGAGTAAAATATGTGCTTGTGTCTTGTGCATGTCATTTTACATGACATCAGACCACATGCACTGAGACGCTGTCCTTTTGAGATGAGCCTACAGTAACAGGTAAAGATAATGAAGATGCCATTGAACTATAATGAGGATGTGTAACCCAAGACCATCAGCTGTGTGCTTGAAAGGGGTAAACCCCTCCCACACGCCAAAAGAAAGAGGAAAAAACAATCTGGATATTTCAAGGTTTGGCTTTTATGTTGATCTTGTTGAGGTGATTTGGGATTACTGTTCGCATCATCTGTTTTTCTGTAATCGGACATACATGTTTAACCACTGAGTGATGAAGAGCTTTACACTAATTGGATTTAGAGAATTACTTGACTTGCGTGTCCACGGACAGCAGCTCTGGACTTGTAGAGTTAATTCCCCCCAAATGCAGCTTGTATTATATGATATCTTGTTAATAGCATTAAAATGAAAGTTTGACACGCAAGTTGAGAATTCTAAACATTACTTTCAGTGAAATGTATTGATCTGAGCTGCACTGAGCAGCATAGGTCGCCAGAGTAATCCAACGCACTGAAGCTCAGATGTCTGCCACTAATGACACCTCCCGGTCCCATCCAGCACCCATAATGAGGTGTGTGTGAGAGGGTAAGCCCCTAAAGCAGTGGCCTTTCCCAGCATGGGGTAGGCACAGCCACAGAGAACCCAGCCTAAGACAAGAACCAAGCATCCGGATTAAACCTCGCATAAAGATAATGAGAAGATTCAACCCCGTTCCACTAATCGCAGATCTATCACCCTAGAAAAGACCAGCTATAAAGACTAAAATGAATTAAAGATTAAAGCCCTCAGGGCATCTGTTTGGTTAGAGATTTGGGGGAGTTTTACTTTTCGGATGGGAGAGGGAATATAAATGTAGGTTAGAAGATTGAAGATGCTGTGTGGTCTTGATTTTGGCCGAGCACGAAGACTCAGCAGAAGGGAACTTAACGTGACTCGGTGACACATGGATGCTCATTAATGCGGCCTTAACTACTAGTGTGATTTAATTTTAGTTTGGCATTCTCTTGTGTATGTGTGTGTGGGCAAGTTTGTGTGGTTGATGGTTCCTCTTTGTGTGCTCATCAGCTGTCTGAGGAACAATAAACCCTACAGAGAAGTCGACAAAGCCAAAGACACACAAACCCAAACGAGCACACAAGCCTTCAAGAGAACTTAAAAGCTCTGCAGGAAAAAGTGTCAGAGCAAAGCTTGCACATGCTCACACATGCATATTCCAGATACGCTCTCCTGTCTATACGCTGCCGTATTCATCCGTTCGGCTGCGGCAGGCTATTTTTCATAATCAGTTCCTCCATTGTGATGGCAATGCTGAGTCGTTAATGTCATGCGGGTGCGGTCGGATCGCTGGTTACACCCCGGGCTTTGCTGACTGAAGGATTCAGGGCAGTAGTCCTCCCGTTGAGGAGGTGGCAACGAAGCAAACAAACACAAATGCCCAAGGAAAGTGAGGAATAAAGCATCTGTCCAAATCTCTCGCTTTCTCCTCCTCTTTTTCAACTCTGATGCGAGTTGACGGGCAGCAGTGTTCTGTCACAAGTCAGACAGCAGAGAGGATATTTGTGGTACCAGTGTTTCAGCAGGAGGACAGAGGACATCTTTTTAATGTGACAGCGAGTATTCACAGAGGAAAGGGATGTTTCTGCATATAGGTTCTTATATGATTATGCATTTATTCTCATTTGGTGTGTGCGTGTGTTTTCAGTGCTCTGTGGTTAGCGTCTAAAGACCTAATGCAGGAGCCATTGCATTAGTGCTGTCTGCTTCCTGCCGTCCTCCTCTAAATCATATTAGTACTCACTTTGTTTTTGTCTCATTTGCTGTTGCACAACAACACACAGACACACTGCCTATCACTTAAAAACAAGTAAGTTATTGCAGTGAGGCCATTATATCATTTGTAATGTACCATGCTGACAGTGGCAGGGTTGTGTTTTGTTTGACTTGTGTTGCTCATTGATCAAATTGGAGCACTTGTGCTAAAACTTAACTTAAAATATAGAAATTCTTTCATTCGTGTGTGTGTGTGTGTGTGTGTGTGTGTGTGCGTGCGCGCGCGTGTGTGTGTGAGAAAGACAGAGCAGAAGATAAAGGCAGAGGGAGAGTTAATGCATTTTGCCTTGTGATGAGAAATACTTGGTACTCATCTATTTTTATTCTGTTTATGTTTTCCTCTTGTGAAAAGTCTCAGATAAAAGTGCCCATTGTTCCTGTCACAGCTCCTGGCATGTTCTAGCTGCTTTAAGGAAGTAGTGTCAGTTGCGCGCACGCACACACACACACACACACACACACACACACACACACACACACACACACACACACACACACACACACACGCAGAGTGTTGCGACAGTATTGCATTTAGCTTGCACCAGTGAGTAATCTAGGCTAAAGCAAAACTAACAAGGGGAACCTCCACTATATTTGCTTAGCTGAATATGTCAGAGTTCATGTCAAACTAACCATAAATCATTAGTTGGTTAGCTTTTAAACACTTCTGACAGTCAGGTATGGTAACATTCAAAAACATCTAGTCTAGATTTATAGATCTCTGATTCCTCTGGGAGTTTGGACATCGACAGGCTTGAACTGGAAATTGAATTTTGTACGGTCTCAGCACAAACAGAGCTGAGAATACAGAAGAAAAACTGGGTGGGAGAGCGAAGAAAAAAAAGCTTGAAGCCCCAAATGTCCTGTAAATACATGCAGTTAGAGCTGAGGAATACAAAGTTTGTCAGTTGTTGGATATTTTGCAGCGTTACACAAACTGCGGTCACCGTCCTCCATCTCTGGGGTTTATTTGGCTTTCGTTTGCTTCCAAACATCATTTGATTTGTGTGCATGTGTGCACTTCATGTGTTGCTTTTTGGAACATTTTATTGGAGATACTTACATGTCATCTGTTCTACTGTTTCAGCGATCGCCTCATTAACCGTGCGGGGGATTGCACACAGAGTGCCGACTGTCTGTGTCACATGTGCAGCAGCTGGCTTTAAGCACACTGTAAAAATAAAGTTTAACAGGAAACAACTCTGTCAAACAGAAATCCACCCAAACACTGCCATGCATTATGGGCCGCCCTGGCACGCTGCCTAGATTATTTAGCATGTGCATAAATATGTTGTTGGGTGCTTGCTTGAATGTGTGCGACATAAAAGCAAAAGCTGAAGACATCCTGCCAAGATAACTTCTAGATTTGGCTTCTTTTATGCTTCACACACAAATGCACACGTCGACCTAGATGATTGTAGCTGATTTTTTTAGCCTCATCTGAACACCGTGTGTGTTTATATGTGAGGTTTCTACGTCACTTTTAAAGCACCTCACACACTCACAGCAAGTCAGACATGTTTACTAGCTCAGCACAGAGGAATACACACGCTGTCCCTCGTCTTTGTGTTTTAAACTTTAATCAGAGGTGAGGTTCTCTGAAGTTCTCTGAAGTTGCTTAGAGCTTCCTCATCTTCCTCTCTAAGCGGATAGGGTGGCGACTCTTTAAGCAGATAGTGCAGTGGTTAAGAAAATATGCCAAGTGTGTTTGTGTGTTTGGGTCAACATTAAGAGCCAGGTTTTGGTGTTCAGGATGGAAGACAGAAGTTTGGAGGGTTTAACATAAAATCCGTGGATTTTCAGCCATCATGTCCAAACTTTTCTGCCGTTGCAGGCGTGCGTTTTAATCATCCCCTCCGCCCTTCTTCTGGAAGCTTCACCTGCTTATGGATTTCTGACTTTTTTTAAGTGGATTTCTCAGTCAGCTTATTGAACTGCTGCCGACTGACTCTCAGGATTTTCCCCGTTCTTTACACAAATGTGTACTGACACACTTGTTGTACTGTGGTGCATCAGTTACAACACTTGAGTCAGAAAGCTGCTCAAATTTTGTTCGCACAGATGCCACATTGAGATTTGACAAACTCATTAACCATTCATGTCACATATCAGACTTGATCTTCAAGGACTCTAATATCCTGTTGCAACATCCCGGTGAAGCAGACAAATGCCTGTGTGTGTGTGTGTGTGTGTGTGTGTATGAATGCATGAAAGCACATTTGGGTGATTTAGCATGTGTTTGTCCGTCCTGTCCAGATGTGCAGGAATGGCTGAATGTTGTAATGCTTCCTGTTTTGCAAACCGTCTGGGGTCAGCCGAGGGCTGTAACGTTAGGCTGAGTGGAGTCGGAGCTCACAAAAACATAAACAGGAGGGGGAACAAAATAAATGAAGGTCTCATTAGATTGAAAAGTTCTTACACACCTGTTTCACGTGTTTTGCAAGCATGCCCTAAATCTAAAAATTTTTTCACAGGTTTTATTTGCATCCTGTTTGTCGTATTTCTGCATGTCACTTGTCAGGAATGCTATAATGATTGTCTTTGCAGCACACAAATAGGCATAAAGCCACCACTGGAAGTACACACATTGCTGTAAGTACAGATATTTTATAGGGTAAAACCAGTGACGCTCAACCACACCAATATATCCCGGGACAAGCGTTTCGTGGCCTGAGGAAGGTTATCGTGGCTGCAACATGTGTGCACGCACGTGCACAGGACAGAGACAGATGAACTCCGGAGGGAAGGAGGAAAGAATAGAAATGGTAGTCATTACTCTAACCTTCATTCATATTCCGCAAAAGTGAATCCCTTCACTGGTGACGACACACACACTCTCACACTCGTGTGCCAGCAGATACACAAACCCTCATTTTACAGCCACGACACAGAAGCACACTTTCAAAGAAGGATGGGATGTTGCCACACAAACATACTCACACACACACACAGAAAATAGCAGAGCACTCCTGCAAGGACGGAGCCATTAGTGTATCTGTGGGGAGTTTGTTTGTTTCTAATGGAGAGGGGAGTCAAGTCACTCAAGAGAGAAAACCAAGTGGACGGCAGTTTTTTCCTCACTTTTCTCACTCACTGCATCTGCTACCCATCAAATAATCACTGCGGCACTCCTACCTCCTGCTCTTCTTTTCAAGCTAGCGACATTTTTGTTTTTCACCTTTGTGATTTTCATAAAATATAATCAAAAAGACAAAAAGTTGAAATGGATTCACCCACCAGCTCTTCCTCGTCCTCCGCTGCGGTTATAAATCTATTAAAGAAAACCCATAAATGAGTCACTGTTGCACTGAGTGTCGGTCTCTATCATTAGAAGTAAAGACAGGCACTGCGATTCATTTTGAGTCGGTCCTACGTACACGGCTCTACAGACCCACTGAATATTTGTGTGCAGCTGAAAGCAGTCTCCATCCAAACCACTCGAAGCCCTGAGGACCGTGTAAACATCTGGCTTTGCTGCTTTTAAGGGTCAGGAACGTGGCTCCTGAACAAATCTGACAAATCAAAGGGCAGAAATTAATTTTAACAAGCTTTGACCTGACCACACTCAACGGGACAAAAAAACTCAAAAAGGGGGCTTTTTGCATATCGATGTACATTTGTGTTGCCTTACCATCTGTCCTCTTGTTGTGGTGCAGTAGGCAGAGTATGGCTTCCAAAAATAAAACGCCTGCTCACTTTCCTCCTTCGTACCAAAGCTGCTTTGAAGTCTGTCAGTTTGTTTTGTGTCTCTGACTGAGAGCAGAGTCGCATTAAGATGCAGATACTGGCCTGTGTGTGCACTTACAACAACAGTCTCGCTCAGCTCATTTCAAGCGTCTGAGTGGGCCGTTATGAAAGGTGCCTCGGCCAGCTCTTCAGAGCAGGAGCGTGTTCACGAGTGTGTCGAGAAGAGGCAGGTGGATCCGCACACACTCAGTGTAAACCAAATCAGTGTAACTCATCTGCAGCCCTGGGGAGCAGCCAGCCCTGACAGGGATATTTGCATCCCTAATTCCCTTAACGCTACTGCCTCTACGTCCCCCCCACACGCCAGCTGGGACCACCGAGGCCAGGGCAGAGGCAGGACAGGAAGTCACACGCGCACACATACACACGATAACACAGACCGTATCCAATCAATTTGACGCCAATGTTAAACAAAGCTCCCATTTAAGGTAATTAAAATCGCCCAATTAAAGCCTGCAGTTGTGTGTTTGTGTCTGTGTGTGTGCGCGCACACGTGAGCCTTCCAGACTTTTTTGTTTGCATGTGTTCAGGCTTCTTTGTTCCTGCTAAACCTTTTGTATGACCGCATTACCTAAAACGAACATTTTGAGGATAAAAAGTGTCTTCTTACAGCTCGGATTTCCTCACAGCTTTCACACGAGTGCTCCCACATAACAAAGCCGGACTATTTTTGGGATTAAACATTCCCAGTGTGTCGGTGTGTGTATGTGAATGTGAGCCGCAAAGGTTTGCATCTCAATGACTCCACATTGAGCTGCCCGTCCCCAGGGCCCTTCCAATCAATTGTCTATGTGGCCGTCCTGTATAGGAAAAGGCAAAATCAATCCAGCTTCATAAATCTGCTCCGACGTTTTCCTCACTGTGTCTCAGTGTGTTTGCACGTGACGAGACGCAACGTACAAATGTACGTGTTCATTCAGCAGCTGTTGTTGAGTGGCAGTTAATAATTAGCCCCCCCTCACTCATTAGCATGACCTCTCCACCCCGTCACCTCCTCACTAACCAGCTGGACTGATTCCTAGGAGTGCCTGCTGTCTGTGTGTACGTGTGTGGCTATTTTCAGCAGCTAGGCCCCGTTTGCTGTAAATGTTAATGCAACAGTCCAGCTGAAAAAGAAGCTACTACTACAGTAATATAAGCAACTTTAAATATATTGCAACAAAATGTATATGTAAACATGAACACGTGAAGCGTAGATATCACGTCTCGGCCAGAACGACTCTGTGACAGTCACGGATGTACTGATCTGATGTCATCCCTCATGTGCTGTGTGTGCTTAGGAGCCAGCTGGTCAGTTCTAATGGTCTATTGAACTGAACCTCGGGGTGAACTGAGTGCCCCATATCTGCCACCATAACACTTTTATTACCTTCTCCTCATTCGACACAAAAACATGTCAGGGAGTCGGAGGGGGTCAAAGCCAGTGAGGCGTCTTTGTTTCTGGCTACATGGAGTAAAAGTAGAAGCAGTTTGACCCATTTGAGTAAAATTAGGTTCAATTAATTAGTAGTAAATTCCTAAGCATAAATACTGGATATCTGCATTGATTTATTAAGAATTTTCATCCAGTTTTATTTGCAATCACACTCACACATAAACACATACGGTACATGTACACATGTGTGAAACAGCAGTGTAGCTACACCACTCAGCATGACGCCACGTGGCGTAATCTCAGTAGATTATAGCATATTAGGAAGGGGTGAGACAAATGTCAGTATGTCCCTTGATGGGTTGAAGTGTAAAAGGCTTTTGATTTATTCTGGCAGTGACAAAGTAGAGGGCAAGGAGGCACTATGAAATAAGCAAACACCAGGGCGTTGTGTTAGAGCTGTGTGGGTTTAAAGGCCTCCTGTTGTTTCGTCTGTCTGCATCATCATTTATTTTGCTCCACTACCATCTGGGGAAAAATAAACCTGCTTACTCTGCATTATCTGGGAGTCCTTCTAGTTTCACCATTTAAGTCCATAGTTGTAGAGTTTTTTCTGGCTTTGTTTTCATTATTGCATGCAATCCTAGATATTGCCACTGGGTGGATGAATTGAACATTGAATGATTATTAGCCTATGCAGTCCACTGCAAGCATTTCTAATATAGAAAAACTTCACTGATTGGGTTTCAATTAATATTTTATTGTGCATCCGTATTCATTAAGCTCCTGTTCAAACGCACATGGACATTTTTAAGTTGCAGCATGACAATTTTTTGTGGTTAAGATCACTCACGTGTGTGTACCCCCTGCAGACCCAGAGTCCCAGAGGAAAAGGACGGTGCAGAATGTTCTGGACCTTCGACAGAACCTGGAGGAAACCATGACCAGCCTGAGAGGCGTGCAGCTCAGCCACAGGTCAGCAGTGTCAGGGTTGTTTCTCCTCTCTTCACATGAACTGAAAATAACTGATAGTAGCACAGATGCCGGGAAAAGGCTCATTGTGCAGGTGAAGTAACAACATCATTTTTGATTACTGAGAAAAGTATTAATTTGGAACAAACTGCATGCAGACAAACCGGTTTCCAAAGCAAAGGAAAAGAAAAAAAGCAGGTCAGAGTAAAAAATAGTAACAGGTAGGATGGGCGGGTGGTTGTGTGTTTTGGGGTGAGCTGGTTGCATGAAGGCTCTGAGATCAAGATCGGTATTGTGAGTAAGTTAGTGTGTAATTTCCCACCTCCTCTTTGCTCTCTTTGACTTGGTTGAAATGGGAGAGAAGCAGGATTAGCTCAAAGCTGGCTTCAAAGCAAACCCTTCCAATGCACACTCACGACTCACATCTACACACACAAGAAGACGAGCAATGATGCGCTGATTAATTGCACCGGTGCTTCCTCTGTTTCCTGGGCTGGGTTCTAGTTGAGTTCGCCATATCCCCACACTTTGTCCTTGAGAGCTTCCGTCCGCCTGTCCATGAGTCTCCTGCTATGTGTCCTATCTGTGTCCCTCAGTGGGAGTCTCCCTTCATGAAGAGTAAATCAGCAGATGCTTCCCTGCTGGAATACATTTCCTTTGCCATTCATATTTTTATTTCACGGTAATAACGTTGAATCTCTCCCTGTTATGCCAAAAATGGAAGATTCACGTGTGAGCGTGATGTCGCATATCCGGTGAATAAAGGGTACTTAGGAGGGAACATTTATATGAATACAACAAGCGGATTAGTGAGCAAGCAAATTGTTTTCTTTACACATATTTTACTTGATATACTGAATAAACATAACAAACAGAAAGCCTGTGAAACTCTGTGTGGGCACGGCTCCACTTCCTTTCTGCCTGTTCAACATTAGCACTTTTAAAACGGTCTTTATTATTGGCTGGTTCCGCTTTGTTCTGTATCATGCAGAGAGGATTCATTTTAATGTAGCAAGCAAATGCATGTGCTGCCACACAGTTTGAGCACTAGCAACTTTTAATATGCTAATTCTCATCACTGTCAGTGCAGACACTAAGCGTCGATGTGCTGCGCTGGCTTGGAACAGGACATTTATGCACTTTGTACACATTCATACAAATATATGCCTGCATAAAGTAGGCACGTATTTACGTGGAGCATAGAGCAACACAAAGGAATGTGAAACACATGCACCTCACATATAGCTTGCATGTGTACATATATGCAAACATGCACATCTCAGCTCGTGCATGCTTTTTAAATCGTGATGTTCCACTGAGAGAGGAGGCTACAGGGTGGGGAGAGATTGATTGAAATCGAAGAGGAAATGAAACGCAGATATTCATTTCCTGTCTGTGAAAAATGTAGCTGTGAATAGTTATTTTCATCACCTAAAAACTGTCTTTTTGTTTGTCTTTCCACAGCTGTGCAGAGGGGACTATGTGCTACGACAGCGATGAAGCCGCTGCCTTCTCAGTTTCCAGTCTGTCAAATCGTTCCTCTCCGCTGTCATGGCGTCAGGGTCAAGCTAGCCCTCGTCTCCAAGCTGGTGATGCTCCGTCCACGGGTAACGCCCACTCAGAAGTGCCCCTCAGGATCAGCCACGCATCTCGTATCCACCTTATCGAATCCCTGGACGACTCCAACCCGACCCTCCTGAAGGGAGATTACCTCAGCGACAGTGACCTCGGCGGGAAGAGCCCAAATGAAGATGATGACGAAGATGATGATATTGATGATCTGGGCAATGGGTAAGTTATTCTTTTATGTGGACAGCACATGGAAAGCTAACTAAGAAAACAGGCCACATTAATGGTCTTACCATTTCTTGTGAGGTGAATCCTGCCACCTGCCAGTTGTTACAATCCTAGAGCCACAGACAGAAGTGGAGTTAGTGGTTTGCCAGCACAACAAAGTCTTGATGAGCCCATCTGCAATGAATCACAAGCCCTCTTTCATAATGCCTGCCATGACATTGTCAGCTGTAGCCCCCCTCGTGCAGTTGGCTCTGCTATAGTCAGAAAGCAGCCCTGAGGCAAAGTCCGAAAATGATGTCAGCATTATGGAGCCCCTCACAGAGATCATCCTGTCATTCAGCTGCAGGCCCACTGGCTTCACCAGCAGGTTTCCATGTGCAGGACCCTTAACGACGCTGGCTCACCAGAACCTGCTGGCAAAGCTGGAATGCAAATGTCTTTGGAAAACTGGTCACTAAACCTGCCTAGCCAATGAGAGCGCAGCCAGAGCTCGTCATGGCCAGAATAGTTTTTGTTTTGAAGTAGCCATGGATTTCTTGGAAGAAATGATTACATTTTGTGGTGAGGTCACATCATAGAACAAAACATGAGCTCCAGAACTGTTCATCAGCATGTTTGTTGTGTCGTGTAGCAGCTTTAACCCGGGGAGGTCCACGCAGTCGAAACTTTGTTTCTCTTTTCTAATTAAGCTCGACAAAACAAGAGTATTTATGATGTGAGACAAAACCCCTTAGAGACCACAGCTGGCTGTTCCCCGTGTTTCTGTGGCACAAATACTGAGCAGTTTATAAGAGGAGGGTCGCTATGTTCGTTTGTTATCAGCCA
This sequence comes from Pundamilia nyererei, assembly GCF_000239375.1. Lineage (NCBI taxonomy): Eukaryota > Metazoa > Chordata > Actinopteri > Cichliformes > Cichlidae > Pundamilia > Pundamilia nyererei. The sequence continues at coordinate 1,318,112 of NW_005187448.1, forward strand.
GACAATTAGACCAGAGTGAAATAATCCCAGTCAGATCGAGGTTAATGAGAGTGCTTTCGGATTTTTGCGCTGATATAATTACTGACAAGATTGCGTGTTGTTCCTCCATGAACTCGAGTAGTTCTTCGAATTAGATGGACGGGTCATAGGAGTGACCATCCTGGCGATCGTTACCTGGTGACGCCATTACCAGTCGTGCAGAATTACAAGACGCCCAACAATCCACCAACAGAAGAAATCAAGTTTCGAGGATTTGCTAAAGAATGACCTAAGCTGTGTTCTCTGGACTTTCTCGGTTAGTTTTGGACAACTTGCAGCTCTTGCCCCACTATGAGCAGATATGACACAACAGTTTTAACTCAACTGTAGACGCGGCGTCGCATTTCACTGGCCAGCTCCAAGCACTGTGAACAAAAACACATTATCTTACAAACTGTGAGTCTGGCAGTGTGGGTGTGACCTGCAGAGCTTGTCCAACTAAACTAAGCTTGTCCTGGCCACACTTTGACATCTCCATAGTAACTGCAAAAATGCACCCCCAGTCACCAGGAAATCAGTTGCGACACAGTTCACATCCCTTTATTGCGTTACTGGGGATCTGGTCATGGCTGATTAGTGGTTGTACAGGTTTATGTTGTGTTTTGTGTTAGGAGGCTAAAAGAGGAGCAACAATAGTTGGCAGACTAAAGGAAAAAGATTGAGAAACAGAGGTGACAGAGTAGGCTCACAAACTCATACTGAGGCAAACATAAAGGGAAAAACAGCCTTTTTGTTTGTGCCTTCTGTTTAACATAGAACTGTGAAAGACAGAAATACAATAGTAATGATTCAGGGTTGATCCTCTAAACTTTAAAGCTGGGCTAAACACTGGTTTCTAGCAAGGGGGTAAAGGTAGTGCTGACACATAGGCTCTAACTTATTGTCCAAATGTGGATTAAGATTTGTGAGATTTGAGTTCTGGAGATGAACTAATCTTTATTTTATTTTTTACGGTTGGTTAATTTGTATTGTCCTGAATTGGAATCCGATGGATGTTGGTAAGAGTCAAACTTAAAGAAAAAAAGCTTCTTAAAACAAAAGTTATCAAAACGTTTCAGCAGTTTTTCTGTGTGCGATTCTGTACGTGTTCTGCTGACCATGTTTAAATGTGTGCTTCTATAACTGCGTAAATAAACACCCAGTGTCCTACAGAGGGGATGAAGCCCTGAAATGTTCATCTTTATCTTCTTTTTTTTCAAATAACTTTTACATGACCCAAGAAGTCTTGTCTGGTCGTGCCTAATGCTCCGTTATACTGTAACCTGTGTAATACACAGGTGTTTGCTTGCTGCGGTTTCAAACTACACACCTAATATATATATTTTACCACTAGAGGGCAGAATTGTCTTGTTCTGTGCTGGTCCCTCCACCCTTTGAGCTTTGAGAGCCCCAGTGCTCCATTTCTCCCTCTTAGCCCATAAGTTATTACACATACTTATCCATTATACATGCAGACACCACCCTGTCATACAGAGGTCGCACTACATATCTCCTCCTGTATATAATACACAGGATTTCCCCTTATGCATTATGCATTGTTTGGATTTTGTATTTCTCATCTCTTTGTTCTTTAAAATGAAAGTGAAACAAGCAAACAAAATTCTTTCACAACATTCTCCTTTTTGTCCTTAAACATGTACAGATGACCATGTGACTCACTGCTGGACTCATCATGGCTCACATGAGTCACATGCACATACTAAGTTTACCGTGACTATACGTGGCTGAGCACAGACCCCATGTACTCACGCACACACGCTGAGTCATGATCCCGTCACTCAGTTATCTGTTTCCTGTGCTTTTCAAGCCTGGGCCTCTACTTGCATCTGGAGCCAAGTCCCCCTCCCAGTATTTCCCCTGGACTCCCACTCATGTACGCGTCATTCAGATTTGTTCAATTGTTGCAGTGATTTACTTTGTGTAACCTGCACAAATATAAACGAAAATGCTTGTGCAAATAATGCAGATCAACAGCATGTTTGCATATATACAGCCACGGGAAGCATTCGTTATTTGATTTTTACTTTAATTCATTTGAGTAAAAATACAGTTGGACAATAATATAAACTTGAGTTTGTGTCATTTTTAAATTAAAGGAAAAACAGCTTTTTGTTTTCTGCTCTCATAGATTTGATATTCAAAGGTAAGTTGCCATTTAAAGGCATAAAAAAATATCATTACATATTCATCACAGTGCAAACAGTCCGGTGTGCAGAGAGGCACCAACACCACAAAGAGCTGTACTGAGTATTTGAAAATATTTGAGCTGGAGCTAAGATATTGTGCTCAGACTAGCTCTAGTTTGTGTGTGCATGTGACTATACGTGCATGACCAGTGTGACTGTAATGAGCGCGCCTGTGTCTGAGCATCACATTGTTGTGATGGACAGCGTTAATTGTGGTGATAATTGGCCTACATGCGCAAATTCACGTGTTAACAACTGGTTGAGTGTGCGCTGTTTTCCACCCTGCTGGGTGCAGACACTTTAGCTTCTGGGTGGAAGCGACCTCCCATTAGTAAACGCATAGTCTCCATGGTTACACCGTGAGACAGGCTGGCTCAGTGCACTAAATGTCTGAATTATGAAAACATCGTGGAGCAGGACAGACGCACACAAACGCACGCACGCACACGCACGCATGCACACACACGCACACACACGCACACGCACGCACGCACGCACGCATGCACACACACGCACACACACGCACACACACGCACACACACGCACGCACGCACTCTAAGCTCCCTGAAGCGTTTCTGTCTGAGTGCTTTGATTTAGTGCCACGTGCGTTCTAAAGCAACAGCAGTGAGCTGGCTTCTCTGTCACTTCAGCTACAGAGAAGTGAAACACAAACAGGAATGTTTTAATAGAGAAGTAATGTGTTTTGAAAACCAGCGAGGCCTGGAATAGGCTTTGAGATCATCACTGGTTGCTTTAGCCTTGTGACGGCGACTAAATGTTTGGCCTCACAGACACTTTAGAGGTAAAGTTAAATCTAAAGCATTATTAATTTAGTGTAATTCAATAGACCGTATCATTGCCTCTGATCCTTATCTCCTGTGTTACTGGGATGTACTCCAAACTCCTCTACATGTGTACTTTGAGTGGGTATGAATGTTATTGCAGCTTAAATTTGTTGGTCACCAACTCCATCTACTGGCCAAAAACAAGTACGTGTCACATGTATTAGCATGAAGATAGACACATCCTGAACCTTTTGATTCATGAATTCTTTTTCTTGCATCTGGTTTTGACCTGGTTACTAATTCACTCTCAGCCATGTAGGTCTTCCTTATTGCTGAGACCCCGAACTTTTACACTGTGACTCACACTGAGGTCCAATTACAAACCCCTCCCAAAATCAGCACAGCACTCTGCTCCACTCTAAATGTTGTTATAACTTCAGCTGTGATTAAAATGAAATATAGTGGGAGAAACGTGGAGAAAACACATTAAATTCAATGGTTTTTTGAGGGGTTTTTCCCTTCTGAGCATGAGCACAGTTGTGTTCACATCTCTCCCGTGTTAGGATGTTAAAGGTGAGACGCATGTATGGTCAGAAGAATCTAAAGAAAAGAGACCTGAATGGCTTTTAAGGCAAGTTTTGAGGCCTTCTCTTGAGTTTTAAAGATGATGCAGTTGTAGTGTTTATTCCAGTGAAGTTAAGTCACGTTTGCATAAATATAATATTTTAATTACTTGTTGATATTCTGTTAATTGTGCTGAAGTATGTGTGAAGACTGAAGGACTTTAAGCTGAACAGCTGTGAGTCGATAGTGTCAAGAAATTCTGAATGTCGCCTTGATGCTTGTTGGAAATGTTGGCAGTGTCTCCCACGATTTTTGCTGCCTGTTTGCTTTTCATAGTTTACATAAATTATTGGCTAAGGAATTAGGAACTGGGGATGCAACATATTTAGGCTGATGCTGACGGACATTTTGACCGACAGCTGATGCCAACAGTAAATGTTTCAGTCTGTTTTGTAAAAGAAAAGATCAGACTTTTTTTTTTCAGAGAAACAAAGAAATCTAAGCTGTTTGTGTATTTTATGAACATTTAGTCGTCACAGAATTGACAAATATCGCCTGCAGATCAGTAAATGCTGTCTTCTATTTGCCCATATCTGTCCATAACACCAATAAGATGTGTATCTCATACAGTATGAGAACGTTACAGGGCACAGATGTGTGTATTTGTGCACCTTTAGTATGGTGTTGTGTGTCGGAGGCAGATTCACATGAAAAGTTGATGAGAGGCAGATTGAGGTGTGTCTGAGGAGGTTGGCGGGGCGCGCTGTCTTACACCACCTACTTCTCTCTCGGCCTCTCTGCCTCTCTGCCTCTGTGCCATGCTCCTTTGGCTCTGTCTGCTCAGCGTGGCGTGTAATCAATTACTTTTTCTGTCATTATGGAGGGGACTTTCTTTTGTTCCAGCACGTGCAGCCAAACACTAGCGAGAACTCCCACGGAGAACACACACAGAGACGGCCAAAAACACCATCTATTAATTAATCGCAGCCATTTTGCTTTAGGATAGATCAACAGAGTCGTACGGAGATTTCTAACCACAACAGCCGCACTTTACTGTACAGGATCATTCGATTTAACTCACATCTAGCTGAATTTGCTGAATTTAGCTGCATTGTGCATCTGCCGGACTATTTTTCTAAGGGGTGATGTAACCACCTCCAGCTCTAACAGCGGGAGGTTGCTGACAAACAATAATGACATTAATCTGTTTGTCTGTTAATATGGGACAGATAAGCATCCACCCACACATCTAACCATATGCACACATAGAAAGAGACAGACACCAACCCGCAAACACATTAAAAGAATTAGCGGAGAGTAACATATGGGGCTTCATGAGGGATTTGCAGGCCTAGAAACCCCCCTGACTCCTCCTATTTCGATGCAAACAATGCCCTTAACTCATGTTGTACTCTTGTGTGTTTGCTGAGGCTGTGTGAGCCTCACGGTTTTATCATTAACCTTTTTATTGCCCTGCATTATGCGACATTGTTTCCTTTAAGACTAAACAAACAAAGCACAAACTGAATGAATGAACATTTCTCTCAGTTCAGTTTAACCGGAGCTCAAAGTATTTGCTTTGACCCTTTTTTTCTCACCACTTTCAGCTTTTCTGTTCTCACACATTTACTCATATCCACGTACAATTACACACATATGCTGGTGTTAATGTTCAGCTAGGCTGGACTCCTGCTGGTCTCTATGGATATGTTTAGTTTGACTACTTGCCATTTCATTATTGTGAAACATACTGTTGAGCAACAGGCACATGTTCTGGATCGGATCTTGGGAGCTACTCTTACATCGCCCAGACAGATTATTCTCACGTTCTCCCTGAGAGAAAAAAACTTTGGGAAAGTCAGTGACTCAAAGAAAAAACAAGGTGCATCTAGATACTTTTCAGCCATGCTGTGAAACTTCCCTTTTTCGACCCTCCACCCAAGCAAACTCCAAAAACCACTGTCGGAGCTACTGTTGCCTGGACCCCCCACCCCCCCACGCTGAGGCTTGGTAAACCCCTATGGAGATGCGATGGCAAAGTCCCTCCTAATCCTTGGCTTCCTCTTATGGCAGGGTTCAGAGAAGCAAAAGAGGAGTGAAGGACTTGGTCAGCAGACTGCAAGGATAAGGGGGTCTGTGTGAGTGTGCAGGACCCCCGCATAGTTCAGAGGGATGCATTACCATGACAACAGTATAAGCGAATGACGAGAACAGTTTGTGCGCGAGTCATTCGGCTTCTTAACTTACAGAGGTCAAAGTGTCACGGCTTCACCCATTGACCAATTCCACTCCATTTCCTTTAAGGAAAGAGATGAACGCCACTCTTCCTGGAGGTGTTTGAAATTCACTTTTTTTTCTTATGACGTAGTCACACTCAGCCTACAGAAGAGATGAAAAGAGGCAAGTGACCTGAAAACAGTGAACATGATACTAAAACAACAGCAGCCGACTTTAAACCACTTAACCCGCCAATATATCGGACTTTTTGGCAACAATTTTAATAGAAAACATATTGCTCAACCCCAACACATTGGAGACGATGGTGCTCACTGCATTGAAATGTCGTGTTAAGTGACCAGCAGTAATTATTCAGAATCATTTCTCTTTGTATTATCACAATAATAACTAGCAGATGTTTCTTGTGTCTTTTCTTTTGCTGAAGTCTCTTTGATGAGTTCAGCAGGAACATGTAAACTGATTTTTAGGATCAACAGCAGCTGGTCGGCTATGCAGAGTCTTGCCAGTTAAGCTTATAGTTAGTATAGCTGGTCCTGTAGACTTTCTGTTGTTCCTGCTGCTGTTTCCATTTTGCCCTCAGCTGTTGGTGGTATATTCTGTGGAACATCACAGTAAGAAGGAAGTGACAAGGATACTGTTTATGGAAACAGAAATAACAGCAGAATTTTGTTTTTGCTTGAAACTTGTTGGTTTTTTTAATGCTGTAAGCAGCATATGGAAAAAAATCCATTCGCTTTCATTAAATCTGGAATGGCAGTAATAAACATGAGACATCGGAAACTTTAAACAGCTTGTTGTGAAACGTTGTTCCCCTTTCGTAACTTCCAAATGAGTGGTTTCTGTTATTTAAAATAAAAAATGTTTGAGGAAATTGTCAGGTTCATTCCTGAGAAGATTGGTTCCCACAGTAACCCCCCCGATCCCCTCCATCCACACACACACACACACACACACACACACACACACACACACACACACACACACACACACACACACACACACCCTCTTGCTAACCTTTATCTAACTCATTCATGTCCTCCCTTCACATCCACAGAGCCTGTAAAGAGCACGCTGGGTTCATCTATTGGGGGTAAATGAAAATGCACGGTTAAGCTTATTGAGAGCTTTTCGGTCTCAGACCTGCGCTACAAGTGCAGTCTCACTCTCACGCATACTTGCAATATATGCAGTAAAGCCCAGTCTTGGAAGTGTAACAGCAGGGTGTGACGGGGGTTGGTAATGCGCATAAGAATTAGCCTTGCTTCCCTCCCATTGACTCCTACCGTGTTATTCTCTGGGGCTGTTTCCACGTTAGTCACACACTTTTCTTTTTGCCCTCCTGCCATCATTTTCCCTTCCTGTTCACTTCATTACACTGTGTCTTAATCTCTTTTCAAGCACGCACCACTTCTCCTGGTACTGAACATACCCTCATTAGCAGACTCGGGCTAAACTGGCTGCACAAATGTTTCGAGCTGCGTTTGAATTCTTTTGGATTTTTTTTTCTTCCCCACCTCGTTTTCTTTTTTCTTTTTTTTTGTCTCTTAAGAGGGAAAGCATCTTTGAAGTCAGGAATAGCATCCTCTCCAAGCAGGTGCCTAATGAGGTTCTTTGACATGGAAGGTCCAAAAGTTAAGCACAAGAAATGCACTCTGTGGTAACTGTGAGTGCATCACAATGGAGTTCTAACCAGTTTACAGACTTTTTGCAGGTTGGTATAAAAAGTATTGGTTATTAATTTGTCTAATATGTCTAAATATAAATAGTATATAGGACTTAGTCTATGACCATGTTGGAAAACACTGCAGACTGCAGGAATACTGCACCACTCTTAAGCTACATCCACACAAAGTAGCACGCAGTCTCAGTACAAACTAAATGTTTCAGAGACCAGTTCAAATATCACATTTCAGAGTCATTTTTACATATCTCACAGTCAACAAACTTCGTGTATTGTTGTATTGTTATCACAAAAATCACCACTCTTAGTAGAAATGGGAGAAACGAAACATTCTAATACATGGTTAATCATCAGTGGAGGCAACCATGCCACAAGTACAACCAGTATTTTGTGCATATGCAAAAATAACGACCATACAATGGACCTCTCCATCACTGTAGGTGTAAATGTGCCCCGTGTCTAAATAAGAGCAGGAAGTCACTTTTAAGGGATGATGGAGCCAGTTATGTTGTCTACTGTATGTCATGCTTGAAAGGGGCTTTAGGCCTCTTAGTTCATTGTAAGAAGTTCACTGAGAACAACTCGGTGCTGTTAAATTAAACGCATGCTAGAGATATTTAAAATGACACTCGGCATTTAAAAGAAAGCTGGCTGGGAAATAATTACATATAGATGTGTTTTTGAGTGCAGACAGGAAGAGAAACATAAAACCAGGTAGGAGTGAGAAAGCAGACAACTGAAACTGAAACAAGGTAAAAGAGAAAGCTCTGTGTAATATAAGAAAACTTCGTTTTTCAGTATGATCAAAGTCTGTGAGGGATTTAAAAAGTGTGTTTATATTCATTACATTGCTGTTTCCACATGGAAACATACAACAGCCCAGCTCATGGATACACACCGTGTCCGTGTGTGTTCCTGCGCTGATAAGGGGGATGAGTTTTCCCAGGTCTGTTGTCTCTTTCATCAGGAGGGGAGTGACCAGTTCCCAGGGTCGTATGGATGACCCTGTCTGTACACTGTCATTACATAGTTGCATCACTACCTAATTACACAGGTTTTCCTGCACCAACACAGACACACAGGGTCTTGAAAACTTGAAAACAAGCACTGTGCTCCTAGGTGCTGGGTGAAAGGGGGGTAGCAGTAAGAAAAAAAGGAAAAAAGAGACAGAGTGACTGTCTTTGATGAGTAAAGGCAAATAAACAGGGGGAGACAGAGGGCATGTCTGGACATGAGTCAGTGGTTGGAGTAAAAGCTGGCCAGACGGACACTGAGAGCTGTCCAAGTAACCCTTCTGAGAGCTGACATAAATAAAAGCCAATGCTGAATGTGGGAGTAGTGTTGTGCTTTTGTGTGTGTGCGCACATAGCAACTCTTTTCCTTTCTCTATATTAGTAACGCTAGGCAACGACGATGGCAGCGGCTTCACACACCTGCGGTCCAGCATGCCAATGTGCCAGTCACATTCTGCAACACACACCAGCGCTGTGTGCCCACCTGGCCCTGCATGGGACGGGCGAGCAGGGCCCTGAAGAATCCTGTCGTTGTTCCTGCTGCACTTAAAAACAGGGTGTTAATGAGCTCTTGCTTTCTCCCGCTCTCTCTTTATCCCTGTGTTGGGATTTTCCTCTTTATTTCTGACTCTCGCCTTTCTTTCTTTGCCTCTCACACATTTTCAGTGTCCTGATTTTACTGAAATGACGCTGTTAATTGCCTTCATTTCCCCCTCCTCTGACTGTCTCTCTCCTTTTGCCCTTCTTTCACTTATTGAACAGCAGACAGACAGATCTATTCACTGGGGTCCACTCAGTACTTAAAGTGTTTAAACACCACTGGATGTTGTGAGGGGAGTGGATACACAATACAAGTCTATTGCTCTGAAAGTCTCCAATAGCAAAAACACACAGTGCTACAATAGAAACATAGTCTTTGGCCTCAGAGCCAGAAAGTGTCTTTTTGATCATGTAAAGAGCAAAAAAAAAAGAAGAAATAAAGAAAGCCAAAGAGCTGTCAAACCAAACTCTGCTGTAGAAGACACACATACCCCAGGCAACTGATGCTCTATAACGCATCAATAAAATATGTGTTACAGCAAGTGGATTGCCAAGAGGTACTAAGTCAATCCTACATTAGTGCATCAGGATTTAAAATACAATTCTGGGGTTTTCATTGGAAGTAGCCTACAAAATCATACCCCAAAGCATAAGACCATGTGCTTTCAGCTGGGAAGAAATCTGGTAAATACTGTTAGAGAGTCCAGCAGCTCAGTGCAGTGTAGTGGAAATTTTTATTTTGTGTCACCGGTACTGAAGGTAAAGACTTTTTCCACCGACATTTGCTGTTAGAAGACGAAAACAAATTCAGTTCAGTGGAGCAGAGACTTGCTGTTAGGCCGGAGTCAGGGGTTTGTGTATTGTGCGCCGATTAGAGTTTTGAAGAGTGTGGAAACGTCTTCGACGTGTGGCTTCGGAGAATTTGATGGCTCCGTGGTTGTCCCACGGCTCAGTGCGTGTTTAAACCTCTGCGCTTTTTGGGAAAACGCGCAGCTGGTCGCGATCAGTGAAACGGCCGGAGGAGGAATTGGGTGTGTTGCCTGCCTTCCGTGCCTCCCTCCCTCCATGAGGGGGAGTGTGTGTGTCTGTGAGTGGAAGCACTGCGGGAGTGGGTCAGTCAGTCAACGCTGCTGACTCTTACAGGCGGTTCCCTGGTTATCAGAGCTGCGGAAAGCACCGGGTGGATTCTCTTTGGCCTCAGAGCTCTGGCAGCGGGATATGTTTAACGGGAACAAAGCGGCTTGAAAGCTGGACGGTTGTAGAATGAGCGGACGCGTGCTACACGGCAAAATGCTGCAGCTCCCGGCTCCGCAGCGCGCAGGGAGGACAATGCACTTTCTGTCAAGGTAATAAATGAGAATAGAACCTGCATGTGACTAGTGGGGATGCCGGATAAGAAGCTAATTGACACACACGTGTGCGGTTGTGTTTCTTCGTTAATGACACAAACTGGCGGTGCTCGGTCGTCGCAAAAGTGCTGCAGAGGCTCCGGCGGAGCCTGTGCGTAAAAATCGGCAGCATGTCTCATTGATAAAAGTCCAACAGCTGCGTGGTGGCACGTTTGAGTGTGCTGAATAGATTGCGCCGGGGCTGTTCTGGGATGGTATGTATCAGTCTAGACACCTAGTAAAGAAAGAGCTTTGATCCCCGTATAGATGGAGCTGCCTCTTTGCCATGCCGTTTATAGGCAGACCTCAATGCGCAAAGCCATATGTTGAATCAGCACTGCCTTTTATTGTTGCTGCTCGTAGACCAACTGATTTCAAGCAGCAGACTCTGCAGCCTGAATCCATATCTGAGGAGAACATCTAATTACAGCGCTGAAGAGTGGATGTGAATGCAGCATAACTGTGCGTGTTGGCCTTAAGTGTCTGTATTTTGCGGTCTGTTGTTTCATTGTGGATGCGATGACATTTGCTTGACGGTGTTCTGTGGCTCAGTCACTCATCAGTGGCAGGTAGCCTGTGATGTGAGTGGGTGTGTTCATATTGATCCGCTGCGGGACTGGACCGCATTCTACAGAACAGCTGACCTACATTCTCAGCTGAAGCGTTCTCGGTGTATCTTCTGTGATTGGGTGAAAATCAGCAAGCCTCCTCCATATCATCTTTATGCCCACACCATGTGAGAATTCTCTTAGACTATGTCTGAATGTGTGGGCTAATATAGGCCACTTGATAGCTGCAGGCTGTTAACGGTGAAGAAAGAAATGTGGAGAGAGATGCTCTTATTGAAAAAGCGACAACGACTCTGAAGTTGACTTGATTCACAGACACATTTGCCAAGATGCTCTGATGGTATTGATTCTACTTGTGTGGCTGTGCGTGGTGGTGGTGGTGGTGGTGGTGGGGGTGTAAATGGAGCTCCACTTTGCTCTTTTTGGTCAGTTGACCCCCAGAGCTTCTATTGAACCTTTATGTAAACCCATTAGAGCATTAGAGTGACTTTAGTTGCACACATAACAGACACACACACACACTGTCCCACCGGACCATCTAGTGGGTTGAGTCAGTGTGTTTGACTTGGGCGCGCAGGCTTAAACAGACTGGCTGTCAAAAGAATGATAAACCTACAAATACATAGAAACTGACAGGAACACACTTAAAGCTTTCAGGCAATCACCAAACTGTATGATCGATGCCAGAGACGGTGGTAGTGAGAGTGTGAGTCCAAGTATGTATATGCCAGGGTGTGGGCACCAGCGTGTGTGTGTGGACAAACATTAAACATGCGCCATCAGCCGACCACTTCTGGCCAACACAAAGATTTGCTCAACTCTGTTAGTCACATTGTAGTCAAGCCAACATCAACTTAGTGTCACTTTGTGTGTTTTTGAATGTGGTGTCATCTGAAAACTATACAAATAGCCTTCTCAGCACGTCTCACCTGCTGGTTCTCAAACTCAGCCAAATAACTCATTCCCATACTAGTGATGTCACTCTTTAGTGTGCATCACTCTGAAATCTTCCCAGTTTCTTATAATCAAATAAAAATGGAACATATGTCACTGTGATGCAGATCAGGCTCTTGCCATAGCTGATGTCAGTTAGCTGCAGTGGGGTAGTCACTGGCTAAGCAGCACATATAACTGGGCTTTCAGAGTTAAGAGTCCCAACTGCTTCATTGACTCAGTGTTACACTTTCCACGTCTGTGTGTTGGGATCTGACTGACATAAATGCCTTCATCAGAGGTGCTATGTTGGGCTCTATGAAGTAAACCCCGTGTAGACTTGTACAGACAGCAACCACATAACAAGGGAACTGATTCGTGCTTGCTTCCTCAATCTGCAGTCCAAGTACACTAAACAGTAGTGTACTAAGAACAACCTCATGTCCCTGACGTCTGCTTCTGTCTCTATTTCTGAAACCAAGTGTGATCTACACCTTAGAGGTACGATGTAGTAATTAAAAATGATATCTGTAAAGATTTCGATCACAGCCACAGGCAGGAGGAGAACTGCAAAGTTACCGTGCTGATGGAAATCCTGAATACCTTTATCGCTTTGCACGTTTCTGCTGACATTGTTGGTGCCCTTCAACTTTCATATTTCAAATTCATATAGCAGAGCCCAACTGATACAGGATTTTGAAGTCTAACAGTAATATTTGGTGAGTTTAAAAAGTCCCATATGTTGGCCGACATCTTTATTTTTTTCTTCAAACATACAAAGCATAAATAAGTTAATCTAAAATTTGCCATGTGGAGCTGTTTATTTACTCATTTACGTTCTGCCTGACTGACTTGGGTCAGCTGTTGTTGTGTACGTGTCTAAACACATGCTGTCAACAGGAAAGTTGCTGAGAGCCTTGTGATGGACAGAGTGTGCAATGTCAGCACTCGTGACAATATTGTAAGGTGTTTTTTTCCTATTCTTCTTTATTTTTTCAGTTTTCATTTGTCTGCTGATATAAAAGCCGATACTGAAAGTCTGTAACTAGCTAATGCCGGACGATAATATTGGGACGGTGATAAATCGCTCAGGCTCTTATTTCATTTCTGTTCCTATCGAGCATTTATGCTATATCACACACAACTATAGGAAGTTTGCGACTTTTGCTTTCAAACAGCCCCGTTTCCATTCCACACAAACAATTTCTTTGTGATTGTGCTGGATTTAGGGACTCTACACAAGGTGGATTAAGTTGTTTTGGAAACGCGCTTTGCTGACTCAAAACTGGATGACTGGGATGCGACAGCTGCCTTACACCCTCGTGAATCATAGTGTATGAACAGAACTTAATACTGTTAAACACACAAACAGGTCCATCCATGTCAAACGTATTGTTTTCTTAGGGTGTCTCCATTTACAGAGTTGGTTAAAATATTTAAATCTCTCCTTCTGAGCACATATAGGCCTTCTTATTCAACCAGACAAACCAGTAGCACTTTAAACATCAAGAAACGTTTCTTCACTGTTCGCGGAGTCGCCGGCCTAATTTGCAGTGGTTTCAAATCCTGGGGCACGGATGGAGGAGAAGAAAAACACATGACCTGAGTCTTTTCGTGCAACCACTGACTCGTGATGTGCAAATTAGTTTACTGTCCCTGCCTACCAGGTCATTAGAAAGACCTGTGAGCGAAACAACAGATGCTTGTAACCTGTGCTTGTAAGACATCCACATACGCTTTTTTTTTATTATACACACGGGAGCCAGTGTTCACGACCAGACCTTGTATTTTCTCGAGGTGGTCCCTCCTGTGGTTTAGTGAGTTCCTCTGTTACTTCAAAGCCAAAGAAGAACCTATAGCCAGACAACACATGCACACATGCCGCTTCTGCCTGATAATGAAGAGTAAAAACCACAGTGTCTTATTTTGAAACTTCCAGGGGTTTTTCTGAGTTCAGTGGAAAGTTAGGTGGTTCCTCTGGCTTGCACTGGAACTTCAGGCTGCAAATTACAGTTTTAATGAAACCTCTGGAACTGTCATTTTATCCCTGTGTATGTCTGCGCACTCGTGCTGTGGTATGCATATGTGCGTCTGCATATGTTGAATGATTAGGGAGTGGGACCCCAGAATACACTCGTTGGAATGTGAAGTGTGTGTTTTGAGTGGCCCGCGGGGCAAAGAATGCCTCCCAAATTCACTGTAACAGCTTTAAGTGGCATGACCGGAGTGTGTGTGCTATAAGTTGACAGCAGGTGATAGGCGTGGGCTCCTGCAGGGTGCGCCCTTAGGCTCGCTGGTCACTGCCACATGTGTTCACACATGCAAGTACACAAACAAGAGCACTAGAAATGCACACACAAGCTAATTCTTAAAGAAGTTGTGACAGTCTAAAATTTAAGTACAGCAGGATGCTGCAAGTTTGTAGAAAGACCATATGGGTTGAAGCTGCACTGTATCCAAGTGTAATGTAGACCTGTTGCCTAACAAATCTATCCAGAAAACATTAAAAACCCCAGTGACACCTCAGTGCCAACCATCACACCACCATGCTCCCCCCAGCAAGTCGAAATCTGCAATCATGTGTCAAACAATGAGGAAGTATTTTGTTACTGAAATTACCACAATTGTTACTGAAGAAGAAATAGTTCAGCACACTGGTAAACATCACCCTTTTTTTTTGCTGGCAGGAAGTTCAAAATAAGGTTTCAGTGCTAGACTTGGTCTTATTTCCATTAAAGACGCGGTTAAATAATCTGTTAATCATAAAGTTTTGCTTCTTGACTTTTCACACAACGTCCCAACTTTTTCCCAGACAGGTTTTACAATGACAGGTCTGTCCCTTTAAGTGTGTGTG
>NW_005187448.1:1333158-1390765 GCF_000239375.1 Pundamilia nyererei
CTCACTGTGAACAGAAGTTATGAAGCATATTTGACTCACTTTTTGCTCCCCTTCTTTCTCTCTGTCCATTTTCAGTTAATGTTTCAGTTATCGAATTAACTGAAAAGCTTGAAGAGAGCTTCATCCTTTATCTGACGACCCAGGACAATGTAGGCAGAGGAGGAAGAATATATTTTAAATAGGATTGCTTCTTGTGTAGAGGCCCTCTGAAAATTTACTTGGAAATCTGTACCAATTGTTCTGGCTGAGGCATTGGTAACCCTGTTGAGACACAATCCTTTTTCACTTGAACACAGACTCATATCACGCTGACATCGTAGTTCCTACATATGTGTGACTTTTCAAACATCTTGAAGCCCGTCTCATTGCAGCAATAATTCTTCATGCTTGTTTAAGTTGTTTTCTTTGACATTAGCTGCTTTGTCACTCATTTTCAGTCCAGTCCTTATACCAGACATTTTCAGAGGCATGTTGCTTTATTTGATAAGCAAGTTAAGACTGGCCTATGAATTGATCAGTCATAAATGATGCTCGTAACCCAAGAGATGAACCAGTTTTGTGTCTACACATCTCTACACAGACAGCTCTTGGACAGGCATATCTTGGCATGGTATGTAGTGTGTGCATAAAACCTCTGAGGAAACTGGACAAGTGGAGGACAAAAGAAGAAATGGCAGGCTCAACAATATCTACAGTAGAAGAACAGTATCGCAAAGCCTCATTAGAAATGATCTCAGCGGAAGTGTGGCTGTCAAAAACCCATTCTTCAAGAAGGTCAACTGGGAGAAAAGGCTGAGGTGTGCCAAAGTACAAAAACTGGACTGAAAATCAGAGGTAACAGGGCTTATAAAGGGATGAAACCACATCTGATAGTTTTAGTTCATATCCACATCAGTATGCAGAGAGGAGGTCAGGAGAGAGGTGCAACAGTGAGTGTCTGTAGCTATCTATGAACCCCAGTGGAGATCTTGAAAAATTGATAGAAACATACCATCAGATTTTGATCCACCATACGACACCATCTGGAAAGAGGAACGCTATCAGTCATGGATTGAACTTCCCAGTGCTCACGCTGTTGAAGCAGTGTGGGATCATCTCGACAGAGAATGAAACAGAAGGCGGCCAATGTCCAAAGAAGAGCTTTGAATGTTCTTCAAGAAGCCTGGAGAACTGACGAGAAGGGACAAGGAAGCCTGCCCAAGAGATTTCATACTGTGTTGGAGAATAAACACTGGCTCTAAAGCTTGTTAGAAATGTACAAACGCTGCTGTTTCTCTATGCAAGTTTACACATTTCAGTAAATCACTACAGCCTTCTTCCATTTTTCCAGCACAATGTAAAGAAATGACGGGTGGCTCGAGACTTTTCCTCAGTCCTGACATTGTAGCAGGATGGTTTTAACACTTTTAGGTAGCGCTGCAGACATTTGATCTTATCACACTTTCTGTAAATGAATACCAAACTTTCACTATGCGGTTTCTCAGTTGCTATCACTGTTTGTGCAGTGTTGTCCCTTCCCAGAACCAACGGTTAGCAGGTATCATATTTCAGTGTTTGTTGTCAGTGCTTTTGTTTCTGGCAGGTTTGAGTTGTTTTAGCTCTTCTTCTTGTCTGTTGCCTGGTTTAAGTTCCTCCATGCTGTGTTACTTGACAATATTTTCCGTTGATCAGAGGGCAGTTGCCAGTGGAAATGCTTTTGCATGTATGTGTTTGTGCTTTCTGCTCATGTCTGTGGCACCATCTTTTGCACAGCTGCTTCAAGTTAAGAGCAACCTGTAGGAAGCGTGCTTCATTCAAAAGTAGTACCACCCTCTCCTTCTCTTCCTCCGTTGCCTTCCCTTCCGCTCTCTCACTAGTCCCCCTATTTCAAACCAAAACATCCCCGTGCGCCGTTATTTCACAGCCGTTAAGTCAGCTGACATGTCTGGAGGGAGGCCAGAGGTAATTCTACCCCAGGATCCAACCCCTGTCCTGGGCCTCTGCGTGCTGGGGTTCCCCTTATGAGCTCCTCCCTGGTTCTCAGCCATTCAGTTGGGGCTGGGAAGTGCTCCACACTGCACCCCAGACTGAACTACTTATGAAGGTGATTTAAAAGGCCACCTTATCCCAGGAGTGCTGTCCCTCTTTTGCTTCCTGTTGTCTTGTGAAGAAGAGAAGGACGGTCAGAGGTTATTTGGTCAAAAGAAAGCTCGCGTTCAACACTCTCTGACCCCTTTTGTTCCGCTCTCTACATGAGGAACACAAGAACATTTTGGGGAGAAGTTGTTTAAACTTCCCCCCATTCTTGCTGAGCAGTTATATGAAATATGTTTCAATTAGTCAGTGCACTGTTTTTATCTGCACTGCATTCAAATCCCTAAAGCCACTTTTTTCAGACGCAGGTCCAGTAATGTTCCTTTTTTAACCCTGTGTAGGACGACTAAGGAGATGACAGACAATAGTTGATCTCTTGCCTTTCAAGGAATCATCTTCACACTTCTCCTAGCTCCTACTCTTTTCCTTTTTGGGGCTGATAGCACGAGGAGCTCAAGATGACCCTGTCGGTTTCAACATGAGCAGTCACACGATTTTTTTTTTTTATTCTTCTTAGCCGTATATGAAGGTTGAAGCTATCTACTGTTTCAAATGTCCTGTTTTATTTCACCAGGGCTGAAAAAGTGCAGAGCCAGCTCAACTCTCAAATGCAGTGTGTTGAACTCTGAGAAAACTTTATCCATTCTGGGGAGGTCATATGGACAGACGAGATGCAGAGATACATTTGCTGTCTGAGGAGGATTTTGCTGAAGCAGTTCCCCCTTTTTTAAACTGTTTCTGTCCATCCATCTCCACCTCCCTACACTCAGGGGAAAAAAGAAAAGAAAAATTCATGGGGAAGGATTTCTGATGCTTCCAATCGCTTTTCCCGAGCCTTTTCCATCCAGAACATCCAAGCATTTGTAGAATGTGTCCCTCATCTTTGCAAGGAAAAACAATAGCAGTCTGAGAGTGCCTGCCTTTGCCAAAGCTCAAAAATCTCTCCAAACCATCCATAATTGAATCTCTGGATCAATTTGCTTTATATTAAAATGTTAAAGAATGCTTCCAAAAATACACACATCGAGATTCAGATCTGGATCAAGTCCAGGGGTTACTTCTAAGTCGAGTCACACCCTATAACATTCCACCTTCATAACTTTCTAATCCAAACGACAAAGAAACAAACGGAATAAATCCTGATAAAATCCTTTCTGACTGTAAAATATTGATGTAGCTCAAAAACCTTTTATACACAGACACACCTTGAGACAGTAACACACACCCAGGCTGTCTTTGTTCAACCCTCAGTAGATCAGAGACTTTACTGGCTACCACCACGCACATCTGACAGCTAGTTCAAGCTCCAGTCAGGCAGTAGTGCCAGTTTAGTGTGTGTGTGTGTGTGTGTGTGTGTGTGTGTGTGTGTGTGTGTGTGTGTGTGTCCTAACCCCTTTGGCCATTGCTGTCAGCTTTATGCCTGTCAAAGGCATAAAAGGATTCCTCTTCTGCATTGGCCATTTAGGGATGTGACCTCCTATTTCTTTCCATGGTCACACACAGACACACACACACGCATATAGATAGATAGAGATATATATGTGTACCTTTAGCTGAGACCTCTGGCTTGCTCTGATCCTGGTGGTGCATGGAATTAGCAGTAATTATGAGCTCATTAACTCCAGCCTGTTCTGTAATCCCCTTTAAAGCCCAGATACTGCAGTTTCTTTGTCTATGTGGATGCGTGTGTCCAAGCAGCTATCACACACACAGTATGCCACTCCACATCATGAAAACAGGACAAAGAGGAAATGATAAATAATACTGGAGACTTACTTTCTCTATTCAGTATTTAGCCAAAGACGGGCTGCTTGCACAATCTAGTTTTTAATTGGGTCTTGTCAGTGACTTACTGTGAGTGTTTAACACTACAACACAACGGAGAACCTGCACTCAGCAGCTAATTAAAAGCCACTTTTAATGACAGATTTATTGTTAATTACTTTACAAGTGCCTCAACTCCCAGACAACAACATGACATTGTTAAAAAATGGCAGAGGCGTTTTATTTATAGGTACGAGGTAATGTCAGGACATCACGTGGCATGTAGGGCTTCTTTTATAAGAACATAGCATGACTCCAGAATGCAGCAGATGGCTTATCATTAATAAAGGTAACTAGTGCAATAACCAGTAAGACTGCATCTTGAGTAGAATTATTGGTAATGTGAAGCTACAGCATGTCTGTAATGAGTGGATATTCACGCCATGCTAAATCTGTATGGCTTTATGTGTCAGAGGATCTTGAAGCTGTCAGGCTATAGTAAGAGCCTTGCCTGCAGAGCGAAGTCTTTATGGCCCTATATGGTGCTGCAGTGATGGATTATCCGATGGCAAACGCAGCATGTTAGGAACCTTTGTAGTCCGTCGAGTGTTTTAAAGGTTAAGCCAGCCAAGATGAATCTGTGCTCTCAGTCTGTGCTTTTTAAAGCTCTTTCTGTTGGAAAATTATTATTGTACTGCCGGGCTATGATATGCTTTGTTCCAGTAAGGTACTTCACAGATCTGTGTGTGTGTGTGTGTGTGTGTATGTGTGTGCGCGCTTGTTTCCTGGTGATAAGCTGCTGAAGTGGTCCAGGGACACATATTGTAGGCCATCTGTGCACAGCAACCACAGTCTTCCTTTTTTCCTCTTATCAGGTAGATTCCCAGCGTCACATCTTTGGTGGCAGGTCATGCATGCAGTCAGCCTGATTTTTATTGCAAAATTTCTCACACTTGAATCTTCCATCCATCATTTAAGATTTCTTTCTCACACGGTCAGAGCCACCGTAGCTACGCTCGAGATATGAAACGCTGATACACTGACACTGGGTGGGGCCAGTCATGCTGGTTTTTCTGGAAGTGAGTCATTGTGTTTTGCGGCAGTGTGTGTGGGTATGTGTTTATACTAGTTTGATTGTGGGTATTTGTGCGAAAACAGTCAGTTGGGTTTAACATGTCCTGTTTAACTTGTACAGACACAAACTGTACCGGATGCCACAGCAGACAGTGAGCTGCTAATGATGAATAGCTTGTTCTCTTCTGGGTTAATCCTTTTCTTTTTCTCGTCAGCTTTTGTCTGTCTAACTTTATGAACCTACACCTGCTGCTCCTGCTCTTCAGGCTGATCTGACCTGTATCTTCCAACTCTGAGCTGCACAGAGAGAGACGCACGGGCAAAGCATCACGCCCAGTTACCATCGCTCATCAGTCATAGCCTCACATATTTAAACTTTAGAGAATGTAATGCCTTCAACAGCCCTTTCATGCTTGCCCCCTCTGGTTTCTTAGCTGACTGCCCAGTGCCAGTCTGGCAGTGTCCCACTTTCCATTTGTCTGAAAATGCATCACTTTGACCAAGAACAGGTCTGATTTAGCCATTTTGGGTTCTGACATGTGACTCTGTTCATTTTTAATAGGAATGGAAAGTTCCAGTCCACCGAAGGACTGCGGAAACATTTTCCATGCATTTACACAAGCGGTGGAGACAGTGTGCAAATATCACCCTGGATAAGACGTGTTTAACCCCATGAGGGAACAAAAAGTTGAACCATTATATTCAAACTGCATCTGTGTTGTATTAGTCATAAGCTCTTGAGTCATTTTTGTGTTCTTTTCCCAAGCTGACACCTTCCAACTGATTCCTGTCTCCTTATCTTATCTGCTAAAATGTGGTCCGGCTGGTTTGTTAGACACTTCCCTCCAGCTCCCAATGGGCCTCGCTGCTTTTTATTTATCGGCTACATTGACAGTACGAAGCATTCATAATACTTTCACGTTGCTTCTTCAGTGTAATGTCTGCTTTTGTTGCAGTGTAATTAGATAACGGCATTTTGTTGTCGACTTGCTGTTTGCTTTGGTGCTGAGTGCAGCTGAACTACTGCAGACAAAGCAGCAAAGTCAAAAATTAAAGTTTAGCTGCTCCCGACACAGGATCGGCAAATATTTATCGAGATGAAAACCTTAACATCGCACCATTTCTGTTGGCTCTGTCGGGACTTCAACTCCCAGCAAGCACTGCTCTTAAAAACAGCCAAAGACTTGTTTTCCTCCTCCTCTCACTCAAGATAGCGGACAAATGAGTGGGACAGGAGATGAGACCAGGGGAAGAGAGTGCAAAGCTCTTATAAGGAGCAGCAAAAAAGACCATTCACATAGAGATGAGAGCAATTAGCTCCATAGTCTGAATAGAGGGGTTCAAGGGTGGGTGTGTGTGTGGGAGGGGGGATGCAGAAGCCTCTTAATAAAAGCTGGCTATTTAACTCAGCAGCAACTATTCAGCTATTCTCTTGATAGCTTGTGAGGCTTAGTGTTTGTGTGGGTGTGCCGGTCATCTATGCAGAATACGAGGCACAAAGAAATCATGTTTCTGTGAAAGGAGGATGTTGTTTACAGTGACCACCATGACTTTTATTTATGCAGCACATGACAGACAAATATCCAAACCATTTAAATGACTGTAAATGCTTGAAAAGTTCTCGCTTTACAGAAGATGATAACATTTCTCTGGACAGACCACAGGCTGCAGAGTGCCTCACTGTGGCTTCTCCTGTCAGGGTGAGTACAGCAGGAAACCACAGCTGGCTCGAGAGGACGTGCACAGCGTGTCCATGTGATGTAGTCGTGACTCTGCCCGGTGCTTTGGCTTGCACATGACTCAAATTGTCAGGTGGAGGTGAAGAAGGAGCTTAATCAAGCACAACTCAACTTAATAGACATTTATTGCAGCCTAATTGAATCAGCATTGATATTCATTTTGCTCACAGTGTTACTGTTGCAGGATACCATTGTTCAATATCTTGACCACTGTGCTTCCCACCAGCTGTGTTCTTGAAGCCTGGGATCAGTTTGGAAGTCACAAAAAGCCAAATTTCTTTAGCGTAATAGGCGAGACATCGCCATTCTTGCATTCATTCGGTTTTATATAAGCATACTAAGAGTTATCATTTGTTACATATTGGTGGAAATTGTAACATTTCTAGTGTTACCTTGCTTGTGAGAGGAACATAGTTAACTGTAGTTAACAGATAATTAAAATAAAAAGAGCCGTTACAGGCAAGTGGCATGACTAAAGCAGCGCTTCCTGCTCAGCACTAATCTGTAAAAGTGTTGATGTAAATGAAGGGGGTGCTAATATCCCTCAGTCTCTGCAGCTGCTGATGGTGAATGTACAAAGATAAGGCGGAGGGAGGAAAGATTATGAGTGTGAGATGATCCTCTTCACTGAGTGCATCATGTCCTGAGAAGCTGAGGAAGTTTTAAGCATTAACAGCTCTTCTCTTTCCACTAAAGGCCCTGTCTTTTATACGTGTCCTTTCAGTTCTTTCTTCTCTCTGCACACGCCACTTTACCCACTTCTCTTGGAGTGTCTTTGTATTTCAGACCGCTCTTTTCAAGTTCAGGTTTCATTACATTGAACTTTTAAAAAGAGAGAGAGGTGCAGCTACTTAGTTTTGACTTGGAAATAAAAAAATGTTTCATATCTATAACTAGAGATAGATATAGGTAGGCGTGTGTGTGTGTGTGTGTCTTTTATTTTTGGCATCGTAAAGAAAAGCTTTCAGTAGAGAGTCTCTGTTAATACCTGTTATAGAGTTGAAAGTTTCATTTTTCAGCAGCTTGTAACTTTCCACAATCAAGATAAAACTTCTTCTTTTTTAAATTAAATCATCAGCTTCAAATTTTATTTACTTCTACACTGCATATAGTGCATTTAATGAATGCTTTTGGTAAAGTTCAACCTCTGACCTTGCCTCTCTTTTCTGTGGGTTTGTATTTCCATATCTGTCAGCTGAGTGACACCAAACCCAGCGCTGGCTGTGTTTGTTCTGTTTTCTGGCACGTCTGAATTATTCACCATAGAGGTGTGTTATCTTTCAGTGAAGCACTGGTGGACAAGCCGATAGCTTGAAGCGAATAATGGGATATGAAGGACAGCCTAGCGTTTCCTGAGAGCTACAGATGGTTAACCACAGCTGTCTATCTAAAAATGTTTGCGTTTCAGCAGTGAGCTTTTTTTAATACCTTGATTTCCTGGAGGAACATTTTGCAGTTAATTGGTAACAAGTCAGTAACATGACTGGTTATAAAAAGACCTTAGAGAGGCAGAGTTCCTCAGAAGCAAAGATGGGCCAAGAGTCTACCATAAACTATGTGTTCTTACAGAAGACTGAATATCTCATCTACGGTACATAATATCATTAAAGAATCAGAATCTGGAGAAATCGCTGCAGGCAAAGGACAGGGCTGAAAGTCAGTGTATGGCCTCAGGAGCACTTCCAGAAATCACTGTGAATACAGTCTGCCGTGCAATCCACAAATGCCAAATCCACAAGCACCAAAGCTGTTTCAAAATGGACTGTGGCTAAGTGGAAAACTTTTCTGCTGTCAGATGAGTTGAAATTTGTACAACAGCGTGGCTTGGCCTGCGTGCAGTCCACAACGAGGAGAGCACAAAGGTCTGTGGCTAACATCTGGAAGACTGTTCCACTTTTTTTTAAATGTTGTCTTGTGCAAAGGGAAACATAAATTTTTGTGCAAAATTTGGCAGTTTGATAGTCCAATAAGTTTTCTTTTTTTCTTATTATTTAAAAAAAAAAAAGGAAGAATATATACAATCTCTGTACAAATTCATCTCAAATAACATCTGAATCAAAATTAGACGTCCTGGGTGGCACAGGGTTGCCTGAGTTGCCTCACAGCAAGCAGATTCTCAGGCTGGTTTTCTGCCTGCATGCTTTCCCCCGGCCTCCTCCCACGTTCTGAGCTGTTAGATTATTTGGTGATTCTCAGTTGGCCGTGGGGGTGGATGCAATATAGATAAAGCACTTAAGTGCATAGAATGAAGTGCTGTTTGAATATGTGTGAACAGGTGAAGTGGAATACTTGGAGTTGTCACTAAAATTAGAAATATAAGTGCCATAAAATGCTTTTAAATGTGAAAATGCACCAAAACCCATCAGTGCATTGTTGTTTCTTTCTTTCTGTTTTCTTAACAGTAACATTTGCTTTGGTTTTGCTGCGTTTCCCATCGAGCCACAAAGTATCGGCCAGATCTCTGGATGTGTCTGACTCAATCTTAAACTTGCCCTTAATCTTACAGCGGCATATAGACAGCAGCATGACAGCCACTCTCACTGGAAAATCTGATCTGCTTTTCTTTGTATCCAAGATATCCACGGGCCAGACGGGGAGGGCTTTCCATTTTGCCCCACTCCCTCTCACCCCCACCACCATCTCCCTGAGGGTACAGTGTGACCCATACAGGCACCCAACTGGAAGGATCATACCGCTTCCTTTGCCTACACCACCCCTGCACCCCGTTATATCTGTCCTTGTTAGCCCATCACTGCCCACTTAACTTGTTTTACGTTATTACATGACATCAGTCTTACTTATTGACCTTAATAAGAGGAAAAATCGAACCCGTATACTTCCTAAACATGGCCTATTCATGTATACGAGCACATGAATCTATAAGCTGCCGATTCAATTGTATCTCACGTACGTGAAACTCATAGTGTCAGCATTATCTGAAGTTGAAATAACTTTAAAGTTGGATGTTTGTGGATTTTTTTTATTAGACCTAAATAAAGCAAGAACCACCCACAACCTCTCTGTCACACAGGAAGGCTTTTCACTGGGAAAAGAGACAGCGAGGTAGATTTCTGACAGGGGACTTCATATTTCTGATGCAGTCCTGTATGCACTCGTGGGTGCATGCATCTTCTTCAGTGCTATTTTTGTGTGTGTGGGTTGAGATGATGTGATGACGAGTGCTCCAGATTTCAGTTTGCCAAATGTTTCAGTGCAAAAGTTGGGTATTTAGAGCAGACGGTGCTCTAAATAAGGTTTCTGTCGCTCTGAACATTTAATCAAAAGACAAATTATGAGACACAGAGCTGAATGAGCCCAACCTCAGGTGGTAACCGAGCTGATGGAGCTTTGGTAGTTGATGCGATAAATGGATTCAAGGCGACACCAGTGAACTGACACCGATTGCTTTCTTTCTGTTGAATGTATGATACATGATTGGCCCTACAGGGGCAGACCGTAAACCACCGCACAGACTTGGAATGGTTTGCTATCTTGATCAAGGACACTTTGATAAAAGTGGAGGCTTGATGCCTCGGGGACTTAAACTCTGGCTGACCAGGTGAAGGAGACCAGCCCACATTTGTGAAACAAAAATAGGAGCGCAGCGTTTAACCTAGTTATTGTAGCACAGTCACAGACTTGCACTTAATAAAGAAAAGCTTTTGTAACGATGATGAAATGATCACAGATGATGGTGTCTTTAGATGATGGGCTCCTTTATCACACTGTTCACAAGCACAGCAGCTGTGCTCGTTTAGAATGAAAGTCACCTAAAAATGTCAGGACAACTTGTGGTAAAAAAGAAAAGTGACGCATATTTTAAAGTGCAAGACAGTAGAAATAAACCCCGTCTGTTTTAACATTACAAAATTGATGTTTATTATATATATTTAGAAGAGACAGGGTTCATTTTTCTCTTCTTACATATGGCTTCATACGGTTATTTCATGTAAAAACTATTGAATCCTTTACTGGAGCTATTTTCAAAGTGTCTGCAAATATTGTCTTTAAAACAGTTTTTATATGACTTTTATGTTTACTGTTGCTGTACGCTAGGAAATCCAGATCCTCTTCTCTTTTTATTTTAAGCATTTAAGAAGGGAATTACTTTACACATTAATGTTAGCTGACATATTTTCCTTGTCATGATCTCTTCTAGTTGGGATGAGAGCAGCTCCATCAGCAGTGGACTGAGTGACGGTTCAGACAACCTGAGCTCTGAAGAGTTCAACACAAGTCCCACTCTCAACTCTCTTCCTACCACTCCCATTGGCTCCCGCAGAAACTCAAGCATTGTGGTGAGTGACACACAAACACACAAAATAGAGACGCGCAACTGTTTGACACAGACGGATAAGAAGTGCGTGCACTGATTACAGTAGTATTGATTAAGCTGTTAATCCACAAAGGTATTGAATGCACACACTTTGTCAGTGTACAGAGGACACACACACACACACACACACACACACACACACACACACACACACACACGCAGGCAGCAGGACCCTGGCATCACAGACAAAGCCTGATTAGTTATTCTGCACACGCCCATAATATCTGTCACATCTGCAGCAATCAAAGTTTGCCGCAAACACACTGCACTGCTCCGTGGCGTCTCTCTTTTCATTACATATATATGAAGATGTGTATATTTTCAGAAATGTTTGAGCTTAAGAAGCGCTCACTTGTTAAAAGCTGAATTTTTCAGATACATTAGGAACATGTTCAACTAGTGGAGGAGTGTCAAATTCAGTTTGGGTGGAAAAAGACAACCTATTAAATGTGTCCTTTCTTTTAGGCTAACCAACAACTAGCTAGTGTACTAATCTGTAATAATTTTAGGTATTCTAAAAATC
This sequence comes from Pundamilia nyererei, assembly GCF_000239375.1. Taxonomy (NCBI): domain Eukaryota; kingdom Metazoa; phylum Chordata; class Actinopteri; order Cichliformes; family Cichlidae; genus Pundamilia; species Pundamilia nyererei. Next base: position 1,344,668 of record NW_005187448.1, read on the forward strand.
TTTTAAGTATTGTACTCAAATTATGAGCTAAAATAGTAAGATGCTCATTGCTAGCTACGATTTGAAATCCACTGGATCGAGCCGATTCTGTAGTTGTGGCTTAGTTCAGTGGTATATTCAGCTTGGAGGTAGAAGTAACTGTTGTGAGTGATCGTGGTTGTTCATGCTATGCATTTATATGCTGTATGTTTGCTGCAGTCCTTAGAATTTATTGGAAGCATTTGGGACCAATGACCTCTGCTTAAAATCCTGTTTACAGCCTGGCTGAGTTTGTCAAGATCCATCTGTAGCTATATGGGTTCCAAGTGTGTGTGTGTGTGTGTGTGTGTGTGTGTGTGTGTGTGTGTGTGTCCCCGAGTGTCTGATTTAGGTCACACCTCCGCAGTGTGGTTTATGTGACTGAAGTGGTGGGTTTTTAGAGGGAGCGAGACAGCGAGTGAGACAGAGGGAATCAGTGTAACCATAGCAACCAAAGTGCAGGGATGCTGAGAGCAGAGGCTTTGTCTTTACCCATATACTGTAGGACAGGTCTAAAGCGAAGCCATCTGCACATACACACACATACAAGCAGGGCCATCTGCAGTCCTGCATCCGGGCCAGCGAGGCGGAAGAACCGGGGCGCCTCCCTCCACGCCTAATTGCAAGAGTCATAGCAACCATTACACCCCATGGCATCATTACCATGGCAACCAGCCATCACCCATCGTCATGCACCCCACATTGTATAATGCACATGCTCCGTGCCTTCTCTGCATTCTCAGCTGATGCGTTTCTCTTGGTCTTTGTGTCCCATTTCTCTGTCTCCCCGTCTCCTCTCCATCACTGCATCCTGTCCTTGTTTGTTGCTGTTGTTTTTAATTTCCTTAAAGACAAAGGCAAATCCATCCCTCATCTCCCTCCTACATATTGTATAACATCCTGAGCAGAGGCATGGGGGCGGTAGAGAAAGATAATCTAGGAAAGGGGGCACAAAGAAAGACTGTGCAGAGTTATATGTAGGTAGTAGAAAAACCTGGAACAAGACCTCAAGTTAATGCAGTTTTTCCTCATGCCTTTGTGTATTTGTGCATGCTCCTGTGTGCCTCACTGTCTGCCTGTTTGTCTGTTAATCATTTGGTCACAGCTATCTGACCAGATGTGTATCTCACCCGCACTACCCCATCTTTCAATAAACAAGGAATGTGTGTGAGGAAATGACGGTGTTTTATCAGCGAGGTCTTTCAAACAGGATACACACGTGTGTGTATACAACACACAGTCAGGCCGAGCTCCTCCTCGTGTCATGCAAACCTGCCCATGGGGTCTATTGGTTTTAATAAAAAATGGAATTCAGCATGAGTCCTCATGAGAATCAGGTGCAATGTCCCAAACACACTCTCTCTCACACAAACACACTTTCTAATCCGTTGTGCAACTGGCGACCTCCTGCAGCGGGAGAATAATCTGTAAAAAGTGCTGTTGTCTTTGTGTAAACGCATAAACCTTCACCCACAATAGACCTTGGTTTTACAATGGCCTGGTTTCCACGTGTCCTTTAGTTTGACATTTGACATTCTTATAGTCACGCAGTGTTGTCCACTTTCTTTGTGTAGATATGTTTTGGGGTTTTTGTTTTTAGCGGTTTCTGTTCCAGCCGTCTCAGTCCACTTCTCCTTTTGAAGTTTTTAAACAGAGCTTACAATAGGATTTAGACGGAGGAGACGAGACATCCATATGTCGTTGGGTTGACGGAGTTGTGCACTGTCTGCTCAAAGGGCTTTAAGATGAGGCGGAGTGTGTGGATCTCGTCACATTTCTCCTTTTTGCAACCAGTAATGCACCTTTTAAGAGGTCCTTCACTCCAGTGTACCAAGCCTATTTTTCACAGTAGTTGCAAGAGGAGGTTTAGTCTGAAGGACTAGGTAAAGGAGTAAGGTTCTTTAAAACTGGTGTCAACTTGGGTTTAATGTTTAACTTACTCTTCAGTTTTATTCATATTTATTACACAGCACCAAATCATAACAACAGTTGCCTCCAGGTGTGTGTTATGTGTTACATTGTCCACCAAAACTACCTAAAAACATGTAACAACTGCCAAAATGCATATAATAGTTCAAATGTGAAAGTGTAGCTTGATATGATTCCACACACAGCAGATTTTTCTATCATCAGTTCTTTACACATAGGCTCAAATGGACACTACACAGGCTTTAGGGTAGAGAACCGTGTGAGTTTAATATCCAGTCTGACTGCTAGAAAGCTGCAGGGCCGTGGTACATATCTGAAGACCAGAAACATGACAGTTACATGTAGATACATGTAAAAAGCACGACAGGCCATGCACTGGGGCCAATTATCCATGTGCAGTTTTCTGAATAGATTTAGCTTGTGAGGCATCTTTACTCTATTTTGTGGGATCTATTTTTTCATTTTACTGTCTTTACATTTAAAACCATGTTGTTGTCTCTTATTTTTTTCTTCATATTTAAAAGTGTGACATGACGCAAATGTGGGTTTTTTATATATATTTCTTTTCCAAACCAGCTTTCAGACGATCAAAACGCTCATAGATGAGCCTCAGAAGCGTAAAATTGGCAGCACAAATGACTCAAACCTGCTAGATAGGGAAAGTAATTGCTGTGTACGTGTTCTGTTGGTCAGACTGCACGTGCTGGCTATCCAGACTTTTTTTGACGCAGTGTCTCAAAGCATGCGTCTGTCTCTTCTCTACTCTAGATGCGTACAGATGCAGAGAAGAGATCTCTAGTGGAGAGCGGTCTGTCCTGGGACTCCGATGATAACAAACCCAGCCGCAAGAGCCAGGGCAGCAGCATCTACGATACAGGAAGCCTCAAGTCCGAATCCGCTAATAAATGGAAGAAAACCCGGCCGCAAGGGGAGGGGCCAGAAGGTGGGAAGGGTGAGCTGAGAAAACCTCAAACCCTGGGTCAAGGAAATGTGTTGAAGAAAGGAAGAAACCCACCTGTGGGAGTCACTTCCCCAATCACACACACCTCTCAAACTGGGCTGAAAGTGGCAGGTGAGTGGCAAAACACAAATACTGTGTGTGAAAAGTTTGTCTAGAACATCTAGTTTTACTTGAAATGTTTCTTAACCTGACACGTCTCTCAGGCTGTCTTTAAATAGTCCTTTCTTTCTCTCACTCACACAGTCACAGACACACTCTGTTTCTGCCACACACTTTCATCCACAGCTGCAGCCCACCCTCCGGGCCTTTGGAAAGTGGTGCCATGTATCAAACACCCATCACCACCCACACCCTTGCTGCCTGCCAGCCAGTGACTAACACACACACCGCACACTGACCAGCAGTGTTTTTCTTCCTATAGCTTCTTCCTAGCCAAGCGTTATTTTTGTGTTGAACAGAGATAATTTATAGTGCTAAAATAAGGGCCTTTATAAGAGCGCGTGTGCTTCTAATAATGTGTGCTGTGAGTGCAGCCATGACTGAGATTGTGCCAGCCTTAAAGACTGTCACCCATCACACTTAACACACACTCGCACAGAAAGAGCACAATGGTAGGGATTGTGCAGCTGCCTTTTGGGCACACCATCTGTGTGTTGTTTATGTATGCACACGCATGCACACGCACAGACTTGCACACATATAGACAACCGAAACAGCAGGATATTAGTTGCGGTGTTATGTGCCAGTCCAGATAGCCAGGGGTCTGTGTAAACAGTCCTGTTTCTGTGGAACGGTGGTGCGTTTGCACTGCCAGCTGTTGAAATGACAGATATGCCAAACAAGTGTGTTGAACTCGCCTGTGATCTTTGTGCCAGGCTGTTATTGTTATCGATGTCAGCAGTATGAATCTGCTATCTGCTCGATGCGCCACCGAGTGTGAGGCTGTAATAAATCAGGCGGTGAAGTCGAACAAAAACAGATTTGGAAAAAAAAAGTTTGTTGTTGCTTGTCGGTGTGCGGAGAAGCTCCGGGGTTTAGTCACATGACAAGCAGTCATTCTTAGAGTTTCACAGAACGCAGTCTATCGCTGAGGCTAGGAGGGTGCTGTGCGTCACGGTGTGTGCGCCCCGTTTGTTATGCGTCTGCATTTTTGTGGAATTGTAGGAGACGCAGAGTGTGTGACTCTGAAGAAGCGACAGCATGTTGGGATGAGCAGTGTGATGCACTTCCATACTATCTCTGTCTCCTCCATGTGTCTGTGTACAGCACAGACCATACTTTTAGTAAGTGCAGAAGATAAAACAGCAGCTAAAGATCATTTTAAGTGTCATTTCAGCTGCTGATTATTTGTATGAGACAGTTGTAAGCAAATAGTTCAGAGAGGGTCTAATTTGACCTACAATTTGTCAGTGACCTGCCCGTGTTATCCATAAAACTGACGTCATATCACATGTGCTCTGTTCGCTCCCGTTCTCTCATATTGCACTTTTGCAGGAGCTACTTCTCAGAAAGTAAACCTCTCCTTTACTGTGTCATCTCTAAAAATAAGACGGTGCGTTGAAACTGTGAAGTGCTCACAGATGAAGTTGTGAATTGTCTCCGCATGACTGATATAGAAATGAAGACTTTATTAGTGGAGCCCTGGAGCCTCGGTTCGCTCACAAAGGGCATCTTCTCTGTTGTCCCTGTGAGTTATGGTGTACCAGGATCTCACAGTAAGCAAAATGACTTTTTTTAAAGTCTGAGCACGCTGCATATTTTCAAGTGTTCGTCATTATGTTATCGCTGAGCTGTGGACAGGTTGTATGTCTTTTTCCCTCTGTCACAGGAGACAAACTACAGCTAACGTTCGCCAGCCTCTTACGCACACACAAATAACTACTGATACTGTATCTTAACAACAACATATACGTGGCCACACATGGTCTCGGTGTTATGACTGATGAGAGATGATTTCAGCAGATTTTTCAAGTCTTGCAAAAAAAAGTGGTGAGTCCCGGGAGACTGGTGACAAATAAGACAAATAAGACAAATAAGAGTATTAGGGTGGGTTTCCATACGTAGCGAGCGCAGCATAGATACAATCTTTCCTCTTGACCAAAGTGGCATTCAGCAGAAGGAGCATTTACACGTGAGCCACTTTCCTTTAAGAGCCAGAGAAGCCAGTTTTTGATGATTTATTGAAAAAGGTTTCTCTGTCTGCCAGTCGCTCTGAATTTGAGCGTTGTGCTCACATCTCCATATCTTCAGACATGTTGGCCTCTTGTGCTGAGAAACGCAGTGATTCATCACCTCTCCTACGCGCTTACCGTGTGAAGCCGTGAGCTTCACTGTCTCTACAAGCCCGTGTCGGTAAATCAGGCTTCATTTGTGTCACAATGAATACAATTGCCTGAGTTTTGTCGGTGTGTCTCAATGCCAACAGTGTGTGTTTCTTCAGCCCAGTGTTCATGGAACAGGCTACGATGCGGTGACACAAAGGATTGAGCTTTTGATTTGACATGTAAACCCAATTTTCACTTATATGAAATAACCCAGTGCTTTCTGCGAGATCCAATCACTAAGAACTGCATGTGTGTGTGTGTGTGTGTGTGTGTGTGTGTCTGTGTGTCTTTTGCGGGTTTATAAATGCTCTTAAGTGTCTCCAGATGTCCCCAGGCAGCATGCCGGTAGGTCTCATTCAACAGCGGTTCTTTGACTCTGTTAATGCCTTGTATATAAACCTCACATAACTACTCCCATCAGATGCACATTAAGAGAGTGTTGGTAGTGCGGACTTGTGTGGGTGGTGCATGCAGTGCACATGTGTAATAGACTTTTATTCTCTTAATAACTTCCAAACAAGTCCGTTTAATTTGCCAACTGGGACGTGTTCAAATGGGGGACCCTGTTTCACTAAGTTGCCTCACCTTTCCCCAGTGAGCCTCCAACATGGGGGAAATTCAGTCGTGTTGGCTGTTTGATGCAGTTTAGTACCTGCAGACATGCTTCATGAACGTGAACAACCATGCTGCACGTGCTCATTTTGCCACTCTACAGCTGTGACGTCACTGTTCACTGACTGGAAAGCTTAAAAAACTTGCTGGAAGAAGGAAACTTTTTCAGTTCATCAGGATGGAAAAGAGGAGTAACTGCCTGATAACAGCACATGTGAGGGTTAAGCTGGCTGTGAGTCTGGTCTACAAACTGTCTCCTTGCTCAGACAGGGATTTATTTTTATCAGCTGACAGTCAGACATCGTAGGTGTGTAGATAAGATATTGTCTCCTAATGTGGCGTGCTTAGTTTCAGTCATCATTTCACACTACTTTACTCTGTTCAAGCTGCTCATCAGGTTTTCTCTTTTCTGCTTTAGGTACCGTGAAGTCTGATGGGAAGCCCATGGATAAGTCCCGTTTAGCAGTGAAGACTTCAAGTCTTCAGCGCTCCTCCTCTGATGCTGGTAAAGACCATCGAAATGGCACCGGAGCTGCTGAGCAGCGTAAACCTCCATCCGGCCTGGTCAGGCCCTCCACTGGTGGAAACTTTGGCTTCAAGAAACCAGCAGCAGCTACCAGTAATAGCACAAACAACTCAAGTCCGCCCAGTGTAACAAGTGCAGTTAGCAGCGGCATACCCAGCGGTTCTGCAACTGTAGGGAAAATTCCCAAAACGTCAGGTATCCCTGTGAAGCCAGGTGCTGGTGGTGGAGGACGAAAGACAAGTCTCGATGTTTCGAGCAGCGATCAGAGTGGTTTCCTGTCTCCAAATGCCAGAACGTCTCTGCAGTACCGCTCTCTGCCCCGCCCCGCAAAAACGAGCACCCTGACTTTAACACGGCCGAGCTCGGCTCGCCCGGTGAGCACCACCATGGACACCGGCTCTGGACTCATCAAACCCTCCGTCGCAGCATCACAGGGCTCAAGGCTCAAAGAGCCGGGCTCTGGACACGGTTCTGGAACAGGACTGAGTAAACCAGGAGGACGTGGCATCCCCAGTCCTGTCAATCAAACAGACAGAGAGAAGGAGAAGGAGAGAGCCAAAGCTAAAGCTGTGGTTTCTGACTCTGAGTGTGGGGGAGGGTCAATGAAGGGAAGTCCTGCTCAGACCCCATCAGAGAACGGAGGGAAAGTACAAGGGCTGAGGCCCCCCAGCAGCAGCAAGGGCATGGATCTCCCATCTCCCAGCACACACAGGTATCAAAACTCATTAGCTTCCATTTCCACATAAACAGACGATCACATCTAAAATACACACTTGCTTCAACGTTGTCTTTCTCTGTCTTCAGGTTGTCTGGAGTGCGTAGCCTGGCAAAGCCTCCATCGATGGCTCAGCTTGACAAGCTGAACTCAAACAGCCTGGACACTGAGGTTCGGGACACTTTGCCTCCTAAGATTCCTCCTTACTCTAAGCTTCAAGACCTCTCTGGTTCAGCAGGCAACTCCACTAGTTCTTGCCTGACCCCCAGCCCTGCCCCTGTACTAAATGTGAACTCTTCAGCCTGCTTTTCCAGTTCTGGCATAGGTTTGGGTCCCAGGCAGGTCACTTCCCTCGGGGTAGAAAGCAATGAAGGGAGAACCTCTCCCCTGCTCTACCCTCGGATGTCTGGGCTGCATCGTAGCTTGGAGTCTCTGCCACTTCAGATGAGCCTGGCCCCAGAGCCCCAGGAGAGAGAGGAGTATAAAGGGGGGGAGAATTTGACGAGAGGCTACACCACCTTAGAGTCCCGAGTCAAAGATAGACACGATGACAGCGGCCAGCCCTCTAGCTGGACACCCGGAAGTAAAGTCTCACTGACTCCCACAGACAGGTCAGTTCAGTTCTACTCAAATACGATCCATAATGCTGCACACACTGCATATTCAGCCGAGTCTATCCCAGGGTTTAAATAGAGGGCAACCGAGTAGCTCCACCTTTTGGTCAGTTGAGGAAGTGCACCAACTTTATTCACTGCTCAGGAAAGCAGAAGGGATGTGGAAGAGCTTTGATAATCTGCAGTTTCCCCCCAGAATCGAGCAACCAGGTAGTTGTCATACAGACAACGGGCATTTATAAAAACCAAGAACAACATGACGAGGAGATCCTTAAAAATATTGAAAATATTTAGCAACGCTTGCTTAATCCTCCTGGATGATGAGTGCTGATGGTGATGATGAGTTTTAAACTAGCCCTCTCTGCAGGAGCCCTGTGTGGATATGAGAACAACACAACATTAGCTCTAAAACGAATCGCTCTGAATGCGATGTTGAATATGACAAATTTAGAGCCCTAAAGTCTGCCTGATAATTTGTCCCCTTTCTTAATGAGAAGGATAAAAATGTGTTTTTCTTAAACTCAGCCAACAAATAAAGCAAACAGTGCACACACACAGACACACACTAAAGCAGAGAGAGATATGCTGAGGCTTGCTGGGCTGTTATTACTGCAGGGCTGTTATCAGTGTTGTACTAGCCCTACTGACTGAAGTCATAATTACTAGCTGACGCTGCCCATCTTCCAGTCTTACTGCGTTTCTTTGTGCCTGCTGTCTGTGCCTGAGACTCTAATAACTCCCTGCACTAGTGATTAATTAATGACACTGCTTAATCTCCACAGCTCTCAGAGAGACAGAAACACGCTGCCAAAGAAAGGTTTAAGGTAAGTAGTTCCACACACAAACTTTAAATGTGTGTTTTTTGTTAAAATTGCACGCACAAACACAGAGATTGATTGATAAGATGCCCTTTGTGTGGCAGATTATGTGGATCTTGCCCACAGCTCTATAAAACATCATTCCTGCTGCTCATTTCCCTCTCAATGCGCCCTGCCAGGAGCATTTTGTGTGTTTTGGTCGTCGAGACATTCAGCTGACTTTTACCACTGCCAACACTGACTTGGTCCATTAAACTGTAGTTTCAGCAGTGCCTCCCAGATCGAGGAGGATGGGAAGGAGAAAGGAGAGAGGAGGCACTCTCATACTATTCTCAGTATGACCGACTCGCTCGCTCTTCCACTGCTGTCGTCGCCCACCTCCCTGCCCCGAACCTCAAAGACCAGCATGGGTGCGTAGATACACAAGCACACACACTATGATGGCAAATGATAAATGCTGACACGCATGCATTTGTTTGATGTGTATTGCAGAGCACTGGTAACTCTATTTCTTATAACAGTGCCGAGCCCGGTGGGCGGCCCGCCGAGGATGACTCGATCCAACAGCATCCCGACACACGATGCCTCCATGGAGCTGTACGGGGCATCGCCTCTGGGCAGCACGGTGTCACTGGCTGAACGTCCCCGCAGCATGGGAATGGTTCGCTCCGGATCCTTCAGGGACAGGGAGTCGAATGAAGATGGTGATTTTTCTGAACGTTTTTGTCATCTGATAAGTAGCATCTGTTTGACTTCATCTCAACTCTAATGGATTTGTTTTTCTTTGTGTGTGTGTTACTCTTATTTATGCTCAGTTCATGGCTCTGTACTCTCCTTGGCCTCCAACTCATCAAGCTACTCTTCGGTGAGTTTGGGCAGCATGCAGACTCAGGTAGCTACAGCTCAGCGTATGCTGTATGTGTGGATGTATGTTGGTGCAATGACGCTTTCCTCTTATTTCACTCTTTAAACACTTGAAACTGCGGCCTGTACCTTATTAGGCCCCGCTCCTCTCGTCTGTGTCTTTGCTAACATCTTTACTCTTATCCCCTATGCTGTCCAAGGCTGAGGAAAGGATCCAGGGAGAGGTAAGTGTTTTCTGTCCAGCTCTTTCTACTCAGCTGGTTTTTTCCCCCCTTTCCCATCCACTCTCATCCTTGTTGTCTGTGGGAGAACAAGCCTGTCAGTCGTCATCTGCACCATCCACTCACTTGCATAATGTCCGGTTTAGTGGCCTCGACCGTCTTATAATTGGAACATTCCTGCTTTTATTCACAGCAAATCCGCAAGCTGAGAAGAGAGCTGGAGTCATCGCAGGAGAAGGTTTCTAACTTAACGACACAGCTCACGTCAAACGTATGCACTTTCTGTCGATGCTGCTTTGCACAAAGCATGTTAAGCTTTTTTTTTTATTGCGAGACTTCCTTTTTGCATATCACACTACTCAAGTAATTGACCCTTTATAGAAAAGCGGACAGAGAGAGAACCTGTGTCATGTCGGTCATAGATCATCTCTCTGCACTTTCAGGATGTTTCTTATCTTTGCTGAGTCTAAGTAATGCTAATCTTCCCCTCTAAAAAGCCACTTAGCTTCGATACGCACACGTACACATGTGCCTCGCTCCCTTGTTTCAATATAACTCTCCAGTCAGCATTTTCAATGCGTCTGATTGCGGCAATAAAATGCAGGAATTATGCACCGCTTCATGCAGGAGACATCAATCAGTGCGTGTGCACACCCCCCCTTTTTTTCACATTGTTTGACCTTCTCATGTGAGGGCAGTGAATGTGCAGAACAGATGCGCGACACACAGCATGATTATGTGCTGGATTAATGACTGGGCTGAATCCATTATTTTACTGTGTTAATACATTCTGTAAAGGAGAATAGAAAGTAATTTTCTCTCCCTCCTCTGGGCTAAACTGGGTGTGTGTGAGGAGATTAGGGAGGAGGGGGATTTTGCACAGACGACATCCTGTTCAGCCTTTGTGCCTCATTCAGCTTTTTAGCACTTCTTATGCAGGGATAAAGGGTCAGACAAAATCCATTCAATCTGTCTCTCTATGCATAATGTCTGCTTTAAACGATGCTCTGTCGAATCGGCCAATAAATAAATACCAGTTCATCTACACGTTGATGTCCTGATATAGAGAAATTTAAATGGAAAAATTGAGTTTAATCTAAATTGTTGTTTTTGTCTCTCGTCTTTTCTAAACAGGCAAACCTGGTGGCCGCCTTTGAGCAAAGTTTGGCACTGATGACAGCGCGGCTGCAGAGCCTGTCGCTAAGCCACGAACAGAAGGTAACATCCCAGCCCCGCTTTCAAGCACAAACAAACAAAAACCTGAGCTCCAGCTGCGCTCCACCACCGCAAATTTCTCATGAGCACTCGGCTAAGAGCTAATACGGAGGTGACTTTGATCGAATCCTGCAGTGGGAGCTGAATCTAGGTTAGAGGCCCCTGGCTGCAGTCCTGCAGGGTGGCTCGGTGTGAAAGGAGGAGGATCAGTGTGTTAAAAATCTCTAAAGGCTGAATGATAAGAAAGACTCAAACAGTTTGCATGTGCACCTAAAGTAAACATCGCATTCCTGCATTCTTCTGCCTTTGTGTGTTTTGGTGTAAAAGAATCGATCGGTGCCTGAGCTGTTTAGTGTGAGCATGCGTGTGCAGTCTTTCTCAGTGCTTCATGCCTTGCTGCTCCCTCTGAAAGCCCTGTCTAGACCACTCCAGGAAAGGTCTTTGTTGTTTGTGCCAGTGCACTGACCTGTGCAGTTCAGCCCAAAGCACAGACTCTTTAACCTTGAGGAGATGGGCCGGGCGGCTCTATTTAGAGTGGAGTGGCATCGATTTTAGCAGACAATGAGCGGCACTGTTGTTCTTGTCTTTTTGAACTTTTCACTTTGCATTGGTTTGAGTTGAAGTGCATTACTAAAAGCTCACTCCCACTACATAAATAACATATTCAAGTTATTTAATGAAAGTATTCATGATTTTTAAATAAAACCCTTTTTCATTTATTACAGCACAAAATCCCCAGTTATAAAAAACAGTAAAATGAAAATGCAGCATCTTTTGGATGATAACTAGACGAGTACAAGCTATCACTCGGCTCGATTTTCAAAGCAGATACAAACAAGTGTTCCTCAAACCATTTATTTAATGTTTGTGCAGGACTCTGAGCTGATGGAGCTCCGGGAGACCATTGATGCTCTGAAGACCAGGAATGAAGAAGCCCAGGCTGTCATACACGGAGCCTTAAACAACCCAGATAACAGCAAAGGTCTGTAAACTATTCAGGTTATCCTTTTACCTCTCGCTCACTCCACAGCACTTTTATTCAATATTTTCTCTCTTTATTTTTTCCCAGATCTGTGTATCAGACGTCAGAACTCCTGTGAGAGCATCTCCAGTCTGAACAGTTTGACCAGCATGTCCAGCGTGGGCAGCTTGAAGGACCAAGATGCTAAGAAGAAGAAGAAAAAGAGCTGGGTAAGAGCTGTTTGCGAGGCTTTATGTTATTCTCACTGCATGGTCTGTGTCTGTTCTCCTTAATGAAAATGACAAAGCAGCGTGGATGACGTATGACCAGTCTTTCCCTCCTTTGTGTTGTGCTATTCTGCTCTTTTAGGTCTTCGAGGTGAGTTCAGTCACTGTGTTTCTATAAAACCTCTATTAATTTCCTGTCATACAGCATGATGGACCATCTAAAAGTGCAGCACAGTCCTCGAGTACCCTCCATCTCTGCTGATCGGCTGCCTCATGTGACCATTTAATTTGAATAGATGGCCGTAATTCGGTTAGAGCGGCTAGCAGCAGAAATGATGTTCCGTAAGAAGCGAAGCGCTCAGGCTTAATCGAGTTTATTTAACGCATCTTTCAGTTATGTTTCTCCCCTGCTACATCATACTTTATCCTGTATTTTGTCCCTGTGTAAGAGAACACATGACTTTTTCTTTTACCATGTAACCCTCACTAAACCAGCTGCTAAATCTAAGTGCAGAAAACGGATTGGAGCTTGGACTCAGTGCAGAAAACGACTGAAAGTTCAAAGCGGTAGTTTGTCATTTTGGGGAAGGCTCTTTGTTTTTGATTAACACCAGCTGCTTGGTTTAAAACAAAGGTCCAAATATTCTGCTCTGTGAGATTTACACATGCACATGATGATCTCTCGTTTATTCATTCTATATAAAATGAAACTATACTTGACAGATTGGGGTTTTGGCTTTTATCTGCAGTGAAAAATGACAAACTATTCCTTTATTTTTTATACTCTTTGTACTTAGCATGTGTCACATTAACAGTTCTAACTATTCCCTCTTTTTTTCTTTCCAGTTATGCAGTCATGTGAAGTCATCGTTTGACTGTTTTATATCAGTTTATCTCTTCTGTTTCTATGTAGCTGAGGAGCTCCTTCAACAAAGCATTCAGCATTAAGAAAGGCTCCAAAACATACTCTGACATTGAGGAAATTGCCACCCCCGACTCCTCAGCTCCTAACTCTCCCAAGATGCCTCATGAAGGGGGAGAAGGAGGAGACGGCATGCTGCCTTCCCTGAAAACCTCAGCTTCAGCCACCTCCTCTGTGTGAGTACACAACACCTACTCCACCGCACAGCTCAGCAGTGCAGTTTTCGTCTATGAAAATTTCTTATAAGGGCTGCTTGGCTTTTTCCAGGATCATGGAAAGTACAGAAGAGGGAGACGGCGAGGAAAGCGCCGTATCAGAGTTGCGCTCAGAGCTCTGGGTGAAAGAGAGGGAACTGACAGATATTCGACTTGAAGCCTTAGACTCTGCACATCAGCTTGAGCAGCTCCGAGAAGCCATGAAAAACATGCAGGTTTGTTTTGCCTACTGCACGTGTCTTTGTTCAGTTACCTGCAAAGCTGTTATTACAATTTAAAGCTTTATGCTCATGTTTCAGTCGACGGTGAAGAACCTGAAGGCAGAAAATGTCAATTTAAAAACAGGAACCCAGCATCACCTCCCTGCCTCTGGCCCCACCTCCTCCACATCCCAGCCTTCAGGCCTGGCGTCCCTCCTGGGGCCCTCTCTGAGGCAGCCAATGAGCATGTCCCTCACCAAATCCTTCAGCCTTAGTCTGAATGATTGTAAAGATCCAGGTCAGAGACTAACAAAGCCTTAAAACAATGTTTACCTCATAAAGAAGTGCAGCGTGCATCTCCTCCTCATTTCCTCCTCTCTTGCAGAAGCGTCTCAAGGTGACACGCTAAGCGTGTCTTCTCAGCGTGAAGAAGTGTGTGCACGTCTGCTGGTCCGTATCGGAGACCAAACAGAGGTAGACGTGGAACACTTTTATTACTCACAATGTCCGATAATGTCAAGAGCTTTAACTGGACACTCTGGAAATTAAGCGTCTGTTTCTTCTCTGTAGGACAAACAGCAGCAGGAGTACTACCTTGGCTCAGTGCTGATTAATGCGAGGACTGACTGGCCTTGTCTGGACTCCCTCATAGCCGAGACCTTCAAAGTAAGTCTTGTAAATCTGGCCTCCTTTTTTATTGAGTGGACATTTGTGGTTCAGTAGCCCGGCTGCGATTTGTTTGCTCAACCGTAAACTTTTAACTGTGATATATTTATTCTTTGTTTAGGATTATTTAAGTCAAGTGGACCCGACAGCCAGCTTGGGTCTGACCAGTGACTCCCTGCACATGTACCAGTTTACCCAGGGCAGGCTGAGGGTGATTGGGGGGGACAAACCCCAAGGCTCACCTTATCGATGCCTTGGCAATGGTCCCGCTCGTATTTTTGTCACCTTGAAAGGTTAGCAGATATAAGTGCATTCAGTGCTTTTTCCCCATGTCCTGTCTCCCCCCCCCTCTCACCAGCGGATGGCTGCCCCTCCCAGAGTTGGCTGGAGTGGAGTGGTCAGAGTTTGTCCTCCTCGTGCTTGCTTCACATGGAGTTTTTTGATTGTTTGGGTTTATTTGTATTGTTATCTTTGAATACAAAGCAGCTCGAGGTAAAAGTTGTTGCAATATTTGCACAGTATGAATAAAAACAACAGTTTGTTTTGCTTTGAAACGCTGTATTCAAAACTCTTATTGACGTCTATTTTCTTAAATGAATTACATGCAGCTTTTTAACTTTTACATGGTGCTAGTCTCCAGGAATCTTACACATATTTTGAGTGTAATCTGAGGCCTATTTTGTAAATGAAAATGGTTGGCTCGAGGGTCGTGGATGCCAGAGTGCTATTAAATAGCCACAAGACAAAAGCAGGACTTTGGGAATGTAATGAAAGCATGTGATGGTTTATCTGGACCAGGGTTTGGCAACCCAAACCTTCACTGTGGTTCCTGCTTTGACAGAAAAAAGCTCCTCTTCTATTGTTAGGTTGGGGGGGCTAAAATGACTATTTTCATGTTGGTTAAGCCCCCCGAGACCTAGACCAACTGATGTAATTTAAGTACTGGATCTAGTATAAAATTAGACAGTTTAGTTATTCATAAATGCTACATACATCGTCTTGCTCATCCTCCCCTCTGTGTCTGAAACTCTTCAGGTCTCCGGGAAAAATGTGTTGACTCACTGGTGTTTGAGACCCTGATTCCTAAGCCCATGATGCTGCACTATATCAGCCTGCTGATGAAGCACAGGCGCCTTGTTCTGTCTGGGCCCAGCGGGACAGGAAAGACTTACCTAGCTCAGCGTCTGGCCCACTACCTCCTGCAGCGCAGCCGCACTGACTCGACTGAAGCCGGCCACGAGCCCGGTCTCCTGGGTCGCAGCCCTGCTATCACCTTCAACATGCACCGTCAATCACAGAAGGTAAAACCTGATTAAGGATTTTTGGTGGTTTTTTTGTTTCTTATTCTTTCACAAGCAAGTATGAAAATATGTATTCACCTTTTAACAGGAGCTGCAGTTGTATCTGTCAGATCTAGCAAATCAGATTGACAGAGAGTGTGGAGGGGAACTTCCCCTGGTCGTTATCATCGATGATATTAGCGATTCAGCAGCCATCACTGAGCTTGTTAATGGAGCGCTCACCTGCAAGTATCACAAATGGTAAATGACTTTGAGAATTACTCTGTTTCACCAAAGAATTCAATAAGATTTGTTTAATCGAAGAGTAACAAGATTTTCTCTGTTGCTGTTTCAGTCCGTACATAATTGGAACGACCAATCAACCTGTGAAAATGACGTCTAACCATGGGCTGCACCTGAGCTTCAGGTAGGCAGAGGACTGGATGAAGCATACTCTGTGACCCTGTTTAACTCTTACGCAGAAAGTAACTGTTTCTTGCATGTGGCCACAGGATGGTGATGTTCTCCAACAACGTAGAACCAGCAAATGGGTTTCTGCTGAGGTACTTGCACCGTAAAGCTGTAGAGGCTTACCAGGACCAGGACCAGGACTTGGCACGCCACCAGGAGCTCCTTCAGGTTCTCGACTGGATCCCTCAGCTCTGGTACCATCTGCACGCCTTCCTGGAGAAACACAGCACTTCAGACTTCCTCATAGGTGAGATATTAGCAGACAGAGTGAGCAAAGTCCGACTTGGGTACTTGGGAGAGAGTTGTTATGATAAAGAGCTGTTAACAAAAAACCCTGCCTCCTCCAGGTCCCTGCTTTTTCCTGTCATGCCCAGTGTCAGTGGCGGAGTTCAGGCAGTGGTTCATTGACTTGTGGAACCACTCGATCATACCGTACTTGCAGGAAGGAGCCAAAGATGGCATTAAGGTGAACATGCACACATTTCCAAAATATAACAGTAGTGGAACAAACAATAACCCCCTCTATAACAACACTGTTTTCACTGTGGACTTGTCTTCCTGTCAGGTCCATGGGCATAAATCAGTATGGGAGGATCCGGTCGAGTGGGTGAGAGGCACCCTCCCCTGGCCCAACGCACAGCAGGATCAGTCCAGGCTCTTTCACCTACCTCCTCCTAGCATAGGTCCACTCAGTGAGGAGAAGAAGCCTCCTAAAGACACACCTCCACCCAGCACACTGGAGTCAGACCCACTGGTGAGTGATTGTGTGGATGCCTATGGCATCCACACTATTGAGATCCTGTTTCTTTATTCTGCAAGTTGCTTCCGTACGTTTTTTGGACGTTAACTACTCCCTCAGTTTTCAGCCGATTTTCTCCGTTCAAACTTAAAAAAATTCTGCTGTTTCTGCTAATGGGTGCTATGACTTTTGGTGCTCATAACTTCTATACTTTTTGAGATATAGAATTGTTTTTGCAATATTTTTTGCCCATTTCTGCCATATTATCAGTGGCCTCACTGATTTTCCTCACCGGGTTGACCTGTGTTTTAGCTCAGTGAGATAAGCGTCCGTTCTCAGACTGGGAGGCCCGGGTTCAAATCCCGCTTATGGCAAAATTTCTTTCAGTCAACAGTTAAACTTTTTCACCCCTTATCAGCAGAATTTTAAGTTTTTTCACCACTTTTCAGCTTTTTCAGCTGTTTTCAGCAAAAACCTCTTTTCAGCAGAAATTTTGCGGATTGAACTCTTTTCTGCAAAAATTTCAGCCTTTTCACCTCTTACCAGCACAATTCTAAGCAGCTTCTGCTAATTTCACCAGAATTGTCAGTCTCTCCACCTCTTCTTTGTGAGAATGAGTTTGGCGGAGTGAGGTGAGTCGCCGCCTTGAAACCAAAAGGTTTGAATCCTGCTCAGGGAAATGTTTTGTTGTTTTTTTCAACTTTTTCAGCTTTTTTCAGCCGACATCTTCAGCGTTAAGGCATCCACACAGCATTTTCGCAGGAAATGCAAATTTTTCTAGTTTTTGTGCCTAGATGTGCTTTAGTCCATTTTGATTTGCTGAGAGTGGAGAATATTGCCGGGAATACAAACAAATTGACATTGTTTCAATAAGACTGTCAATTAATTGACCATGGTGCAAAAAAAGTTCATGTTGCGAAAGGTGTGGAGAGTGTAGAGCAGGGGTCCCCAGTCCCAGTCCACGAGGGCCGGTGTCCCTGCAGGTTTTAGATGTGTCTTTGATCCATCACAGCTGATTTAAATGGATAAATTAGCTTCTCAAAGTTCTCCAGAGGCCTGGTAAAGAACTAATCATGTGATTCGGGTGTGTTGACCCCGGGTGAGATCTAAAACCTGCAGGGACACCGGCCCTCGTGGACTGGGATCAGGGACCCCTGGTGTAGAGCCTGCAACACCTCATCTAGCAGCTCACTGTAACTGGGCCAACGTGCTCCATACTCACAGGAATGTTTAAAACTGTCTATCAGTACTAAATTCTCAATAAATGTACTGAATTTCCTGCGATTGTTGCCTCAACTGAGTCCTTTTATTCTGACACACAAAATATGTCTTTAGCATTAGAAACACATAAGAAAGGAGAGCCTGATTACAAGACAGTCAAAAACGCTGGCAGAGCAGTTATTGGATTAAACGTAGAATAACTTAATCTCTATTTCAAGCCATATTTCATATATGCAAAGCCAAATCTAAGCACAGGGGGAGAACACATGTGTAGCAATCTTCTCTGTGGCTAACTCTTCTTCTGTGTCTCCTCCTGCTCCACAGATGGCCATGCTGCTGAAGCTCCAGGAGTCGGCCAACTGCATAGAGTCTCCAGAGAGGGAAGGCAGTCTTGATCCCACTCTGCAGGCTACACTCTGAGTAGACTGTCGATAAAGCTAAGGAACTGTCGACTCTACAGCGCGGCTCTCACAAATGCAGTTCAAATGAGAATTTAAAGACTCCAAGATGAACTTTAATGTGTGCTCGGTGAGCAGTTACAAAGCTAATGTAAAGAATCTACAGAGAGAGGGAGTAGGAGGATTATGGACAGTGGACAATGGGTTTGCTCCTCCCGGATATCTGAACATGGGAAAGATGATGAAACCGCTTTGACAGGAAGCTGCGATGATCACGGCGGGGAAAGATGGTGTCTTTTCTCCCTTCTGCTCTCAGCTGGTATGAGATGGGCTGTTGTTGAATCTGCAAGTGCATGGTGACCAAAATAGTATAAAACAAAATATTACCTATAACCCCGTTCAATATTTGTTCCCTTTGTTTTGTTTTCCCTCACAACAACTATTGGTGCTTATAGGTTTATTTTGGAGGCACATGCGTCATTTCAGGAATGCAGACTACAGAAAAACAGTCTGATCACTCCCCAAAAAGTAGGACCAGCACTTGACTCCAGCCAAAATGCACTTTATTTTTTTACTTGCAATAATTGGATTTTAGGAGGCCGAGTCAGTGACTGTGTATCAAATGGGGGGATCGGCTTGGCCAAATCATGCAGTAAATCCTCCAGATGGCAGCATCTATTGATTCCTGCCTCTCTTCTGTTCATGGTGCGCTTTCAGTCTCACTAAAGGTGCTTGGTAGAACATAACGCACACTCAAAAACACAACTATGAAAAAGGCCTTGAATGTTTTCTTCTTTTCAGTTCTGCTATTTTGTCATTTATCGAATAAACAGAACTGCGAAGCTGCAAAGAGCAACGTGCATGAGGTGAAAACTGAAACGAGTGATTTCATTTTGGGTTGAGTCTGTAAAGAGAATGTCATCATACGTGGACTCGGTAACCAGTGTTATGCTGATATTATAACCACAGGAAGTCAATGTACTGAATTATAAACACAGAGAGAAAAAAATTGAAGAAAAAAACACCCACGACCTGCTTGTTTATTGAGCACCGTTTCTGGCTATGCTTGCGTATACTCTGTATTTAGATATCAGTTTTAAAACACAGACTTCTCTTGTAATAGCTGACGACACAGCTCTCAAAGTCTTGATTTTGTAGGATTTTTTGTACCGAGTCATCTTCAGTGATCGCCCGTATGCCGACGTTTATCACCCGTGTCATCATCCCTGAAGCAGAAGCAGAAAACTAGCAAAAAATAGCCGTAACATTTTCCTTCCTCTTTCCTTTACTTCCATCTTTTGATTAAAACGTGACTTTCTGCTAATTGTCAGTTTCCTTTTCTCACATGGTTTGAGTTACCGTCAGAAAAGACTGATTAATATTTAAATGTGACTTCCTCCCGTTTTGTTTCTTCATTGGTTTGCACATGAAATATGCTAGAGGTAGTAGATGACAGTATTTATTGCTCACATCTTGACTGTTAACTGAGATAAAGTGAGAAAGTATAAAGAGCGGTGTAAGAGGAGGGAACTGTAGGTTGCTGGGATACTCTTAAACCCCTTAGCTTGACCCTGAAGTACCTCAAACTGCCATACTCTGCCCACATGTTCCTCTACTGCTGTAAAGTAGAGGCACGATGCCTAAGTCTATCTGTGCCTGAAACACAATTTGGCCTAAAAAGCTGCTTTGATCTACCACACAGAGGCCTCGACCTAGAGGGAACATAACTAGTTCCACTGACCTACTCTGATGTCACTTCCATGTCATCACTTTAATGCCCAAATTTGGGTTTCGAGTGGGTTATCAATATATTTGGAGCCTTTGACAGGCAGTTATGTGATAAGCTGTAAGTTAAGATGATGTGTGTGTCAGTAAACTGCAGTTAATGCGAATGTGTATCATGACTAGGCTGCTTTGCACGATTTGACACCATCTTCAACTTAAGCTTGAAGGTCTTGTCGTCACTGGGGAGTTGCCTGAGAAATGGGAAGCTGCGTGAGAACAGATGCAAGCCTAGAGATGTGATGTTGATGCATGTATCCCTGGTGTGTTCCCAAAGTTTCCTTTCATTGGACCTACCGCACTTAAACCTTATCACGGGAGGGATTTTTAAATAACTGGATATCTTCCTCTTTTTCACATTGTTTTTAAGAGCAGACGTGGGGTTTTTTTGTGTTTTTTCTTATGCAAATATTTGTAAAGATGTTTTGTTTTTCCTCTTTTGTACATTACATCACTATTGTAAACACTGTAAATAGTCACTGCGTCTGCGACAACAATCACTTAAGGGATCTAAGAGAAAGTTGGGCCCGCGTATGCAGAAAATGAGCGTCCTCTGTGGTTGTATTGTCTTCCTCCAGCAGGAAGGAGCACTTGGCTTAAAAGTGGGCTCGGTAAAGGTTGTATGGCATGTCTCTATAACCACATTAAATCCCATATGTCTAACATTGAGCAGTTGTTACAATAAAGTCATGCCATTCATCACATCACTACCTGTTTTCTACGTGTTTCTTTATAACCCACTAGGGGG
Organism: Pundamilia nyererei; assembly: GCF_000239375.1. Lineage (NCBI taxonomy): Eukaryota > Metazoa > Chordata > Actinopteri > Cichliformes > Cichlidae > Pundamilia > Pundamilia nyererei. The sequence continues at coordinate 1,365,315 of NW_005187448.1, forward strand.
TGCTAATGGGCCACTACTCAATTAAGTTGAAGGACCGTATTTGATGGTTTCTTAATTATCAGTTTAATTATCGACAGGTGTGTTACCTGAGTTAAAGGTACACAACTTTTTTCTCCTTATATTTCTTTACCTTCAGTCTTCCCATAGAAGATGTGGCTTAAGTGGGTAGGCGGGTGTAGAAGTCATGGGAATGGGTGGAGCAGCCCACCAGCCCTCAGTATATATGTTACCTAAGACTCTTCCACCGCCTCATCCCGAGGAGTTCGCGTCCGCCTGCAAGATGCCGGCCAAACCTGCACCTATCAAGAAGTCACCAGTCAAGAAGGCTGCGGAGAAGGCACCTGAGCCCGTTCCACCCGTGGAGGCTCCACCTGCCGAGGCCGCACCTGCTGAAGCTCCTCCAGCCGAGGCAGAAGCAGCTGCCGCCCCCCCAGCAGAAGACACCCCCGCTGCTGAAGGAAGCGCTCCCGGTATCTCGATAGACTCTTGGGAACGGAGTAGAGTTGCAAGCTAATATTACTAACCGTGACTATGCGTGGGTAGCTCTCGTGTTTAACAGTGTTTGATTTAATTAAGAATATAAGCAGACATTTTCTCCCCCAAGTTAGGAAGTTCTACGCTTTTGTTGCATCAGACAGCTTTGAAGCATCCTAAAGCCAGTGATCAAACCTAAAGTGAATGCAGTGCAACAAAGTGCTTCCTAATTGTATCAAGTGAGTAGTAACAGTACAATTGTCATTATTTTTTTACAAGTACTTACTTTGAGCAAGGCTGCCATAATTTACAGCCTGTACTAGCAGTGGATCCGAGTACACGTGCAACACCCCCACTCTCCCCTTTCCACAAAGTTGGGATGTGAATTCCAGGAAAACTTAAAAGAAAAACCTGAACGAGACCAAGCATACCGATTTGGAGCAGAAACCTTCCCTTTAAGCAGCTCTCTCTATAAGTGACAGGGAACTGAGAAGACCAGTTGCTCTAGTGTTAATGCTTTTACAAGCCATATGGTTTCCATTCTTACTTGCTGTAGGATTTCAGCTGTTCCACAGTTCAGGATGCCTTTGTCATATTTTTTCTTTCACATGTTTTAAGTAGGTGACAGGTGTGGACTGCTGGCATGGCCATTTGGGACCCTTTAATACAGAGCTATGCTGCTGTAATATGTGGGGAATGTGTTGCCGACATAAGCAAGGCTTTCCCTGAAAATGATGTCATCTGAATGGCAACATTTGTTGCTCTAAATCTGAGTAAATTTTAAAAATACTCATAATTTTAAAAACAAAACCCTCTAATCTCAGTTTGTCAGGTCACAGATAAAAGACCTAAATGTGTCTGAGCTAAGAAAACGCAGCTGAATTTCTAGATCTTGCATTTTGTTTTGCATGCGACTTGAATTTGTTGGCATGGTGACATTTTTGTGGAGAGCCTTATTAGTTGGGAGATGTCCCTCCAACAAGTTACACAAACAGTTTTTTCAAAAAGCAAACGGATTTCTTATTTTTTTACATTTAATATGTTGTCTTTGTACTATTTTAAAAATAATTTAGTGTTGAAAGGATTTGAAAACATTGTGTAGTGTTTTAAATTTTACTTTACAATCTGAAACTTGAACACTGTAAACTACAGTGTGTGCTACATAAGCAAAGTACAACACTTTTCTTTAAAAACAAATCTCTCATGCTTCTACTCCTGTTCAGTAATTTACCACACATTAACTGTAAACACCAGCGCTTGAAGCCTTTTTGCAGACTGAAACGAAAGCTGGATCACAAGTTACCCTCTTGTATCAATACTCTAATAAAATGAAGAATTGGTTCAATGTGTTTTTGGCTTCAAACCTCGACACATGACCCTTAACCTTAACTGATGGCAATATGACAGAAGACAGAGGAGACTGAACAGCTACTAAGAGTAAACTTACACCACAGGCTGTCCGCACACATATGCAAGCTGATATGCAACATGTGTTTGTGTTCCACTGTGCACTTCTTGTGTTTCTGTCTGTAAATGTGTTTGTGTGTTCATCTTCCGCCTTTCTTAACTGCTGAGGTTTTTGTTTGTGGACATCTGGTCACCTGTTTGTTCTAACACAGCTGTACCCACACTGCTCTTTCCTGCTGCTTGCTCAGTAGAGTATACAGTGATGTGAAAAAAAGCTTTTGTGGGACTCTGTGCACTTGTTTGGAAAGAACAGTTTCCAAAGGAATGAAGAGAGTAAAGAGCAGCCAGTTTCTGGTAATCAAATGCTGGTTAACTGATCATTCGCAAGTCTGAGCACCTCTATAAAAGCAGCAGTTTTGGCAGCTGACTGATGTGGAGCATTCAGATGCTTGTGTTAACACAATGCGAGAATGGTCTCACGAGTGGATGCCAAATTCACCCCAAGGTCAGACTGTGCAATTCTTAGATAAATTCCAAACAACACATTAACATATTAAATGTTAAAGTTCATGACAGTACAATTAGGCTTGGTTGGAAGGGTTGCCAAAAGAAAGCCTCTTCTCTCTTAGAAGAACTTGGCAGCTCATCTTAGGCTTGCTAAGTAGCATCTAAAAAAACCCACAAGACTTAGTGTGGAGATGCTGTTGCTTTTCCCCAAATGTGGTGCTGTGGTTATGACAAACACAGCATGCAAAAGAATCGAGAGGTTGCAATGGTCCACTCAAAGTCCTGACCTCGGCACGAATGAAATGCTGGACAGGAGCTTAAGAGAGCTGTGCATAAACAAAACCATGCAAGTCTCAATGAACTGAAGCAGTGTAAAGAAGAGTGGGCAAAAAGTCCTCCACAAGACACTGATAGTCAAGGATTCCTTCAAGTTATCACTTGTGGTCCTGTAATATGACACACATTTAGTTTTCACAAAAGGTTCTGTGAAAACTTTCTTTTTCACATCACTGTAAGTTTATCAAAATGCCTAAAAACGTTCAATTACCTGCATTAATAATGTCAAATTGTTCGTATCTAACTGGCTTCCCTAACGGCGTTTTAATGCTAGCTACAGCTCCTGCCGCTGAAGATGCTGCTGCTGCTCCTGCTGCAGATGCTCCGGCAGACGGTAAACATTATCGTTATTAGAAACAAGTACTTCCCATCATGACTTTCCCAATCTGTGAGAAGGTAACTTCCTGATGCCTCTTTCTCTGCAGTAAAATAGTTTTGTTCAAAGGTTTGGACATTTGCATCGTTGAATGCTGCTGTATAGAAAAAATACTGTGGATAAGTACCAGGTTTTTTTTCTTGTATTTGCTTATAAAAATGTAAATATTCTCCGTTTTCTTGCTAGCTGCTCCAGTGGAACCTGCTGTAGTCGAGGAGCCACCTAAGGCCCCCACACCACCACCTCCTGCAGGTAACACTAACATCTGATCCTGCTGTGTGTCAGATGTAGCATTAATCTCCTAAAACAATTATATTCACTTTTATCTTGTATGTAAAGAAATTAAAGAAAGAGATCCTCTTATTTAAAAAGCTGGAAATGATAAATGAATTTGGCTTTAAATCAGATCTTGTATCAACATATTGTTTGACAGTTTTTCTAATGATTCATTGTGAAAATGAGAAAAATCTTCCATAATAATTATCAATAAAAATAACTGAGTTGCAGCTCCACACATTTATGCATTAGAATGTAAAGCATCTTGCTAATCATCCCATTATGTGTGTACTTTTAACTGTTTTGTCTATATTAAGAATGCTTTATCAAGCTTCACTGCACTAAACCTCTCACAGTCCCCACCAGTGCTCCTTTGGACGTGTCTGTGGATGATGTTAACGACTCCAGTCTCACCATTAAGTGGAAGACACCAGAGACCATCGGAGACTCGGGCCTGGATGGATACGCCATCGAGTACTGCAAGGATGGAAGTAAGTCTGCATATGTGTGTCACATGTATGTGAGAGTGTTTGCTTGCACCTGTCCCCAGCGTGTCAGAGGGCAAATATACTCATTGCTGGGTCCGGGCCGTATACGGCAGGCATCAGTTTACCGGCTGTCGCTGTATCTCCCGACACCACTTTTAGAAGCACTCATTTGCTCAGATGACGGCATGCCTTCTGAGATTTCGTCACGGTAGCCAAAGTATACTTCTTATGGGCAGGTTGTTTGTAAACTGGTGTCAACAGGTGATAAACCACTTAAGTTTAATTGAGGGGTTTTTAACATTCAGGAAAATTGCAATAAATAAAAAACCATCAGGAGAAAAAGCGGATAGTTTGCATTCTTTTCATAATATGGAATAATGACCCTGAAAGCCTCTCACTAACACAGATCCTTGGTTTCCCAACAGCAACAGACTGGGTTGTAGCTAACGAGGAGCTGACTGCAGCTAACCGATACTGCATCAAAAATCTGAAAGCAGGTGATTTGCTGCGCGTGCGCGTGGTGGCTGTAAACCCCGGTGGCCGCAGCGAACCTGGAACACTCGCTGACCCTGTGCCAATCCGCGAGGTTGTTGGTGAGTCATTATTGCACCTCACTATCAGGCAGCTTCCAGCAAAGTTGTCTTTTTTTGGACAACTTTTTTAAAAAAACAGTCTAAAATCACATAACACACTTACAAGTTAGTCTTCGTAGAAAGTGTCAAACCAACTCTAAAAACGTCTCATAATTCCTAAAAGGTTTCTTCAAACCTTTGTTGCTAAGCTCCCGTGACATTATTCTGTTTGGAGAAGGAACCACGCAAAGCTTGCTTGCACAGTACAATGAGAATTTCTATTTCATAGTGAGAATTAACACAGAGAATACGCTGTTCATCTCTGCACAAGACGTCCCGCACCAGAACCTTACTACCAAGCTCTCCGTTGCTGTGCAGCCACCTGGTAAAATGACTGTCTCCAACTCTTTATCAGGAGCTCTAACATAGTTGTAACTTATGACCTATCCTTAAAATACTCATGTTACAACCAGTGAGGCAGAGGTGGTATTAACTGCTGGTGCCTCAGATGGATTGCACAGATGCAAGCACATAAATCGCAAAGGTGCTGACAAGAGCTTTCATTAGCTGTAAGTCATGCTTTCATTTGCATGTACGCACATCTTCAGTCAAGACTGCTGGTTGGTACACTTTCAATTTACAGAATGTTCCTGTCATTTTATACATCCATGAAAATATATAACTAAATATAACTGAATAAATATAAAACGAAATCACTTTGAATCAGTTTGCAGCTTTGGTCCAGACTATAATATCACTTAATATACAGTAATGTACAAAAGCCGCCCCTTGTTTCTTTGCAATTTGCTAGGAAAATGGGAAATAGCTGCAGCATTTTATTGAAATATCCACACATACATGTAAACACTGCATATAAAGCAAAAACAGAGTTTGCACAATTCTAACAAGGTTAAAAGTCAGTATTTGCTATCAGCACCTTTATTCTTCAACGCAGCCTAAACTCTGTTCGTGTAATTTCTGTGAGTAATATTCAGGAATCCAGGCTTCTTGAAGGACATCCAGCTGTTCTTTGGACGTTGGCTGCCTTTTGTTCTGCTCTGAGTCAAGTTGATCACACACTGCTTCAGTCATGTTGAGGTTGAGTCCATGACTGAAAGTGTTCCACTGTCTGTTTTTCTATCCAGGAATGCTTTTACGTTACTGGCAGTGCTGCCAGAGATGTTTTACAGATACTAATGTGTGATGGATCAAAATCTAACTAAGGTATCGTGAGAGGTTGCTCTCCATAAATCACCTTGTTGGTGCAAAAATACTATTTTATGTCTATCAAACTGTGTTATCTTTGACCTTTGTGTTACTTTTTGTGTCTTTCTAAATCTTTGAAAGACTGGATAATTATTGCTCAAGAAAGCAAACTGAAGGCTGACTCGAGATTTTTGCACAGTACAGTTTGGTACATTCATTCATGAACTGTGTGTGTGAAACAGTCTTTCATTTACTTATCACCGGGTCACAGTTTACTCAAAAAAGGCCAAACACGGTTATAGCTAGAAGTAAGTAGGCGTTTGCACCAGGCCCAAATAGGCTCATTAGCAAATATTAACATGCTTGCCCTAAGATTGTTATATTAGCATGACTACCATGGGAAACGTGTTAAAGCATTTGACTCCAAGCACAAAAAGAGACTGCCTAGTACTATATAACTAATAATGGATGCAGCCTTTTTGCTTACGATTGCATCAACGACTATTCTTTCCCCTTTGACCAGTGCGTTCTTGTTAAAAATGCAAAAATCTGGCTGATGGTTATTATGACCTTTGTAAAATTCCTCACTTTAACTGTTGCTTCACTACTGTGGTGTGCTGTGTACTGAGAAGTACAGCTCCAGAATGCACAGAGACTCTCTTTTCACCACACTTCGCTCACAGTACTTTTTCTGTGGTTTAAACCACAGTTGGTTTATTTTCCGTAGTTCTGATTCTGAACCCACACACTGACGTAGTGCCGACCTGAGTTGACATGCCCCAGTTACCCACAGCTTACTGTCTCTAGGCGTATTTCCTGGTTGGTGAAACATGAGCCTAATTGTTGGATTCTGTATGGCTTGTTGAGGTTAAATTCAGCTGTGTGTCAGTCACAAGCTGTCCGGACCAGACACCCATCCACAGGTTTAAGCTTTAGAGGAAGACATGCTGTCCTACATATGCTGAAAGCCCCCTACAAAGACATTTTATCCGGAGACAATGGCAGATTATAGATTCCTTGCAGGGGGGACTTACAGGCTGCTGGATGCCACAATGCCTGCAACACTTCGGGGCATTGCTGGGAAGTGTGCTGATTAGCAAGGATTAGTGTTTGAGCCAAATCTGGAGGCAGCCCTGATCTACTTGGGAAATGGTTGTTCCAGAAGCAAGATCCCATCCTGAGAAGCAATGATACGGTGACAAATGTAAGAACAGGAAGGCAAGATATCAGGTTAGATTTAGTGCATCAGAAGGAGAAGATGTAAACACTCTTATAGCTAGAAGAAGATGGATGTGGATGTGGTGCCCAATGGGAGGGTAGTTTGAGTGGATTAGGAGAAGCAGGCTGTAGGGGGGTGAATGAGGTGAGGGAGGGCAGGAGCCTGGTGGTTTTATTTATCCTCTAAGCCCAGAGAGCTTTTCAGACATTTGCTGCTTATGCAGAAACATGTGAGAGATGCTGTTCCTGATACTTGGCACTTGGCGTGAAGGAACAGAGCCCAGCTAGATGTCTGCGATGCAACTTCACCTGTTTGATTTTAATTCACATCAGGAGTTGCTGCAGTCGTCTGCAGTCGTGATATCGCAACCACTGCTCAGCTGAAAGCGTTGACATGTATTTGTGGTTCCTTTGGGCACGACGTGAGGGCTGTGCGTTCAGGGTTCAGTCTTTCTTGCCACTAAAGCTATTTTAGGAGCTGCTGGTTTGAGGCTCTTACTTGTTCGGCTCTCCCTGCCTAGATACTGCACTTTTCTTTAAGCACACAGAACCTTTGTTTAGATTTCACCTCATTTTTTCTTTTGTTTGGTCCTGCAAAACTGGGTCATGAGGCATAAGCACTTAACGGTGGCTTGAGTGTGACGATGTATCAGGTCTACTTGCATCAGTATGGAAAAGATTTCATGTTAGCTTGTTTTTTATGTTTTTAAGGAAATGTTTTACATTGAAAAACTGAAGTGAAAGTGCGACGAGCTGACTTTTTAAAAAATCTTTGATGATCAAGTTAGTTTTTAATTGTATGCGTTTCGCACACATCGCTCTTTCAAATTAGTTTGTTTTGTCCTGCTAACAGTGCATTTTGCACTTTATAGTCATTGCTCTTTCTAAAGTTAAATACATATTCAGACTGTCGGCTTCTCGGCTGCTGTGACTATTTTTCTGTCATGAATTTGCATAGTTAAAACTGTTGTGGGTTAATTTTATCCTGTTCAATCATGTTCTTGTAGACTTTGCAGCAGCAGTAGCTGCTCTATTTAGATCTTGTTGACCTGCCATTATATGCATGTGTGAGCACACTTTAAAGAGTCTGACAGGATGTGTATACACCGTGCTTTATGCTGTTAGCATGTAATGTTAACTGTTCAGTAAATCAGCAGCAAATCTGCTCAGTCAGACGGACGAGGTGAAAAATAAACATGCTTGATTTGACTTTGCAGACCGTCCCAAGATCCGCTTGCCTCGGGCTCTCAGGTCCCGCTATGTCAAGAAAGTCGGAGAGCAGATCAACCTCGTCATCCCGTTTCTTGTAAGCTGGCTTGTGTGCACATCCACTGCATTAGTCAGTGAGGAAACATAAAAGGCTGACAGATACATTTTTGAACACTTCGGTTTATTTTGCTTTTAACCGTTCTCGTTTTCAACTCCTTAGGGAAAGCCTAAACCTGCAGTGTCCTGGCTTAAAGATGGTCAGCCTGTGGATACCAAGAAGGTCAATATCAGGAACAGTGACAAGGACAGCATCCTGTTCATCCGCGGCGCTCAGAGGGAGGACTCTGGTGTTTATGAGATGACCCTAAAAGTGGATAGCTTTGAAGATAAAGGCACAATTACCCTTCAGATTGTGGGTGAGTGACACATGAGACATAAAACAATCTCATTTGCACAAAGGAATATGTGAGCGTGTCAAACTGTTGATTCACGCGAGGCCTTCCTGTTAAATCTGCTCAGCTGGCTTTGCAGCTGACGTGTTGACTTCCGTGTTTCTAGACTTGTGACTTTCTCTGGGTATTAGCCAACATAAATGACATCTCTGACAAAGATGCCAGAGTGCTTGAGCCTTGTGCCAGCTACTGCTTAAAATACATACAGTTTAAATAGATGGTTTTCTCATTATGATTGTAATACCGTGATGCTTACAGTAATGTGTTTCATCAGAGCGCCCTGGTCCTCCTGTTAGTATAAAGCTGGTGGATGCCTGGGGCTTCAATGCTGCTCTGGAGTGGACTCCACCCAAGGATAATGGCAACACAGACATCACTGGATACACTGTCCAGAAAGCTGACAAGAAGACTGGGGTATAGTAGAGATTTACTCAAACTGCACAAAACCCATCTGTTACACCAGATCAGTAATGTTGACATGAATCTCACAAACCCAGAGCATCACTTTCTATTCATAGTTTGAGGTCGAGTTGCCCCACAGGTGTTGGCATCTTTAACACGACACAGAAAGATGCACATTTATGTGCATTTAACTCGGTTTTCAGTGTTTCATTCAATATGATGCAGTCAGAGTGAAGCCTGTTTTATAAAGGTTCTGTATTATTGGTGAATTTCAGATTAACTCTGAAGTCGGAATTAACAAGTTCCCAATAACAGTTTCATCTGGGTTGTCTCCTCAACTGGGATTTCCAACTCGGAAATTCAGAGCAGGAGTTAACAATCAAAGATGGCGGCAGTGAATGTAACCAGTAGTGGATATCTAAATCTTTTCATTTGTACAGCCCCTGTTGTGTATTTGTGATTTGCTAATAAGACATTTGCAGAGCAGCCACTATTCGGAGATGTGCTGCAGCGGTGCTTTTCAGAGCAAAAGCACAGGTATTGTGCTGTATTGGTAGAGATGCATGAAAGACTCAACCTTGCTAAAACCAAAACAAATGCTTTTTCAGTTTCTGCAACAATTTCTGACATCCAGGCAGCTGGAACGAGGCGTAAATGTCCTTTTTACAGAAATGCACTAACCAGAATGTCTTTGTTGAAGTGTGTTAGTGAAACAAAGACATTTTTCAGCTGGAGTCGTATTTGTTTTACAACGAGCAGCATTAGAACTTACAGAACAAAGCAGCCACTGTGACCTGGTATGGTAAATGGTAAATATTTGTATAGCGCTTTACTAGTCCCTAAGGACCCCAAAGCGCTTTACACATCCAGTCATCCACACATTCACACACACATTCACACACTGGTGATGGCAGCTACATTGTAGCCACAGCCACCCTGGGGTGCACTGACAGAGGCGAGGCTGCCGGACACTGGCGTCACCGGGCCCTCTGACCACCACCAGTAGGCAACGGGTGAAGTGTCTCGCCCAAGGACACAACGACCGAGACTGTCCAAGCCGGGGCTCGAACCGGCAACCTTCCGATTACAAGACGAACGCCCAACTCTTGAGCCACGATCGCCATTTATGATTAAATAAATGTTTAAATTGTGTGTGAGTGTAGGCAGGGCCTTGAAGGGACTTCACATATTACATGTGTAAGTATGCTGAGTATACTTGAACTTTTTTGAATTCAGTCCAGTAAGGACACATCATGCTATCAGCACACGTCTGATCGACTGTCTGCTGTCTCACGCAGGAATGGTTCACGGTGCTGGAGCACTATCACAGGTTAAGTGCCACCATCTCAGACCTTGTCATGGGCAACTCGTATTCCTTTAGAGTGTTTGCTGAAAACAAAGTGGGCATGAGCGAGAAGAGCACTGTCACAAAGGAAGTGGCCACCATCCAGAAGACAGGTGACCCCCTGAATGCACACACTACTTTCATTTGTCTCACATCAGTTTGTTTCTGTTGCATAAAGTTTTAGTGGCACGGCTGCAGTACGAATGGATACTTAGATTTTATTGAGCTGTGGTTAGTTGCAAGAATCTGAATTGGAGACTTGAGGAGTGGGAATGGCCTTGGCACTGCTTTAAACATAAGTGGATAGCTCTCTTGGCAAGTGCTCTGCTATTACTGAAATAAATTTAAATAGGCTGTGAAATCATTAAGATGATTACCATAGTTGTGTTACAGTGTGTTTTATTCTTTAAGCAAATGTGTGTAGTAGTTCCACTTTTAAACATAATGCAGTAAAAAAGAGGATCTGCACTATATCTGGCTCATAAAGGCTGAACGCTGCTTCCTTTACAGGTATTGTCTACAAACCTCCTGAGTACCCGGAGCATGACTTCAACGAGGCTCCAAAGTTCACCACGGCCCTCAACGACAGAGCCGCCACCGTGGGATACACCACCAAGCTGCTGTGCTCTGTTCGTGGGAGTCCTAAGGTTAGACGTGCGTTACTCTCATTTACAGATGTCAAAAAGGTTTCATTCATATTTTTTTCTTGTCTGAATATTTGCTTAGTATTTCGTGATAGTTTGTCTTCTTAAAACATTTGTAATTAGACGCCTTAGATTTTAGGGAACTATTATGACAGTGGTTTAATATTAGAGCTCACATTTTAACAACAAAAACATCCGAAACACCAACATCTTATATAAACAGCAGTGTCTATACAACAATTTATTGATACTAGATCTTATCAGTTGGTATGATGGTGGTATCCTAACAGTTGACTGGACATTTAGAGCTCATGCTCACACTAAAGGTACAAACCAAGCAGGACACATGGAAGCATCTGCTGGTTATAAATAGAACTGGCCTATTGAGATTTGGGGGACTTTCCATGTTACACAAACATAGCAAATGTTCCTTTTTGAACTGAAGCGGTCTTATTCTCACCAGAAAACCTCACAAATGCACTTTAAATATGATATTAGTGCCACAGTTAAAAAAGGATGCACTCTGGAGTTCAGGGAGGGCTTCCACTGGTATGTTTATGGGGATTTTCAGAATGTATCTCACTGTTTGGCAGCAACTGCTTGGGTTAAACTTATCTTTACAGTTGTCTGACAGATGCAGGCAGATTAAGTGGCAGTTCAGAATGGAAATGCAGTTGATTATTCGTCCTAGCCGTCCTTGGCTTTTCCCCAGGACAGCAGCAGTTAGTCGCCCTGTGCGTGCCGGCGTAGATTGGTACAGCACGGCACAAACGCTGATGTTAGACAATGAAGAAAACAGGGATTGATGGTTAATTTGTATGTAGCTTTATGTTTGTTCTTTTTTGCAGCGTTTAGTATTTATTAGTCATTTTATGACAGTATGCCACAGTTTGGGACAGTGAAACTTATCACAGACAAAGTCTGTAGCTGAGAATAATGAGAAAGCAATTTTCCTTCATGTTAGTATCTACAGACTGAGAGCTGTGCTTGCCAAATAGGTCTTTCTTGCCTTTCCCTGTGGTGTAAAAAGATTTCTCCAGGTAGTTGTATCATCTGTATGTCTGCTTAACCATGCGTCCAACAATCTGTCGTCCTCTGCTTATCCAGCCTATCCCACTGGGCATAGGGCGGGGGCAGGGTACACCTGGTCATCTACTTAACCGCTGTATGACCGATACTTTAACTTCACGTCTTTACATAATCACTGTAAATTGAAATCTCTCATACTCCTGTAAGTGGGCTTGAAGTGTTTTATAGCATGTGTTTATCGAGCCACCTCCTCTTCCCTGGCATGGAGTTCAGTGTTGAGAGGTCCAGTACAAAGGCATGCTCAGTAGTGTGATAGCTTGTCCTGTTGTCTCTGATAAAGAGCTGTCACATAGAGTAGGGGACTGCATTAAGGGGGTGAGAGATGCGTGATAAGAAGGGCGGACAGAAAAAGAGACAGTGATAAGAAGTATAGATTGTTCTCCTTTCATGGCTGATTGAAGATGTGTTTGTAACACAGAAAGCACTATTTTTGCCGCCCAAACAGACCACAGCTGCAGAACAAGTTTAAATAGCTCACTCTGTACCAAGCAGACAGGAAAGAAAAACCACGACAGTTTAAAGTAAGAAATGTAAAACTGAAGTGGAAAAAAACACATCGGTGAAGCTACAGAGGCGGAGATTTAAAGACCAGTTTGAAACGGTAACATTCACTGACTATTGGCAGGGGTTTATTAGGCTTTACTGAGACGCCAGTTGTGTTTTGTCCCACAGGACACATTCAGTCAAAACAGAATTGGTCTGAAAATCAACCTTTAACCTGTAGAAATTACTGGATTTCTTTGCATTTTCCCTGTTTCGCCATTTAACCATTTCTCTGGTGACCAAGTCCGTTGCCACGCCAACAGTTCTCTAAGGCTTTACATAGGTTAAAGAGCTAACATCGAACTCAGCATGTTCAAATATACACTATGACAGTGTGACCAATGTGTATATTTGGGAGGTTAGTCTAGTCTTGGGGAAATCTGAAATGAACCGAGGTGCACAGAACCGGGATGTCTTTAATTAACTTATTTAATTAACTTGCAAACATAAACTGATCTTGATATTTCGTGGCAATCTTTCGAATAGTTGTTGAGTATTCAGCTTGGAAGTGGTAGACCAACTGACTACCTTAACCATGCTTCATGGCCAAAACTGTCACACACTTTTTCACGTGTCTCTATTAGTCATCGTGTCTTTACAGATTGGTTCCTGAATGTGTCCGATGAATATTCTCATGTTGCAGAAGAGATCAACCTTGTACATCCCAGCTGCTGTTATCACAATAATACATGCAAGATGTTGATTTTCATTAACATCAGTCTTGGTAATTTTGTGGTAAAGTTAATTTATTTTGTACATTTTTCTTTCATCTCAGCCTAAGATCGAGTGGTTGAAGAATCAAATGGTCATTGGTGACGACCCCAAGTATCGTCAGATCTCCAACCAGGGCATTTGCTCCCTCGAGATCCGAAAGCCCTGCAGCTTTGATGGTGGTGTGTACACCTGCAGAGCTAAAAATGCCCAGGGAGAGGCCACCGTCTCCTGCAAGCTCGAGGTCAAACGTATGTATCTACTGTTGATCAAATGGGGAAATATTTCTACATTTACTCTTCAATATTTTCTCCCTAAGCTGTTGTGAATTATTGTAACTATAAAAAGACATTTACATCAATTTGAAAAGCAGAAGGTTTTTTAACCACAGCTACACTTTTGTTTCCTAAACAGAGGTCATTCTTCCAGATGCTGAGAAGGGGAAATAAACTATTATCTAAACCTCTAGAGGTAAGTTCATTAGCAACTTACCTCTGTTCACTTGCCTAAACCCTCACTGTAAATACCTTAGTAACATAGCACACTGTGAACATCCATCTGTAAACAAGCAGACAGCTTTCCCCTGTGCTCTGCATCTACCTGTACTGTTTTGTTTACTCTTCGAGGTGTCTCCCTATTTCTCTGTAGGCGGCCTGTACTGTAAGTTCTTGTGGTACCACTTGGCCATAAAAATAAAACCACTGCCAGATAAAATGGATGATTTTGATATATATCATCATTTTAGCTCATCATGTTGCAATCCAATATTCTGCTTCCTGGCAGTCATGCTACTTAGACACATCCCACTCACGCTTGCAACTAGTGCAAAATGCCACAGCACGATTTTTAACTGGCAGAAGGAAATTCGACCACATCACTCCGGTCTTGGCCTCTACATTGGCTTCCAATGGAATTTAGGATCCGTTTTAAAGTTCTTTTATTGGTTTTTAAATCTCTAAATGGTCTGGCACCTGTTTATTTGTCTGACTTGTTGAAGCCACATGTCCCCATTCCTGCGCTTCGGTCAGCAACTGTTGCTTTCTGTCCCAAAGTCACGGCTGAAACTTGGAGGAGACCGAGCGTTCCCTGTTGCGGCTCCGATGCTTTGGAAAAGCCTTCCTCTCCTTATTAGACAGACTACATCAGTGCCAGTTTTTAAGTCCAGATTAAAAACCTATTTTTATTCCCTGGCTTTTAACTCTGTGGGTAACTGGCATTTTTATTAATTTTATTGCTATGTCTGGTTTTTGCTATTTTATTCCTATATTTATATTCATTGTTATATATATATTGTATATATATTCTTTTTAAAGTGCTATATAAATAAACGATGATGATGATGGCCTCTCCCTGTATGCTATGCAACATCACTATGACAAAGTATTTGTTATTAAAGCTTTCACTGGCAAACCCAGTTTACTGGCTCAGTTGTCATTGGAGATGAAATGGGACAGACTGATAAAACCTGCAGAGCCACTGACCAGCCATGAGCTGCAGTGACAAACTCATCAGTTTAAAAGCAACGCCGCTCTTGCTCTCCTCATGTCTCCTCTCAGCCTTTATCCTCTGTGCATTTTGGACATTGCAAGCCCTGCTTTTAGATGTGGTAATGTGGCGAGGATTAATGATGGCTAAATAGAAATACCAAATCTGATGTTTTCACTGCTTTTATTATGCTATTTATATCCTCACTCTTAGACTGCCACATTTGTGTTTTGGTGTTTTAATTACTCCAGTGGTGTAGAATTTCACAGGGAGTGCTCAAAATTTCCTTTTAACTATTAAGATCTGACACATCAGCAGATTCACATCAGTTGATGGCTCACTCTGCTGTTATTTTTGTACACAGCCTGTTGTTAAATTTCAAACAGAACGCTCTATTTATGTTGCTTTAGCCTGCCTAAAGTTTCATGCTCACCTGCAAGCAGCTTTGCAACCCACTTTCTTTTTATGCTGTATCTGACTTAATCAGTGTCAAATCTCTTGATACCTGCTGTGATGGTGTTGCTCCTTCTGCTATGTGCTTTCCATGGAGAGGTTCCAGAAAGCAGTCACAGCAAACAAAATCTGACGAAGATCCTGACGACACTCTAACTGATTATATTTAAAAATAACCACTTGTGATTGAATGTTGCTGTTCAGCTCCAATTACATTTTGTAATATGCAATATAGGAGAACAACCATTGTGCATTAATTTTGCACTTTGAACAGTTAGAGGAGTAAAGTTTCAGTGTCCTTCTTAGTTGTTTGACTTGAGGGAATAAAATAGTTGCCATGATACATACACACTTCAAACTTGACCTTGAGTGTGGTCAGGGACACAAGTGTCTTCACATCATGCTGTTACGTAAATGGGGTCACATACCTTTCTACTCCGAATGCAACTCCAGTGTGTTTGGATGGGTTCACACCTGTATTTATGTACAGCTGTCCTCTTGTGATCAGATTACTGAAAAAGCGTTTTCAGGCCAAGTGTAAACTGTGCCCTATAAATGACGTGATCCTGCTTATAAGTCTCTACAAGGTGTCAGTATGTGATCCCATACAGCTCAGCCTTACATGGGATGGCCCCGCATGGGGAGAAAGAAGGATTAGGCAGGATTGGCCATTGGGCGAGAGATAGGGGTGATGTCAGTGCGGCACTCGACAGCTTCTATAAATGACTCCAGATGATCTGACACACAGCCAAACTCATCACATTACCATGAGTCAACAGGCCGAGTGCTGTGAGAAGAGGGGAGAACGGGCTAAGAGAGCAGAAACTGAGGCAGATAATCCCTGATGGAAAATACGCACTTAAGCAATCTCACACATAAGGACACACCCAGACCTACAAGACAGCAAGACCTTAAACGAACGGTCAAGCTTTCTGTCAGGATGTTTCTGATTAAAGTGATTACCAATGTCTCATGATTCCATTTAATGTCTTCTTCCTTATCTTTCCACCTTTCTTTGGCTTTAGAGGACCAGCAGAAGTCCAGGTCTTATGTTTTAAGGTAAGAGTTTGTGTGTATGTACATCATTCAGTTAAAATAATTCATTAAATTAATGCACAATATGCCAATTTTATGTCCTCTGTGGAAATATGACTGCGTGTGTGCAAACCTTATAAATCCCTCTTATTTCTTCCAGAGTGTTTGAGAAGGTGCAAGTTGGCTGTGCGGCAGTGTGTACATAATGAAGAAATGGGCAGAACACCATACCAACATCTCCATATCTATTTCAGACACCCTGACTCTCCCTCCAGCATGCATGGAAGATCCAGCCCATCCCCGTTTGCCAAACGCTGTATGTTATTTCAGTTGGTGACATGTATGTAAAGCTATATTTACCATGTTTTTTCTGTTTGTTATAGTAAGTATATATAAGGTACATGTACTGCTCAATGAAACAGTAAATCCTGGGAGATGCGATGCCTGTAGGGATGTTAAATAAAGGTTATATTTTATTATATGTTATGTGATTTTCTTTTTAAAAACATACATTTAAAGATGCTTATAATACAGTGTCCCAGTGTAGAGTTATCTACAGTTATTAAGAGAGTCATAGGATTTCAATAATGAGATTTCAAGTTGTTATCATTTAATGAAACAGCCTTTGTAGACTGGTTCTCTGGCATTTTGATGAAATTCTGGTTACTGGTGGCGTAGTGGTGAGTACTGT
Source organism: Pundamilia nyererei (assembly GCF_000239375.1). Classification (NCBI taxonomy): domain Eukaryota; kingdom Metazoa; phylum Chordata; class Actinopteri; order Cichliformes; family Cichlidae; genus Pundamilia; species Pundamilia nyererei. The sequence goes on from NW_005187448.1 coordinate 1,382,234, forward strand.
TGTTTCTCAATAAGATGTTTCTAGCCTTCGTTAAGTTCCTGTTCCTGTTCCTGTGACTTAGTGGGTTTCCAGGCTTCCTCTCACAGTCCAAACGTATAGTTATGTCCATTAATATTTGGACACAGACAACTTTTTCTAATTTTGCTTCTGTACATTACCACAATGAATTTTAAATGCAACAATTCAGATGCAGTTGAAGTGCAGACCTTCAGCTTTAATTCAGTGGGTTGAACAAAAAGATTGCATAAAAGAGTTTCCTCCTGTTAATGCTCTGCCAGGCCTTTCAGTTGCTGTTTGTGTGGAGAAGTTTAGTCTTCAGCAAGTTAAAAGCTCAGTTTGTTACGGTCAGGTGACTGATTTGGCAGTTCAAGAATATTCCACTTCTTTGCTTTAATAAACTGTGTTGCTTTGGCTGCATGTTTTGGGTCGTTGTCCATCTGTACTATGATGCTGCCCAATCACTCTGACTGCATTTAGCTCAATTTGAGCTCAATTTGTCTCTGAACACAGACAAACAAACAAACACTAGTGCCCCAGTGACACTGGCAGCCATGCATGGCCAAGCCATCACACCGCCCTGCTGTGTTTTACAGATGATGTGGAATGCATTGGATCATGAGCTGTCTCATAATTTTGCCATCTTGCCATCATTCTGAGAGACGTTGATCTTGGTTTCATCTCGAAAGAATATTTTTCCAGACCTGTGCTGGCTTTTTTGATGTTTTGTTTTTTAGCAAAGTCCAATCCAGCTTTTCTATTCTTGGGGCTTATGAGTGGCTTGAACCTTGCAGTGAACTCTGTATTTACTTTCATGGTTGGTTACTGGTACACCTACCTCCTGGAGAGTGTTGTTCACTTGGTTGGCTGATGTGATAGGATTTTTCATCACCATGGAAATGATTCTCCACCACTGTTGTCTTCCTTGGACATCCAGATCTTTTTACGTTGCTGACCTCACCAATGCTTTCTTTCTCAGGATGTACCAAACTGTAGATTTTGCCACTCCTAACACTGCAGCAAAGTCTCAGATGAGGGGTTTTTTTTTTTCAGTTTTTGCAGCTTAAGCAGGCTCGTTTCACCTGCATGGAGAGCTGCTTTGACCGCATGCTGTTCATAGCAATATCTTCCAAATTCGAGCACCACAGCTCAAATCAACTCCAGTCATTTTATCTGCTTCATTAGTAATGAAACAATGAGCCCATCAAATAGCCTTTAAATCAATTGTCCAATTACTTTTGGTCCCTTTAAAAAGAGAGCGGTGCATGTTAAGGACCTGTACTCCTAAACACTTCATCCAATTTGAATGTGGATACGCTTGAATGAAAGCTGAGTCTGCATATTATGTCCATGTCCATTATGTATCAATAATTGGAATATGTTTAAGTATACAGGTAAAAAGTGTCCAAATATATATGGACCTACCTGTACGTATGTCAGGTTAACTGGTGGTTCAATGTTGGCTGCAGGCACATGTCTGTTTCTCTCTGTTAGCCCCTCAACTTCTGCCACCAAACACAAGATTGTCTTTGAAGCTAATGTTGTACAACATCTATTGTTTTCTAAAAAACAATAGATGTTGAAATGAAATACTATCTGCCGAGCTATCTTATTCAACTGTACACTCTTTGGAGAGTTCCCCATCATTGCCTCTGTGAAAAAAACATTTAAGTTTGAAATGTTTTCTCGAAAATCCCCAGAAAGAAAAAAAGCACCACTTCATGATTCAGTTTTCAAACAGTTATTAGCGTTACTAGTATTAATATTAGTAATATTATTGACACTGCACCGGTGTTTCATCAGGAACAGTGAGTGACTGTACATTATCTTTTATTAATAATGAAACAGTTTAACTGAACGGGACCTGAATATGAAGGTAACAAAGAAAAGAAAAGAAGTATGCAGTCCAGATGCACAGCACAGCTTCCAGGATTGGCGAGACCTTAAGACAAACAAGGGAAATACCACGACTCTGCCCATTTTTGTCTTTGCCAGAATCACCTGAGGTCCTGTTGGGGGAAAAATGTCAAGTGAAACTGAACATACATCTGGAAGCATCTTTTGTTTAGCCTGTTTACACATTGATGACAGGAACAGTCCAGTTACTCATCGCTGTTTGCACGATGTTTGCGATGTTGGAAGTAGCAGTGTTGCCAACTCCTCAGTAAGAAAAATCGCCATTGGCCTAAAAGTCGCTAGAAGTCGCTAAATGACGTCATCGCCTAATTTGCATAATTGGTCATGCTAATGTAATTGTAACCTACGTTGTTGGAGAGAGAAATAACATCGTGGAAGAGACAAAGTCAGTAAAAAATGTCTTAAATGCATTTAGAGTTTATTTAGAACTACAAATTAAATTTCTTTTAGCAATTATTGTTTTTTTAATGTCACAATTCCAACCCTGCTCCTTTACCTGGGCTTGGATCGGCAAAAGTGACCCGAAACAGGCGCTCTGGTGGAGTTACTGTGTGTGTGTGTGTGTGTGTGGTTTTAAACGTTGTGGTCCACAAAACAACATAACAGTAAAAGAAGAACTGACTGCGTTGCAGTCAGTGCGGGAGCCCTGCCCTGATAGCGGCCTGTGAGCGCTTTGGCACGGGCGAGGTGCCCACCGCAGCACCCGCTGCTTATTGAGAGTAAAGTCGTCATAAATAAGTCTCTAATAACGCCAGAAAAAGTCGCCAGATTTGTCGCTAGTCGCGTTTCAGAAAAAAAGTCGCTAAGGTGGCCTGAAAACTCGCTAAATATAGCGACAAAGTCGCTAAGTTGGCAACACTGGGAAGTGGTAAAGTTTGGGAAAAGAAAAACTACGGAAATCCCAGTTTAGAAGACAGGAAGGAGACTGTGCGCTCTGGAAGTGAAAGCGACCCGTGAATGCATCATTGTGTGTGACAGTAACGTTAACGACAACGTAAGTTTTACATTATGTAACTTAAAAAAAAAGATGTTTGCTGACGTATGGAACGATTAATGGTGTCAGAAGCGACACAACAGCACCGGTAACTTTTGATGTCAACTACTCACTAACAACCGCTAAACTGCGGTTTTAAACAGAGCCGAGGTTGTTGTATGTGGTTCAAGCCACCGATAACAGTACCTGTAAGTGCCTGTTTATTATTGTTTGTTATTATTGTTATTATTAGTAGTAGTAGTAATAGCATCAATACCAAAATAAAACGACTCCAAAACACATGATTCACTAAATACTACTTTAGACAAATCATGCAGTCCCCCCCCCCCTTATAGAAACATATACTCAGCAGCCACTTCACTGGCTACACCTGTTCAACTGCCCATCACATGGCTGCAACTCAGTCTGTATAATATCTGCTGCCATAATCCACTATCTTCAAAGCAGAAGTTCAAACTCAGCATCAGAAAGAAGCTCAATTAAGTATTTTTAAACGTGGCATGGTTGTTGGTGTCAGACAGGCTGGTCTGGCTATTTCAGAAACTGCTGGTCTTCTGGGACTTTTCCACACAATCATCTCTAGGGTTTGATGGTATCGTCTGAAAAACAGAAAATATTGATGCCATAAGTCAGGGGAGAATCAACAGAATGCTTTGAGCTGATATCAGAGCAACACTAACTCAAAGAACCGCTGATTACAACCAAGGTGTGCAGAAGAGCTCTGAATGCACAACTTGATGAAGAAGCAGCAGAAGACCAGACTGGAAGTCACTCATGTAGGGTGATAAGAGAACAGTGAGGCTACACAAATGCACACACCAAAACTGACGCTGGAAGAGTGCAAAAAATGGTGGCAGGTGTGATTTATCTCGATTTCTCGTCCACATTCAATTCAATCGAATTAAATTCTGTTCAGTTTTATTTATATAGTGCAACAGTGCATCTTATATCATCTGTATCATGAAGAACTGACGATGTTCTGCAAGCAAAAGAGCAGTCCAAGTACTTTGTACTAGCAAGGTGTAACTAATGAAGTGGCCACCGAGTATACATGGCCTGGTGAAATCTAATCAGGCTTTAATAAACCGGATAAATCCAAAGACTGATCTATACAAATGTTTTTTTAAAGATAGGTTATTGTTGTTATTCCCAGGTTTGATATGAACCGAGGTTTATTTTAGTTTGACATGACATAACGGGATTTTCTGTGTTATACAGACACCTTGTGGTGAGTAGGGTGAGTGAAGTCCTCGCTTACACAGGAACTGAAATGTGATGCATCTCGGTGCAAAACACCCAGCCTTACAGGAAGTCACCAGAGAGAGAAAGATTCATTCGACACGTAATAATTAAAACTGATGTGGTCGTTAAGGCTGTTTTGAATATTACATATAATGTAGTTACATGTGTGCTCTAAAAGGTGTTTTCAGTCAAAATGAAACTGTTAAGAAATTTCCTTTCTTGTTTTTCGAGAGCAACTTTCAGCTGAAGACAAAAGGAAGTCACAGTTTGTGGTTAGACGCTAGTTTCATATAAGTTTATAAAAAAAGTAGAATTTAAATAACCTGCAGTTTCCGTTCATCCCCTCAAATCACGCCTCAGCTACAGTTTCCAAATGGCCTGCACCATAGTAAAAGGATAACTTTGATTTTAGGAATGCATTTGTTGATGTTGGTAGTTTTTTAAAATTATTTCTTTTGTTTCGTTTTTTTCTGCACAATGAAATATCCCAGATACGACATGCTGGCTAAGTCATAGACGACTTTAGGTCTAAAATCGTCAAATTGAGCACAATATCGAGCTTTGTCAACAGTTTAGCATCTTGCACATTCTTTCAATTCCCTAAACCCTCCTTTTATTTCACACAAATCAGCAGTTCAACTTTGTATCAACAACAAACATCTGAGTGTGGTTCACCAACACATTTCCTGTTGCTTTAACAAAAAAAGGCAGTTGTCTGAGAGCGACAGGAAAGCTGCCGTCCTGAGGTGAGTTCAGAAATGAAGCTGTCACATACGCCCATTTATACTGCAACTGCGCTCTATTTCCTTTACTGAATGTCACAGCGAAGCAGATAAATGAGTCAACTGAGACACCCAGTCTCTACATGTGCTACACGTGCAGCTCAATGGAAAATGTGGCTGTTCAAGGTCTTCAGTGTAATATGTAAGTTTTTAAGCGTTTATGTTCAATTCTGTAGTTTATAAAGAATATTTTCACTTACATGCAAATCTTAATGCAACTGAACATTGTTTGGTTCTTTGACAGATGCGGTTGCTGTTTGTGCTTCTGAGGATAACGATGGTAGGAAAAACTGTCTTTCATGCCGAGAGCAGATTTTCACACATTCGAGCAGATTGCACTGTTTTAGAAGTTGAAGATGATTTTTGGAAAAAGATTTTCTAAAACATTTTCATGTTGAGCAAAAACACCAGATTCAGTACAGAAGTTAACTGTTAAGATCATAAAGTGTCTCTTAAACCAACATTTATGCACTGAATGCCTACATGGCCTGGTCTGAGTCGAGCAAGAGCAATGTTTAGGAAGTAGAACTTGGGTAAATTTAACAAGAGGAACATGAAGTACTTTATTGTCATGAGTCTGAAAGTTCCTACAACTAGATACACACACTTATAAACTCATGTGTCCGTATTACCTCACGCCAGCCTAATCTCAATAGTCTCCTGTCATCATGCCGTAGGTTTCACTTGACAGTATTGAGAGGGGATGTATTGTGTAATAGTTTTGTATGTAGGACACAAAGGATGTTTTCCTCCTTTTTCTACATGAGAAGTGTTTTTAAGTCATTGTTTTGTCAAACTAAAAGTTCTTAAAAGTTGTGAAAAATGTGTTCATTTCAATCATTCATGTCTACTAAAAAAGAATTAGGCATCGCAGTTTGAGATTGGAGCTCTGATTTAACTGTTACCAGTGTTTTTATGAAGTCTCACCTTTACATTGTGGATATGACTCAAACCTTGTTTTTTTTTAATCTAAACTTTGCTCTCCACATCTTTTCTCTTCTTCATCCAGCAACCACCTACAATCCTACAGAAAGTGAATCGACAGCACCTCCTCCTTTTGGTGAGATTATGACCTCAGTTTTTTAGATCATATGTACTCGTCAAACGCCACTTACACTGTGCCGCTAACATGTCGGGCTCGTTTTTGGCTTCAGAGCTACCTTAACTGGCATGCCGAGCATCATGCCAGGACTGCACATTAGTGGGCAGCAGTACCTGCATGATGGATTTGTTTTATTTAACCACATCCGATAGGTGACGTATTTCACTGACATCTAGTCAGATCTGAATTCAGTGAACACTTCGTTGTGTTCAAGAATGCAGCGCGAGTGTTTGAGCTTTGGCATGCCGTCCTGTTGAATAGATGGGTACAATTTATCAGTAAAGGAATGGGCAGGGCCAGCAACAACGGGCTACTTGAGTAAGCTTTTTAGGTGATGTCTGATTGATGCTGTAGAGTATCTAAAGACTTCCTACTGACCCATAAAACACCCCATTCAACGCAACAATTCTGAGGTTGTGTCATTACAGAAATCTAACCAATCAAAATGTTTTTTCCGGTCTTTAATTGTCAAGTTTTGGTAACTTTGGTTTCCTGTTCTTACCTGACACGATTAGCATCTGGTGTTTTTGTGCTCACATCTCCTTCAGCTTTTACTGCGTTCTACATTCACAGATGCTCCTCTGTGTACTTCGTTTGTGATTATTCTTTTAGATTTACTGATATTTTTATATTACGTCTATAGCCATCATTAGGGGGGTTTTGCTCAGATTCTGGATATACGAATGGAATCTAAACTCCCAGTTGTTTTTCTTTTAGGAGTGTAAACCCTCATTCATTCCCATTCTTTCACTTTTTTAATCAATTTTCAGAGCCTCCGGTACCAGTTCTGGAGCGAACGTCCTCCTGGTCAGACGTCTTCTCTTCTGAGAAAGTAGTGCTAGAATGTAAAGCCACTAGCAGCTCGGAGCTGATCATCACATGGAAGAAAGATGGAAGCCCTCTAGGTTCTGGTCCAAATCCGTCTCCGTCCCCAGATAAGTCAGTGCTTACAATCACAGTGTCATCATCACAAGATGCTGGATATTACACCTGTGTGGTTGAGGGCAAAAAGAAGCCCAGTCAAACTAAAGAAAGTGGACCTGTCGAAATTAAAGTTATTGGTAAGTATCCACTGTGCCACCAGTACATAAACTACAGCATTCATGTTTATTTACATGAGGCTGTGTGTAACTTTGGGTGCATGTATAGTACTTGGATGATGTACATAGCAATTTGGCTTTCTTACTGATACTCTTTTAACCTGCAGTTAAAAGTTCTCTTTTTTTGTGTTACAGACCCACCAACACCAGGTCTGCAGCTTCAGACTGCCTGGAAAGATGTGTTTGAAGGTGAGGCGGTGGAATTTCGCTGTCACGTTGTCAGCAGCACCCCTGGCTGGACGTTTACATGGCACAGAAACAAGCAGCAGCTCCAAAATAACCCAGTTGAGATCATTAATGGGGACGGATCATCATTAAAAATCAACCCGGTCCGTCAGACGCATAAAGGATCATACACCTGCAAAGCTCACCTTACATCTAGGGGAGTGAACTCTGGATTCAGCAGCGAGGTTATGATCCAAGTTAGCGGTGAGTTTTCTTGCATGTGCATGGCATTACTTTAACTTGCATTAACAGTTTAAGAAATAACAAAGTAATAAGAGTACGACAGGCTAACAGGGTGATTCTGTCACTGTGGACAGAGCCAAACAGTCTGTTTTGGCCCTCTGCGTTGCTTCATATATACCTCACAGACGAACATGAGATTCTTATCAGTTTTCTCAAACCTCACCACAACAGTAGGTGAACACAAGTAAAATTATTGTTGTAAATAAGCAGTTGGTATTGTGAATATGCAAAATGCTAATCTTGTGTATAAGCAGGTCATATTTTGCGTTGTCCATACTGTTATTAAAACCTCAAAACTTCTTTGTACTCCGTGAAACAGCATTTTGAGAGCATCTTCCTTCCGTTATTTTCTGCATCGTCTGTCGAAACAGGATGTTGTGGCGTAGCATAAAGCACAGAGGGATGCCTCAAAAGCCGTCAGGGTGTTAGAACATAGGTGGAGCTGTGAGGGAAAGAATAAGATCATTTGTGTAAAAGGACACATCCTGTTTTACACACTAAATAATAGAAATCATTGCTAGCTGCAACTGTAAAAGCATGCTATGTTAAATGGTTAATGCGTCTGCTTTCGTCAGAGTTCACTTCCAACTTGTGTTGGTGTGTTCCCCACCGAGAGTGTGAAGTTCAAGTGTGGGATGGGGCAGGGCGCCTGTGACTGGATGTATACATGGTAGAGAGATGGGACGCAGGTCCACGCTGATGGTACTGTGTCTTTAGATGTGAATGAGGCTCTGCTTCAGCTGGTCATATAGGAAAAAATGTGTAGTGGAAAAATCCAGAACAGGGCTGTCACCAGCCAAACCAGTTCTAAGTTTCTCTCACTGTGTGGTGAGTTTTAGAAATTTACACAACATCACAAACGCTTTTGTGTATTTTTACAAAGGAACTTTTTCAAGTTCAGGTATAAAACATATCAAATATTATATTAAA
>NW_005187448.1:1392236-1412809 GCF_000239375.1 Pundamilia nyererei
AAAGGAACTTTTTCAAGTTCAGGTATAAAACATATCAAATATTATATTAAAATACAAGAGTAATTGTTTGAGGCACGTCACTAGCTACACATTAGCTCCCACGTAATTTTGATTGTCATGTTCATATCCCCTCAGCTGAGAAACCCACTCTCACACTGACACGAGATCCAGAATACGATGTGATGTTTGCTGGAGAAGCGGTCACCTTCAGCTGTGCCATCAGTGTCCAGTCTGCATGGACGTACCTGTGGTACAAAGATGGCAGTAAGGTTACTGAATCATCAGACAAACTTAAAGTTCAAATTAGGGGAACAGCAGATCAGGGATCGTATACATGCAAAGCAACAAGAGGTCAAAATCCAGCCTTCATCACTGATTCAAGTGCAGCTAAACAATTTAAAGTGCAACGTAAGTTTCTATTGACTCTTCTTCAGAATATCTGTTTGTAGTCCAGCAGGTTCGTTCCTGCTTTCATTTCAGAACCTTTTTCATGAACACTTCAGTTGCTTCTGTCTAAAATTAAAAAAACACTACTTCTTCTTTGTCTGTTCAGAAAACAAGCCTAAGCCTACAATAACTCAACAGCCAGATGCTAAAAAGCTTTACGTTGGAGAAAACATGTCCTTTGAATGCAAAGTTGAAAACTCCGATGGATGGAGCTATGACTGGTACAAAGATGAAGCATCGATTCCCAACAACAGCAACAGTTTAAAAATGAAAGGACTCGCTTTGCTAAACGGGGGAGTTTATAAGTGCAAGGCCAAAAGAGACAAAACAGGATTCAACACAGAACTCAGTGACCAGCGGACCGTACAAATCTCTGGTGAGCTGAAGAAAGACACTTTGAAATCATGTGATTTGAGATACTTTGGGGTATTATTATGGGGAGAATCAAAACAGAGAAAATCTAATGATTTGTAAAGTGATTAACAAGTCTCTTATATTTTATTTTTTAGAAATTCCTGTTCCAACTTTGAAGCTGGTAACCAAATGGCCAGATGTGTTCCCCACTGAGAGTGTAAATATGAGCTGTGAGATGCAGAAGGACAGCGCTGACTGGACATACGCATTTTACAGAGATGGCACTGAGGTCCAGCATTATAATTCAGATAAGGACAGAAATCTTTCCATCACCTCTGCTTCAACCTCAGACGGGGGAAACTACAGCTGCTCAGGAAAACTGAAGAGCAGGGACGTCTACAGCACCAAAGGTTCTCCACTAAATCTTCATGTCTATGGTGAGATTTGTTTTCTTCTTCTGATTTTTGACACGGTTCTTCATTGAAACTTGTCTTTTTCAGTTTTGCTGTGTTAGCTGTAATTTTAAAGTAAAGGTTTAAAAGGTTGCAAATGTAAGGCTGTTGACTCTCTTGCTAACAGTTAGACTATGAGAGTGTTGACCCGTTTACATATGCAATGTTCACACCAGAGGGGGAAGGTTGGCTCGAAAATTAGAGAAGCCATAAAAACATAAACACCCATGTTAACCTCATTCAATGCAAAGGTGATAAAGTCTTCAGGAAGTCAGCGGTTAATTCACATGAAGTCCTATAAAGTTATTATTATATTTACACACTAAAAAATACATTAAAAATGTTGTTGTGTTTACTGTAGCATCATAGGGATGGAGCAGCATCATTGTGTAACTCTGTAACTACCTCAAATAAAAAAGTTTTTTCATCCTGGCAGAGAAGGGTTCTCGTTATGAAAATGGATATTTAAAGCAGTGCAGACTAGTTAATGGTCGTCTTACCTTTAGATCAGGTACGCCGTCTGACTTGTATTTCAGTGCTCTTGTACAACTCTCATTGTTGATTCTTATCAACCCTCAGATGCAAAACCGACAGTCACACTGGAGCAGAATCCGGCACATAATTTGATGCACTCTGAGGACTCGGTGTCCTTTAACTGTCACGTTAATGTTTCCTCTGGATGGACATATTGGTTTGTGCTTCCAGATGGCAGTGAGTTAGACTTATCTGTAAGCAAACACAACATCACTTCTGTGGCAACAAAAGACTCTGGTTCATATAAATGCAAAGTTAGCAGAGGAACAGAAAGGGTCTTCGATTCAAGCTACAGTAACAAAATAAAGCTCAGCGTTGAAGGTACGTTTTTTGATTTCCTCCTTTCGTTCTTCTGGTTTTGAATGTTCGTTATTCACTTCTTGGTTGCGTTTATTACAGAGCGCCCAAAGGCTTCTATAGTCCTGCTAACTGGCTGGTCAGACGTCTTCTCCACTGATAGCTTGAGTCTAAAATGTGAAGTAAAGGAGAGCACGCACAACTGGATGCATTACACATGGTAATATAACAATGTTCATAATTATTAGTGCCCTGTGTAGATTCTGCCCTATAGGAAAATTCAGTAGTAATGTAGATGTTCAATAAACTGAATTTTAATAGGTTCAAAGAGGGGGAACGAATCGATTCATTCAATGTGACACATACAGTAACTCCCAGCAATGACCCCGACCAGAGTACTTACACCTGCTGTGCACATGCTGATGAGAGACCCTTATACTCAAAATCCAGTGACTCCTTCAAGACCAAGAACCTTCGTAAGTACAACTGAGCTCTGCTAGTTATGAATCTTCTCTCAAAATAATATTCTGTCATTAATCTTGTGCTTTGTTTTGTTTTAATGTTTAGTGTTAAAGAGGCGGGTGCTTCTTTCCATCTCTGGCTGCATCGTCTTTGGTATCGCTGCGGTCTTGATAGGATGCGTGGCCCTGAGAGTCTTCCGCAAACCAAGTATGCTTTCTTATCTTTTTGACTGTGCAAATTCTAAAACTCTGTAAGAACCAACATCAGAACTTTTAGAATGAATGAAAGTGAAATAAAAAACCTTTAGAAAAACGATTTGCACCTAAATCTGCAGCTGCATTTGGTTGGACAGGTGCAGAAATGTTATCTATTCAGCCTGCACTTTTACCCTCGCACTGCTCTCAAAGTGTCTTTCTTGGGCATCTCTCCCACTCGACATTATTAAACAGACTACGTACCAGTGAGTTAGTGAATCATTTTGTAGCTAAAGATAAACTATTATCTTAAAGGGTTAATGGAATCCAAAATCAGCACAGTACTAAGGTGACACCCAACTTATATAAATGTCCAAATCAATACAAGTATCACAAAAACTTGAGCTGTTAATTTTCACACAGATGGTCGTGATGACAAAATGGAAGAGGTCAACCTGTTTCCGACAATGGCCGAGCTAAAGATAACTGGTAAGTTAGCACCATGTCAGTGACGTGGTTTTGGTCGCCCTTTCCAAGTATGCTGTAGATAGAGGCCGCCACAAAAAACAAAAAAAAAAGAAAGGCTGGGAAACTACCGACTTGCACATAAAAGTTTAGGTGTGACTTCCTGTATTTAACTTCTTTATTCCTCTTACTGCAGATGTGCCGTGTCCACTGGTTGAGTACATCACTGATGCCTCTCTGAATGCACCAGCTAAAGGTAAAAATAAATAAATCTCGTAATGAGTGAGCACATAAGTCCTTTTTCGAAGAAGTCGTTATCATGGTTGATTCATCTGCTGCTTTTGTAACTATGTAATATGAGGAAACTGAGAATACATCACTTCCTTGGGAGAAACAAAATACTTCCTTTAAATGTCATATTTTGCAGTAAGTCTGAAACTGAAAAGTAAGAAAATCGCTGTAAGCAGAGAAGATTTGATTGACATACTTAAATAAGCGCTCAGCTGTCGTAAAAGATGCTGATTCTCTTCTTTCTTAATCCGTCTGAACAGAAGAAGAGGAGGAGAATGGCACAGTCTGCAGTGAAACAACACCCTTACCAATAACCAAGCAGGAGGACCAAGGTATTAAAGTTTAAATCACAAATGCACTTTGCTAATGCGCTTATTTTTTTAATCTGTGGTGATGATGATGATGATCCTGTGTCAGCGTTTCTAAAACATAAAACACAATTTCTCTGTTTTTCCACAAACCTGGTCTTTAGCTGCAACGACTGACAACCAGGAAACAACAGAAACCAACGGTGGGCTGAGTTCTTTTCTAAAATGAATGACGAAGTCTTTGCAGCAACAACAGGCCTATCAATGAGTCAGCAGACGTACTTCAGCTCTGTGAGGCTTTAATGGTCAGTGCACACCAGAAAACAACATCTTTGTGCGATCTAGTGATGTGGCAGTCACAGGACATCTGAAACTCAGCTGAAGATCATTACGATTGATGTGAAAGGTTTTCGTTTTAGACGTACTCTGTCATGGCCCGACAGCTGGAAACTCTTCAGGGCGAGATAGTTTTAAAAAAACAGCTACTGAAAAAAATAAACATATGATAAAATATGCATGAACAGATATTTTATACACACATTTCCAAAAAGCACAAAACTGTTGAGGATTTATGCATCGTTTAATTCACATTGTTTGAATGAATTTGGATTTTAAGGCACTGTTAAATAGAAAAAAGATTATTTATGAGCTGAACATCATTTATAACCACTGTTCATTTTGAGTTGCTGTATATATTTTACATGTACGATGACGTGGAGGAGAATTTATTCGTTGTTCTTCAGTTAGATCTTCAGTTCTCCGAGCAAGCAGCAGATGTCAGCAGATGTAACACAGGCTGTGGTGTTGTCCAAACTTTATTTTTACCGTAACGATGAATGTCACTTTTGTTCTTTGCTTCTTGCTTCGTTTTCTAACCACTTGGATGTTGATTAGTTGATGTATTTATGTAAAAATTCAAGCATTTTAAGTTTCCACATGAATTGTGTTAATAAAAAGTATAAAATGTTGCCAAGAGTGCATAAACTAACAACATTCTGCACCGTGTGACTGCAAGAAACACGCATTCAGCCAGTGGGAATTTCACAAGTAGTGCGATTTGTGGATCAGTCGGTGGGGAGGTCCGTGCATCTGTAGCAGTGACAAGAAAGAGGACAGAATCCACATGGAAAACCAAGTTACCATCTATAAATAAACCTGTGATGAACCAAAAACAGCATGGTGGCTCACTGCATGCACAACACACACACTGACTCACATCTACTTGAGGATATCTGCCAGTTTTTCCATATAGTAGTTGTAGTTCTCCTGACAATCCTCCCAGGGTGTAAAGCTCTGATCCTCCTTCTCCACGTACGTTTCCCACACATGCAGGAAGTCAGACGGCTTCATCATTCGCAGTTTGCAGCCGGCTCTCACCAGACCCTTAAGCCCTTCAACTATCTCTGGCTCCTCCCACTCGAAGAGACGGGAACAGAATATACAAAGACGCATCTTTTTGCGCTGCTGGAGGATGCTGGCCAACTTGGCTGCACAGGCCACACAGGGACTAGATGATACATACCATGTGACATCACACTCTAGAGAGGCATTAGGGAGAACCTACAGATGTGGGAGTCGAGGTTTGAGTCTAGTTTGTATTATGAAGTTAGAAACGAGAAAACTAGAGTTCACATTTGGGCACAATGGCATTACCTGTTCAAAGAAGGCCACCTCAGCGTGAGCGGTAGCATGTTCGTCCTCCATGTAACCTTTCAGAGGCTCTGCGCTGCCTCCTGCTGCATCCACTCTGAAACACAGGAGGGTTTTGTTCCTCCCTGATGAGTACTCCACATTCCTGAACTGAAACTTGAAGTAGAATGGGCTCATCTGTTCCCTGGTAGAGTAAAAGTGTGAGTTTTAACAAAGACGCCCTTTTGCCTTGTGAGTGAATCGAAAAGGAAGTGGTTTACTGGCAGAAACTGCTCTCATTATCAGGGTCAAAAGGTTTGTCCTCTGTCACCTCTCATTGTGGTTCATGACAGTGCAATGTGAGAAAAAGTCACAAATGACTTTCCAGGTGGGCAGACGTGCACTTGCTTGCCTAAGCACGGGTTGCTCATTTTGTGATGATCCAAACTAAAGTAATAAATAAAATGAAAAATAAAGAGCCAACGACTGAACGTTATGGCCTAAAGAACCTATACCAGCCAACTCCACCTGCCCGGACTTAATAATCTACTGTTCTACTGCACAAGGAGAGCCAGATGGATCGCACAAAATAGATCTCATATAATGTTGATGGCGCTTTGCTTTGACAGCACATAGTCATAGGACAGATACGGGAAACAGATGCTAGGCAGGGGGATATATCTGGGGCCGGCTTCAGTGTTCACTTCGTGACTCATCCCTATTCTTACCACTACGCTAATAACAGCATGTGCAAGTCACCAGTTTCCTGTCTCATTGAAATCAAGTAAAGAACATGCACTTTAGAACAATATGACTTATACATAGAAAGGACTTCATCTATAAGATAAAACATGCTTGTGTTAAAGACTAAAACAGGTTAGTGGGACACCCTGTTTTGAACTCCTTTATGGCATACGCAGTAAATTTTACCCACCCTGTGACGATCTCAAACGGAGGCAGTTCTATAGGCTGAAACTCCCCATTTTCATCACTGCTTTTTGCGTCTGCGCCTGCTGCCCCCTCACTTTCCCCATTCCTCTTCTCTTCATCTGTCTTTGGCTGCTCAGGGACCTTCTCTGGTTTCTTCTGGGGTTTTTCTGGCTTTTTTGCCGTATTCTCGTTCACCTTTTCCTTTTCTTTGTCCTTCTCACTATTCGTTTTGCTTTCCGCCTTCTTTTCTTTCCTCTTGACGCTGAACCGGCTGTTTCTGTCCGCCATGATTCTGTGCAAGTAGGTGACGGTGTCGGATGAAGAGCAGGGGTGAAAAGGAGAGAGAGAGACAGATGGGGAGGGGTGGAGGGTATAAGTGGAGTCATGACCCTAGTGCATTACAGAAATAGCACCTATTGTGTGCTAAGGTTGGAGTTAAAACATGTGCATATCTGACCAGGGTAGGGGGTAGGTGGCTCAGTTAACTAAGTCCCCTGCCTACAGTGGCCTGGCTATTAAAAGGCCAAATGACCAAACATGACTGACTGCCAGTGTGTGCGTGTGGTGAAAGGGACAAGACGAGCCTTAAATTTCTTCCATAATTTAGGCAATGTCCAGAAAATGAAAGACAAACCAAACAACGTGCACAAATGTGCCGCCTCAAGCACGAGTGCTTTTCAATCCATCAGGCTTTCTAACTGTCAGCAGGCCAGCAACAGGCAGGTTATTAATAACACTGCTTGGCTGAGTGTGCGTGCCTGTGTGTACGGGGTAACCAGGGCTTTCAAGATACTAAACACCGCTTCTGTTTGTGCCAACTCCGATGTCCTGCAGCCCATTAGGCATTAGGAAGGCCAGCTAAAGGGCACCTCAAATAGGAGAGTATTTGGAGCAGAGCAGCACAAGCAAATGCAAACTCAGTGTGTAAAAGAGGGTTTGTCTCTGTGCTGTGAATAAGAGTGCGAGAGTGTGCAGTGGCCTAGTGTGCATGTGCCCGTGAACAATCAATCTATGAAATCACCCTGCATCAATATGGTGCTTTGCTGAGGCCATCGTGCAGAGGAGAGGGAAGAATTGGTTTTGTAAGGGTGTGAGCATTTTGTGTGTCTGTGTGCGGATGGAAAATGTCCTTCTGCACTGCAGATGTAATAACTTGAGGTATAAGGACCAGGGAGGGAGTGAGGGGGCAGTTCAATTACAATTTCCTCCCCCCTCCCCCGGTCTCACTGTCTGCCAAGTAATTCATTTCAGAGGCAATTACCAACAGGGCTGCATCCCAGCCCAGTCGTCTAACTCAAATGGATGAGCTGTCACAGCTGGGGAGGGGCAGGTGGGTGCCTCAAGCTGCTCCACATATACTAACAAAGAACAACAACAACACACCCATGGAAAGCTGGGAAAACACGCGCTTCAAAGATGAACACAGTGGCACGTCCACACAGATATCTAGTTCCATATCTAAATCCAGAGACGTCCCGGGGTGATAACCATTAAGATCACAGCAATCTTTGATAATTATGATCTATGAGGGGGGTCTCTTTGTATCGCCCACAGATTAGCACATTGATTTTCAAAAACAAAAACTGTTACACTGGGTTTCCCCTTTTTTTTGCAGGTAATTATAATAAATAGATGTAAGCCTTGTGAGAGCACTATCAGGGGTTCATCTTCAGACTGACTGATGCTGTTGTTTATGGTCACTTTATTGATCATAGCTCCTTAATTGAGGCACTGAAGCGCTTCATCCCTTTAATGTGGTATTATAGAACAAATGTACAGTAGCTGCATGCAGTCCTGACATTTATTTCTCAGTTCTTTAGAAATAAGATTTTGTGAGGCTTGTTGCCTGTGATAAGGGAAGAGGGAGGGGGTGCAGGATGTGACTGCTGCCTGCCTGCTGACTCAAATTTAACTGTAATGGAATTATTGCAATTACCCAGCCTCCCTGCAGGCCCAGCCCAGAGTAAGAAAGCAAAAAAAGGCTAACACACACTACTTTATTCCCTGTTTTCCTTCATAGGGATGCTCTGCAAAATTATTTCAAAATATCTATGTGAAGTTCAACAAAGAAAAATCTTTGTCGTGGCACAAACAGTCATTCCTTGCTAGTCTTCTGTGACAGACAGGGTCAAACCCATTTCACTTCCTCAAAGTTCACATGAAATTGAAAAAAGGAGGGGGGGGGGGGGTGCTGATAATAAAAATGAAATGAAATTCACCTCTCCTCTGAAGGATTGACAGAGGACGATATAAATAAGGGTCAAAATGATACACATGAAGCACAATCCATGTCTTCTTCAAAATAAATACGAAGAATTTTGGCTTACGAAAGACCCTCTGGAACGAATTCATTTCGTAAGTCGGGGGTCCACCGTATATAACAAACAGCGTGTCACATGAGGACATGTGCATTCACTGACATCTGCAAACTGCACACACCCGCAGCGTTAAAGTAAGTGAAACTAATTTATTATCATCTCCCAGTGATGAGGCACACACACATAGTTAAAACAAAGATTGAACAGCGCATTAACATACTGTTGAGCAGTTGATGACTTCCTTTAAAAATAGCATCGAAATAATGAATCACAACCTAAAGCTAAAAAAACACGAGTTGCTACAGTGTGCAAAACTTGACTAGCTGGTTATTGTTGGTCTGTCAGTGTTGACTGATGGATACATGAGAAAGCGGGAGATCTGTGGTTGTCTGGAGACCCTGATCAGGCAAAATAATGTCAAAGTAAATGCTTTAGTATGGATCTGCTTCCAGCAAACTCAGTCCACAGCATGTGGTGCGATAGTCTGTAGGCTGCGAGGGGAAGCAGACAGCCATCCACGCCCGCTGTAGCCGGGAAAACCGATCTTGAGGATTAAAATGAGCTGCAGCTCTGAAATTCTTCTTGGTGATTCGTTCTATCTGATATGAAATCATGTGCAGTATGAGGATTATGTTATGGTGCTAGCTCAGGTTCCCTTAGAATGGTATGGAGGTTAGAATCCAAGAAGTTACTTAACTGCAAGTGTAAAGAGCTCTAAGTCCATAATAATCTGTAGTTGGCTTTGAGGTAGATGAGCGTCTCCAGGTTCTTTGGTAAGACACAGCCTCTCTCTGGCAGCAGGAAGCGTCCAGCTGTAGTGAAAATGCTCTCCACCACAGTACCACAAACAGGTATGGTAAAAGCTCTCTTGGCCACCTGGGCAAGCAGAGGGAAGTCAATAGCTTTACGTCGCCAGTAATGCAAAGCCTCCTCGTCTGTGGGTTCCTCACGTAGGTAGATAGCCAATTCCTGTTCTAGGCTCTTGGCCTGTGTCGTGGGTCTCTGCTTGATGAAAGAGAACAACTTGCAGGGCCGAGAAAGTGAGGAGATCGGTGATGGAGCTGGGGCAGGAGGAGTGTGGGACTGTGGATGAAGGTCTGTGTTGAGATTTACGGGGCTGGAGGCTGTGGAGTGTTTGGATACCTCCTCTATGATAACTTGTCTGTGCCAGTCAGGGTTACTGCTCCAAGTAAGTTTGAACTGGGGGTCCAGGGTGGTGGCAGTGATGTAGAGGGGGTTCTCCAGGATAGGGGCAAGGAGACGCTCTACAGCCTGGCTGAGGCCCACAACCAGGGAGGGGCAGTGGGGGGTGGACGTCTCGGACAGATGCTTGCGGAGGCCGAGAACACAAGGCAGAGCGAGACTGATAGACACATGTCTGTCCGTCTGTGCGTCTGCGTGTCTGTCTCCGTGCACCATATCCCAGGCCTCAGTGAAGGGCTCCAGAGTGTCCGTGAACTCCCTCAGCAGGGCTCTCTCTGTACCACCCAGCCCCAGTTCCCCTGGACCGCTCATCTCCTCCAGGAAATCCACAGAGTCCAGCAGCCGCCGAAGGACCTTTATCAAAGCAGACAAATACATAAAGATTATTAACAATGCCAACCAAGACTGTGGTCATATCTCAGTGTCATGATGTAAACCTTGAATTAATGGTATTATGCATTTATTTTGCTAGCCACACTTTCTTTGTGCACCTTCTACTTAACATACTGCTCATGTTAAATGTTTGAAGCTGATGCAATCTGTTTATTTGGTGACATTACTAATATGTAACCCTAACGTTAACTTGCCTTAAGCTGAGCAGCCCAGTCTTGTGCTGCCTCTGGGAAATTTCCTTGTCCCCCCATCATCAACCCTGGACCATCAAACACTTGGCTGAGCTTCTCAGGTGGGACGGCAGAGGTAATGTAGTTGTAGAAACAGGCTGCCTTTGCCAGTGTGGACGAGAGCTGTGGACAAGAGCGCAGCCCTTCCCTGACACACTGTTCAAGAGAGCGAGAGAAACAGTCCACCCGAGAAACGCCCAAACCCTGCTCCCATGTGTATTCCCATTCTCCTTCTTCTCCAGCGTCGCCGTGGCCATTCCTGATCTCTTCTCGCTCCACATTGTTACTACCGTCCACCTCTTCTTCATCATTTCCATCTTGGCCGTTACCGAGAGGAGGTGAAAGCAGAAAACCGGGAAGGCAGCATGGCTTTCCGCTTGTTCTCGTCGGCAGGAGAGGGTCTGCCACAACACGAAATGCTCTGCCTGACACGCCATGAGAGTGACATACTTCATCAAATTCGGAAAGTATGCGATTCCCAGAGCTGCCACCAGTCAGTGGAAGGCACGCCAGGAGAGCTGAGCGCATTTGCCACTCAGATGTAAGAAAATGGCAGGTGACACCAAGGTACCTATAGAGAGAGAGAAGTGGAGTCTTCAGTAAAGGGATTCAAACCAAGTTCCCATTTTGTAGTTTCTGGCTTGTTTTACCTCCTTACCCTGAAGTGACTCCAGATAATCCTCCCCAGAGATCCAGGCTGAGGCTAAGGGCGTGTGCTGAGGCCAAGGCCTGACGGGTGGCCAGCTGGGCCTGGTAGGCGTAGGCTGGAAGAAGTTGGCTTTGGATGTAATGCTGGGGCTCAGGGGTGTAACGTGGCTCCAGGAGCTGAAGCAACTCTCTGAAGCCTTGATTTTCCACTATGGACACTGGCTGGAGATCACGCACGATCATCTTAGCTATAGCCTCAGAAATCAGAACCTGTAGTTTAAAAAGAAACACCACAAATTGCACTTTTTAAAAATAGCTAATGATTCTACTGCAATGTCTCAATAAATCATCTGTTACATTTGCAACATTGCAAGCTCCAGCGCTAACGGGCTACAACACACCTGACGTGGATCATGTCTGTCAAATTTGGTCACCCCTCCTCCAGAGCCTCCTCCTACTCCTCCCTCAAGAGTTCCCATTCCTCCAACAACTCCACTTGCTACTCCTCCACCTCCTCCTCCCACTCCAGCACTAATAGGGAGTGTGTAGCGGGTATTCCCTCCATTGGCGTTGAAACTGTGCAGGGAAGCAGAGGAGTAGCCCTCTCTCTTCATATCCTTCCTTTTGACAAAGTCATCATACATAGCCTGGTGCTTACGCTGAATGGAGAGAGACAGAGGAGCATGAGGTTGTTATAGTTCATTTCTATACCTCTACACAGCATGCTGAGTACATTTCTGCAGGAGATGATAAGGTATAGGTAACCCCCATCCCTCCCCTCCACTCTGTTTCCCCTTGCAGAGAAGCAACAGACTGCCTGTACAGTCAGGTTTTTACAGCTAATCCTCCAGAGCTGTCGTAGAGCCAGCTGCTTCTGCTGATCCTGACAAGAACAAGATGAGCCAGATGTTAACAGCCACATGTACAATTTTATTCGGTTACCTTAAGGTGCGTTACGAAGTTGGACGTGACGCTCCGTTTCGCCTGGATCCTGGTGCCACAAGCCTTACAGTTGGACTCGATTTTCCCATTTTCCCCTTCGAACACAATGTTAAAGTAATCCAGAATAGAGACCTTGGAAACTGACGCCATTGGAGCAGACAGTTCCTCCGCTCCGGAGTGAAATCAACTTGCAATCAAGGGCAATCTGAGTCCGAGGTATCAATCTCACCTCGCCTCTGATCATGAGCGCAGGCCTGAGTGTTTACTTCTCAGTCCCTTATCACACATCACAAATGTTGCTCCCAGTTGCGCAGACAAAAGAAAAATTGTATTTCGAGCAGGAGTTGCGTCGCTCGCACGTCCAAAATCGGACACGATCAGGCTGCACAGTCTGCTGCGGATGTCTGGACACATCAATAATAACACTGAGGCCACATCCGTTGTTTCTGCGCTCCCATCCGTCGTTCGGACGCAAAGCGCTGCGTTTCACGGAGGCATATAGGGAGTATTATAATTGGACCAGGAAGTACACACAATAAACGGGACTTTCGGTTCCCATTTCGGTAGTTCCCGGTAATGTTCGGCTGTCCCCAGTGAAACTGCTGGCGTCGGAGGGTGGTGGCGCTCGGTCAAATGTTTTCAATTATGCTCATGTCGGTATGATAACAGCCAGAGTTTCTCCGGATGTACAGCATCATTCCCCAAAAATGTAAATTAGGTCTGCGTCTCTGGCTTGGTAATAATATAAATAGAAAACACTCATTACTGACTTGCACATAGCATCGTGTCGTGTTTTACATATGAAACATGGTGGGTGTGAAAATTCTGAGCGCATTTTAAAGACAATAAATCACGGTGACTTTTACTTTCCGTAATATTTAGTAAACACAACAAAACACATCTTTCAGCTTTTCGTGTGTTTTTAAACGAGGTTTTGCGGGATGTAAATGTGTGTTGACTTGTTGTTAGGCTATAAATACAAGACGTAGTAGTCAACACAAAGAGGTTCAGACATTTTTAATAGTGCATGATTGAGGTATATTTTTTAATTTAATGTGATTTCATTTTCAAAAATTGTTGGTTCATTTGTATATTTTATATATAATTACTCGATATATTTTTACATTTTAGTATTCAGCATTTTTGGGCTCCACAAGCAATACGTCTGGAAAGAAAATGCAGAGAATATACTATTTCTAATCTATTTCACAAACAACATCTATGAAACATTTCCACAAGCTGCCAACCCTGAACTTTTTTTAATTAATGGATTGTGTTTGATAAAATAAAGTTACACTTTTATTAACAATTAATAAAGTAATTAGTTACAGCACACACACAAAAACAGGCAGCCTTATGCCAAAGCACTGCTTGCCATTTATTGAAAACATTTAAACAGGTTCTGCTAACATTTTATGATTTTACAACATGTGTAATAAGACCATTTTCACAAACACATCCATCTCAATTAAAAGGAAAAAAAGAGATGAAATAAATAAATTACCAATGATTTCCACAGAAAGCTTGAACTGCTGGGATCTGCTCGTCCAGCTCCACCAGGAAGCTCTCTTTTTAGTTAACGAGCCCCTGAAGCATCATCTACTGACTGTCCTTGGCTGAAAGCTGTTTTTCAGCCTCCGCCTGCTTTGACTCAGCAGAAGTATTATGTCTGCTACCTTGTCCAGCTGAGTTGCTGAGCCTTTCCCCTGGAGTGTGCTTGTTTTGCAAGCTGTGTTTCAGCTCCTGTCTGGCGCTCAAAACTGCAGCCTGGAGTGCTGCGATCTCAGCAGACAGTTCTATTACTGTAATGACAGAAAACAACAATTAAATTGGTGAGTGGTGGAGCAGCAGAACAGCAGGAGCTTTCTCCTACCTTCAAGAAATATCTTTGCCCATATCCAAATTTACTTATGCAACAGAAGCTGTAGCCATCGTGCTGTGAGTATACACAGGACTCTGGAAACCTCTATTCATCTCTAACAAGCTGCACAAAGCAAACCTTGATTCATATGCATAAGGTTTGCATATCTAGAGTCTTGCATTACATGGTAATAGACACAATAATAAAAAAGGCGTTTTATGTGCTGCAGATTATATTGCACGTGTTCTCTTTATGTTTTTCAGTTTTCCTGTGTTTTATTTCTCTGTAGCATTTTTTTTCCTAAAAGCTATACATGCATATCGTCAGTTTTGTAGATTTGTATATTTTTTGTGTTTGTGGTTGCGATCTCTCTAGCTGCATTGTTTTGAGATGGCAATACTGGCACATATGGATCAAATTCAAAGACTGGTTCATCTGATATATGTCCAGAAGTAGTCACATGTTACTCCACATGGTTCCTGTTATACTTCTGTAGGGTCAACCAGCTGGGACATGTGTAGTATAAGGTAATTTCTCTGCATTCGCACGGACCCTCGTGCTCACCATCCGATCATGAAATTTCCATCTCAGATGACAGCAGACCCTAGCCTATTTGCAGACATTGAAAGTATAATCTCATCCATAGTTGAGGCAGAGTAGGTTTCACCTGAAACCATAACACTAAGATGTCCTTGGGCATGTAACATACCTTGCTTGAAAGATGATTGTGCATGTTTTAGAGACTGTGGCACCAAAACTCCAAACCACTTCAGTGGGTCTTGCTGAGGATTCTGGTCACGTTTTCCAGCTGGAGCTTTCTCGCTACCAGTGCTCTCGCTTTCCTCTTTTTCTCCGATTTCTCTTTTTGGTCTGTTTCTTCTCCTGACACCTTGTAAATCAAATAGTGTCATCAATAACAGAGTTAATAGTAGACATCAACGACACACATCTTTAATACTGCATCACCTTCTTCTTGAGGTCCTATATCCTCTATAGCTCTCTGATCTTTTCCAGACTCTTTACGACACGTTTGTGTACATCTTTCAGTGGTGATTTCCACCTCACCATTGTCCAGTGTCCTGTTACATACAAATATACGTTTTAAAAGAGCCTTTTAAACAAATTAAAGTGATCAACAGACTTTTCATTTTTCATAAAAATTACTGATTCCTCACCTAGTTTGAACACAGACTAGTGGCTCAATCTCACTTGCATACTGAAGTGCAGAGACTTGTTTGTTTCCCATCGTATATCGTGCCTTGCTCATAGAAAACCACCCCTGAGGGGAAAATGGTAAAGTCAAATTATACAGGCAGAATGTAAAAAAAAGAGCATTTTATTACAAACCTTTTTTGCGTAAATTTATTTTTGAAAATCCTTATATGGCTTTTTATGGAATTTAAACACAGTCAACATAGCCCTAAAGTCTGTTAATATACCACACTAAGATATTTCCCATTATATAACACCTACAGCCTAAAATGCCATATACATTTTGATTTATTTTCTATATTTTTACCTACACATTCTTAGGGAGCAAAAACTGAACTTAAATGTCTGATGTTGGCTGTTTATCAACAAGGACACTACAGGTACCTGCTCTATGAGAGAGTTGAAAGTGGCTCGCTTCTCCTCCAGTAACTCCAGCTGCTCCATGAAACGAAGCAGCTTTTCGTCCAGTAACAAAGAAGATTCCTCTGATTCTGACACACCCATACTCACTCTCTGCGCCAATTTAAGCCTCCTTCGCGGGTAGTCTTTACCGCTATTTTGATGTACAACGTTTGAGTAAACCGAACAGAATCTGTTGAGTGCTTCCGTGTACCGTCATGTGACACGTAACCACGTGGTATACATCACGTGTTCATATATCAAACGTACAGAAAATACTAATACCAAACATATCGCTAATACACTTGTGAAGTGTGACTTTGAATCATTTATGAGTCCTGGAATCCTATGTACTGTTATGGAAATGGACTCGAAGAAACGCTGTACGAAAGCAATAATATTGAGATATTGTTAAGATTACCCTTCCCATAAATTTTTGTTGCTGTTTTACAGTCACTGACTTTCTAAGTCATTAAGTAAATTGTCGAATCTCATTAAAGTATGAATACAAAACATTTTGTTCCAAATTTGATAAAACCATAAAACCAACATAAAAAAAAACGAAGTTCCCATACCGGGAGTCGAACCCGGGCCGCCTGGGTGAAAACCAGGAATCCTAACCGCTAGACCATATGGGAGCAATAACGGCCCTGACTACATATCTATAGATGAAGGATATATATGAAACTGTGACTTATTTGTACATATATTTAGTATTTAAGTGACATTTAATATTTACTACTGTTCCTCCTTTTTGTAGCTTTGACAGGTACCATCTGAAGAACTGATTAAAAAAAACAGCTTAAAAAAACTTCAGCTAAGATGAAAACGACTCTCAGTATTAAAAAAGAAACTATTTATGCAGGACTCACATTAGAATATTAATTAATTAAACTATTTTTAACGGAAAGCAGATCCGCACACGGTCGCAACGTCACTTTAAACAGCAGTCGTCTGCCGCGAGACGTCAAACCACTCTTCGACGACGCAGCTCACACAGTTACATATACGTTTCTGCTTCACTGTTGAGCATGTCTCCCAGTAGCGCGCCGTGATCGTATAGTGGTTAGTACTCTGCGTTGTGGCCGCAGCAACCCCGGTTCGAATCCGGGTCACGGCAGGGATAAAACCCTGGCACGGCTTGGGACGACTCTTTTCTTACTATGCCGTAAAGAGCAAATTTTGTTTCGTATACTTTAAAGTAAAATGTAAGGTTTTTAGGTAATTACAAGTCTTTCCTTTAACCTATTTAGACCAAATGATCATCGGAAATCACATGGGTGCACTCCACGTTAGGTTTGTATATTTAAGAGAGCTTTACTTCAGCTACATTTTGTTTCTCGTCATTTTCAGTCCATGCGAGTGAAAGGTTAACTGTAAATATTTCCTTACTAAATCATTATCAGATGGAGCATCTTCCGATTGAAGGCCATTTTCTACCCTACCCTAAAACACTGTATGACTTTCGCCTTGAAAAAGAGGGCTGATCCCTTTTCATTGGTAGATGTCATAGACAACGTCCATGTTCCGAGAGGAAGAGCCAATCAGTGAGCCAGTAGATCTCATGTGCAATAGCTCTATGCTTAAAGATGTTTGATTGGCTGTTGTGATCCACAGGTAACGTCCCCCAGGCACGGAGTTCCTCGTTTGAGTTTATGTGCGCGGGTATGTTAGATAGCAGTGAATCTTTGACCTGCTGTGTTTTAGGTCAAATTACCTGTGGAGCTGAACACCCATTTGGTGGCATCTACGGTAAGGATAAAAGCACACCGATGAACTTCTCACATAAAACGCTGCACTTTTAACTCTGTGAATTAACTAGAGCAGAATGTAATATAATGTAATACAGAGAATGTTTAACTCTACACTTTTAAGTCTAGTGCTGATTATGTTTCTGTATTCAAACAGATAATGGACTCCTCTGAAGCATCTCATCACCCTTACTGGCCTCGGGACCTTTCAATTCCCACTTATGTGGCCAACGATCGGTCGATGTCAGAGATTCTGGTGTTTCTGTTTTCTGTGTCTGGGCTGTTTATGCTGGTGACCTGGCTGATCACCGGCCAGGCCACCAGCAGGCTGGGCGCATGGAGGCGCCTGGCTGTGTGCTGGTTTGCTGTTTGTGGCTTCATCCATTGTGTAATCGAGGGCTGGTTCTCGCTATATTATGATATAATTCCAGGAGATCAGCGCTTTCTGTCACAGCTGTGTGAGTACTAACGGAGAACATGTGTTTAGAAAAATGCATAACCTACCTGTCGTGTGTGTGTGTGTGTGTGTGTGTGTGTGTGTGTGTGTGCGTGTGTGTGTAAAATCTGGTCAATGTGTTTTATGTTTTTCTCTCACAGGGAAAGAGTACTGCAAGGGAGACAGTCGATATGCAATGTAAGCTCATTTCTGCTCTCAATTTTGTGCATAAAAATGATTTTAAAAAGTTGCGATTGATGTTTCTTTTCTCTCTAGTGCTGATAACTTTACTGTTTGTATGGAGACTGTGACTGCTTGGTTGTGGGGTCCATTCAGCTTTTGGGCTGTTTATGCCTTTTTAACCAATAAGCCCTACAGATTTCTCCTGCAGCTCATCATTTCAGTAGGTAAGACGGGACAGAAGCTATCTTCATGCCAACCTCAGGTGGAAATAAATTGTTGCTTAATTGTAGCTTTATTTTGTCTTCTCACGTAATCTGACTCAGGCCAGGCATATGGAGCGGTACTCTACTTCTTCACAGAGCACAGAGATGGCTACGCCCACAGCGAGCTGGGACATCCAATCTACTTCTGGTTCTACTTTGTGTTTATGAACACCCTGTGGATCGTCATACCGCTGGCGCTCATTTTGGATGCATGGAAACATCTGTCAGCAGCCCAGAGGCAAACGGACAGCACAAAGTCTCAGAAGCATAAGAAGAACTGAGTGTGTGCGTGTATGGGAGGGGGGGCATTTAATACTGCAACATTACATCTCTGTCATTATGAGACTTTGCTGACATTCATATTGATAAAGTAATAGTTCCTTGATTTTTCTCTTTTTTTTTTACTTGGCAACTTCTTTTCTGAGAAGAGCAAAATAAGCGTGAGTGTGCTGGGTGAGTGGGGTCCTTCATGATACTGGTGTCCCTGTAGAGCTCAGTCCAAGAGTCAGTCATTTATCAACAAGTGTCTGTAGGATCATTGTGTTGAAAGCAGATGAGAAGTCCACGAAGAGCATACGGATGTAGGAATGTTTCTGCTCTATGAGGGTGAGGGTGGTGTGAACCACAGAAGAAGAAGAGATTTCACATGAACCAAAAATTACCAGTATGAAAATTATTAGCCTGCTCTGATGCTAACAGTGAACTGTGTATCCTTTTTGCTGGAGTCATTTCTTGTAGCCATCCCAACCTCCTTCATATTTGATCGATTTGCAGTGTTTACAGTGTATTAGCTGGAGGAGTTGTACAGGGAGATGGCCACGGACAGGAATCATTTCCTGCGTGGTTCAGTGGTGCTTTTTGGTAATCTCAGTCTCTCAATGAACATGCTCCTGTGACCAGCCAGCATGTCATGGACTG
Source organism: Pundamilia nyererei (assembly GCF_000239375.1). Classification (NCBI taxonomy): domain Eukaryota; kingdom Metazoa; phylum Chordata; class Actinopteri; order Cichliformes; family Cichlidae; genus Pundamilia; species Pundamilia nyererei. The sequence goes on from NW_005187448.1 coordinate 1,411,357, forward strand.
CGTGGGAGGTATCCAGCATTGTCTTTATCTTGGAGAGCATCCATCTGAGCTCCATCCACACAAATTACTCTCCATGCGGATCAGTCAACCTGCTGCCCAGCACTTGGAAACGCAGTGAACACTTTGTAAGCATCAACGATTTTCTCACATTTAAACCGATGCTTTCTCAAGTGGCAGCTCAAAACCTTGCTTAGGTTTTTATAACGTATGTAAACTGGAAGATAACCCTCAGTTTTAACTTGATTTTACAAGCTTTGACGTTAACAAAGTTAAAACACATCATTGCTCAGCAGTGGTTTGTGTTGTGGCTAGATGGGTAAAAAAGTTGATCCCAGTATTTATTTTACCCTGAAATAATTATCTTTCTTAATGTAATTAGTATGTTTAGAAATGCTATTGTGGAGGTAAACACAGACGACACGAGAGCTCTCGATTCTAACTCCTGCTTTATTCCTCATCACAACAGAACTGACTACGTTTCGCTCCAAAACACAGCAACAGACTTTCTTTACACTGGGTGTGAGTGGAGCCCTCTAGTGGTCCACCACACAATGTCTTTGCGAACATTTTGACAAAAACTTTAAATTTCTAATTTTTTGTCACGTGGCCAACATTATAGACTTTAGTGGATTACACCATTTCCAGCTCATAATGAACATTTGGGGCTTATGCATGTTTGAACCAAACTGACTTCACATGTGACTGCAGCGATTTACTCATTTAAAGGCATTCGCCTCTGAACTCGGAAGATAATTAAAACCAAGCTGAAATAAGTCCACGTTCTACTTAACGAGAATGCATAATGTAGGTTTAAGTATATTTACGCGGGTGAAACGGAACCATACAACTGAGGGGCTAAATCACGTCACGTATTAAACTCGACGAGTTAAGACAGGCTAAGCTCTTCTCAAACTAATCACGCATCAGGAATGAAAACATCTTTTTTTTTGCCTTGTAGCCAATTTAAAAGTTTGTAGACCCTGGTAACCTTCAACACCGTGTGCCGAAATAGCTCAGTTGGGAGAGCGTTAGACTGAAGATCTAAAGGTCCCTGGTTCGATCCCGGGTTTCGGCATTTTGATGCAACCGTGTATTTGGGTGTGTCGGCTTTCCACCCGGCGGGGAGTAAAACGTACAAGAACGTTTTACCGTTTTAACCCTTCACACACGGTATGTGTCAAATGTGACCTAATTTTACATTTGACAGCAGTAAAAATACCTTAAAAATGTGAATCTATTAGCCTGAAATGTGCTGCAAACTGTGTCGAGGCTGTTTAGGGTCAAATTCAAATTCAAATTTTATTTGTCACGTACACAGTCATACACAGTACGATATGTAGTGAAATGCTTGGACAACTGCTTGTGACCTAAAGAAAACAAAAAAGGAAAAGGCTATGAATAAGATAGGAAATAAATATGAAAAATTAAAAAGGGTAAATTTAACTAGGAGGGA
>NW_005187448.1:1417738-1424771 GCF_000239375.1 Pundamilia nyererei
GTCGGACTGGAGCTCTCTGCCCTTTACCAATCCAGCCACGGGCCCATCCATCTGGCCCATCAAGACTCACTCTCATTTCATCAGTCCATAAAACCTTAGGTATTGAATTGCATATAAATGTCCTTTAATTTCTGAGGAATTTTACAGTGAATCTGGCTGAAACCTGGCACACAGGTACAGTAGGTGTCCCAGAGGAGGGATGTGCTGAAAGTTGGACCTCAACTACTCAGGATGATTTTTAATGAATTTCTGACATTTCCATAATTGTATTGACTGTATCGGGCTGTTTTATTGTAATTTGTGTGCGCGCATGTGCGTGCGACTGTTCGCGCGCGTGCACGTGTGCGCGGGTATAGGCTTTCAATCGGCACATAAAGCGAAAAGGCGCTACCGTAAAGACCGTAAAGACTGGTGTAAAAGCGCAAGGAAATTTATGCGGCGGATAGGAGGCGGCTGGTTTGACCGCGGCTCACAAATGACGGCTCACTTTACCGCGGTCTTGGACCGGCAAAAGTGACCCGAAACAGGCGCTCTGGTGGAGTTACTTTGTGTGTGTGTTTATAAGTAGTTTTAAACCTTGTGATCCACAAAACAGCATAACAGTAAAATAAGAACTGACTGCTCAGTGCGGAGCAGCGGCTTCGCTCATGCGCGATTCATTTGCAGTTTGGACGCATAGGTGTGAACATCTCCTGCAGCTGGGGGAGGACTATCCTCCGCCCGTGAGCGCTTTAGCACGGGTGAGGTGCCCACGGCAGCACCGCTGCTTGTTCAGAGCAACACGCTCTTTCACGTCAAAAAGTCGTCATAAACAAGTCTCCAATAACACCAGAAAAAGTCGCCAGATTTGTCGCTTTTTTAGAAAAAAAAGTTGCTAAGGGGTCTGAAAACTCGCTAAATATAGCGACAAAGTCGCTAAGTTGGCAACACTGGTTTTTCTTTTACAAGAAATAAAAAAAAAAATTAGACCACCACCGGACTGGTAACTACCAAAATCATTTCTTATGTTAGCGTGGTTAATCTACCGGTGTGAACGAGGATTTGCATCAAAATTATATTATAATGCTAAAGTATAATTATTGTTGTTATCCATGCATTTTTAAAGCTGAAAAAAAAAATTAGGGGGCAATGAGGGAATTGATGTACATAATATAAAAGATAGGCTACAAAGAAATGTTGTCATGGTGTCATTTGTCTCTTTCTCCTGCAACTACAATTCCAAATAAACCTTCTGACGTGTGATTTCTACCTTCGTGCATCTCTCACAAGAAAGGAAGAACAGAGTTGGAGGAGAAACATGACTCTACATCACAGTGGCTTTATTTTAGATCGAGGCAGTGGTTGTTAATGCACTTACATTTAATGGGGAATCATGAGAACACACATTTCTCTCTACTGATATTTTATCTTGAGCTGAACATTTTGCTTAGTCTCAGTCCCAGCTGTGCATTTGTTGCTTTCTCTCTACTTGCAATATCTTTAAGCGCTTTCAGAGCAGCAGGCATTTCTGGCTGCAGCTCCAGCAGTTTCCTAAATGCCTGTTTGGCCTCTTCCAATTCATTCACAATCTGGCATGCTTTCCCCAGCCGGTACCAGGCTTTGGCACAGCCGGGTTCCAGCTGAGTGGCTTTAGCAGCATTGGCCTTAGCCCGCTCTGGTTGGTTCAGTTTTAGCTGGCACAGGGACAAGTTGGAGTGGAGGTCAGCTTTCATTTTGTTGAGTTCTTCAGCTGAAGGATCAAGTGTTTCCAGAGTTGCTTCTCTCTGCTCCTCAGCTTCATACTCCCATCCCTTTTTCGCCACATCTCTAACGTGATTACAAAAAGTGATGACTAGTTTCATGGCCTTGCTGTAGCTGTCCGCGGCCCCCCACAAATCCTCGCTCCTGAATCTCACTCCGCCCGTGTCCTTGTGTGACTTGACCCATTCCCATTTTTCACCAGGAGACATCTCCCAGGCTTCCTTGCCTGGTGTGAAAGCTTGCAATTCCACTGTGGCAAAAAAGGGAAGGCTTTCATCTGAGGGTCGTGGAACAGCAGCATCTGGTCCAGTTTCCAAAGGAGAAAGCTGTATCTGGGTAGCAAAATACAATGTTAAGACCTTTCATCTTTACACGGTTGACAGTTAAAAACAAAACCAAGGAGAAACACGACAGAGCATCGGTCATTTAGCCATCACGATTTCATCAAGAAAGATGAAGGGAAAGATCATTTAAACAAAACAGTATTTACACAGGTTGAGAGAAATGTGTGTTTTAGGATGAGCTATCAAATGATGGTCAGCCAGAAATTAGAGATCAATTTGAGAAATTGGAGATATTAATTTAAGTTACAAAGAGTACTTTTAAGGTGTTCGGGGGGAGAAGACAACAGAAGGAAATTTTACTTTAAGCATCAGCTAGCTAGGACAACACAAAGATTAATGAGTCCAACGGTTAGGAGTATACGACTGTGGAAGTCTTCATTATAATTTAAAGAGTTGTATAAATTTATATTGTTTTAAAAAGTGTTACATGTCTAAAACGATAACTCAATATGAAGAATGTGAATGAAATTGGAGTTAATTGAAAAAGGATCCATTAGTTTTTTGCCTCGTTTATTTTATATATATATTATTCTGGTATATTCTGATTGGAAATGTGTTGTTAGGACCGGAGATAAATGTTAATGTTAGTTTGTTCCTTGATTTTTGGTGCCCACTTGCAATATAAGTTGGATTGTAGATAGGCAGCAGCGTTTAATAAGAATATATTCTTCTTCCTGCTGCTTTTCACACGTGGTTGCAGTGCTTTACTGATAGAAAGTGTGGTTGGTTTGTCTGAAAGAACTAACTGTGCAAACTGTTGACCAAGTGTGGAATAAATAAATAAATAAGAAACACTGTGGAGGTCAAGCAGTGCCAAAATTAAAGAAATTAAATACATCTATCAATAAGGGGCAAATGTGTCACAAATTAATTAATGCTGAAATAATTAATTAAATTTCAATTTATTAAAATATCAATTAATTTTATTTTACACATATTTAATTATTTGTCTATTTAATTCATTTTTTCATGGCTCCTTTGCTGCAGGGAATCAAGAAACAATTTAAATCATCACTGCGGCTCGTCAACTGACCCTGACGTCTGATTGGTTATCATTTACTGCAAGCTAAGATTGATCCCAGACTTGATACAGTGGACTTGGAGACAGATAGCCCAGAATGCATATAGTACAGAATACAAACTGTAAAGAAAGTTTTCAAATACTCCTGTTTCTGTGACACCAAATACACTTTAAGCTTTTCTTATTTCATGAAGTTTACATTTATTTTTTCTGCCTCATCCATCAAAAAACAGAATACTGAAACAAAGACTTCAATACTCAGTTAAATCTTACCTCACACTTCTCCCCAGCTCTCATTCCCTCCAAACACGCCTCTGTGATATCACACTGACCATCCCCCAGCCTCAGTGTTGTCCAGTCACCCAGTGGGACCTGCAGCACAGAGTCTTTACACCTCACAAAGGGTGTGGTACCAGATTCAGTAAGTTCAGCGGTGAACGGATCAGGCTGGGCTGGCAGCTTCTCACCTGTTTTTTCACATGCTACATTCTCTGCTTCATCATTGTTAGCTTTGAGACGCACTCGGACTCTACACAGCGAACCCAACCTTGGACAATTATTTGATGAAATTGCTGTAAGATACAAAGAAACATTTGTTAGCTGGAGTAAAGAAAACTCATTCATTATAACAAGGAACAAATGAGTATCATACGTGTTACACCTGCTGGATCAGAAGCTGTCTGCTGACTGTTTAGACACTTTTGGTGGACCTTCCAGAGGCCTCGGGGACACACAGAGACCCAGGAGGTGTTGCAAACGCTATCATGATCACTTTCAGTATGTAGTGTTTCTGGAGGGTAATCGGGCTCCATCACTGGATAAAATAATAAGAAAGAAAAGTTTACCACATGTTATGTTCATACATTCATTTAAGACAATAAACAGCTTTGTAAGGTCACATGACACGACCATCTTTATTCTTCAACATAGCTCGAAGTCTGTTAGCCAAGCTTTTCTCATTTCTTTACTTTTTCAGGAACATTTGTCCAGGTTTCTTACAGGACATTTAAAGCTCTTCTCTGGATGTTGGCTGCTTTTCAGAATACTTGTGTGTTTTTCCATTTAGGTATGCTTTTAGTGCTTTGCAGTGTGTTTGGGATCATTGCAATTCAGAAAAATGAAGCTGTTGTGAATCAGATCCTTTCAGCATGATAGCGCACGATGGATCTAAATCTGACTGTACTTTTTTGCATTTATATTTCCTTCAATTTTGAGAAACTCACAACACATCGTGTCTCAAATGCCGCAAAAAACCATTACCGAACCCTCACCGTGTTTTATAGATGGATGTGGACACTTACTGCACCTCTCTCAGGCTCTGTGTCAGGGCTTTGCTGGATGCAACCTTTGCATGATTCTTTTTAAGGACACACTGCAAGTCCATTAGATTTAAGCAACCATACTGTTATTACTGCAATGTTACAAAGCTGACTGTTGACAACAATCACCAACAGGTCAGGGATATTCAACTAAGCGTCGCCAATACTACTACTGATAGATAGCACTGTTTTAGCTAGCACGCACATTAACACGCCCCAGTAACGTTAGAACGATAACTAGCATCAGGTAGCTATCGTGCAAGTCCACAGGACCTGAATTTAACTATTCTACATTATACGAGCGATAGTCAGTTGGTGCCTATAGCTCACAAATGTCCAACTTACCTCATATAAATGCATAAAAGTTGGTATCTGCTATTCCAATAATCTAAAAGAAATAAAGATGGCAGATTACCAGTGATGACACGAAAACAAACACCTTACAGTGATCGCTTTCTTCTTCGCTTTCTGTTAGTGCGGCTTCTTCTTCTTTGTGTGTAGTGGCGGATGAAAGGCAACTGCTATGTTCCGCCCCCTACCGCACTGAAGTATATTTATGTTGGCTGTTTCAGCGATAGCCGAAATGTAGGCCCCTTTACGCGCCCTCGTGGGCCATGAAGGTATTGCAGGTGGGCAAAAACCCTGCAAATATCACCTGCTCATATACTTCAAATGATTACAATGAAATAGTTTTTATTACTTTTTTTAGTTAATAAAATAATGTCAATATTACATGCTTCAGATCATCAGGCAAATTTTAACATTAGACAAAGATAACTGGAGTATTTACAGAATGGAGTTATCATAATTGGAAATGACTATGGCAAATATAAACATGCAAATAGATTTTTTTCACAGGATTGTATGTCTGGCACATTTCTGAAGTTCACATCTCAGAAAGTTGTTCACCCCAATGTTCAGCACAAAGTTACGCCCATGCACTGGTGTCCCTGGGAGGACCAAAACATTTGAATTTTGAATACTACTAATCGGTCAGAAATACAAAACAATGAGGTCATACCATTAAGGAAAAAGTTGATTGGTTAAGTCATAAAAAATTGGATTGATTACCCCCCCCCCAAATCATTGATATTTCACAATTGTCATAACAGTAGGATGATGCACAGGATTTGAGAATTGCACCAAAGCAACTCAGAATGTTAGAAAATTGTAAAGACATAACTTTCCAGTAGGGGTCGCCCTCTCACCAGCAATATAACACAGCTGTGATCAGTACAGTATGGGCCACATTGTAGAACCGTGCCCTCTTTATTGACCAGCTGAATGTACTTTAGTTTCAGTTTGTTGCAATGTGATGTTTTTTAAATCGTGCATAAACCCTGTCTGCATGAATTCAGAGTCAAAGAAAGGGAAAAAATGCTTTGTTTCACTGAATACAAAAGGCCAGTCCATTTCATTGTGCTTATAGTACACTCTTTTTTTTTTTACTGTAGAGGTAAAAGTCATGGTGAAAGTTACCCCCATATAAAAGTTACCCCATGTTGGGGCACTTACATAGTGGCGAGCATGTAAAGTCCACACTGAAGGGCTCCAGTGTGCCAGTGAGTTTGAACCGAGGACCTTCTTGCTCAGAGGTGACACCCTGCCACCATCCCACCGCAGTGAGAGGAGATACATATGAAAAGTTCTGGTTGCATTCTGAAGTGAGCTGTTGTCCTGCTGACTGTTGCATGCTTATGAAATGGCTTAAAAACATGAAAAAATGAAGCTGTCATTATACATTTATGACAACAAAATCAAAAGTGCGTCATCTAACTCACCATCTTTTCTGGTTTTCTCACACACAAACCAGAACCAGAAGCAAAGCTTCTTTAATCTTTCTCCATCCGTTACCCATTCCAATTCTTTCTCTTAACTCTCTTCGGATTCTGGTATTGACCCTCTCCTTCAACCCCCCTCACCTTCCTATTGGCTCCCACTGACTTCCCAGCTGGCCTCTTGTGAAACATCCCTGTGGGTAAGTTCAGAAGCATGTATCCCAGGCCGCTCCACGTTCCCTAGAAGGGCGGTAAAACCGGCTTCGAGTTGGGTTCCAGGGAACAGCTGCAAAATCAGGAGCCAGAGCTGAGCACTGCCAGGAGGGCTGGTACGACTTCGGCTCGCCTCTCCGAGGGGTTCAACATGCGTCATTCAGGGAAAAGGTGGAATATGACAGGTGAACAAAAAAAGACAAATCTGCCGGGAAAGAAGAGATAAAAGAGAAAATCAGAACAAAGGAAACAGAGGATAGATGGTCTCCAGAGAACAAGAGAACACCTGCATTGTTTGTGTATGTGTGTTTATTTGTTAACTTATTTGTTAACCTCTGATTATTAGCAACAACCCCCCACAGTGGGTGTACACAGGTTACTTTTTGCCCCACATTTTATTTGTTCTGTCTGGTCATCCTAGACTGAAGCTCATCAACACTGTGCATTGATGAGAGAATCAGTCTGCCAAGCCCCAAAACTTAATTTCCCAACCATAAACGCTATGCATTGATCAGGTCTAGCATTCTGCTTGTGTTTGTTTTTTTCCTCATGAAAGGCTAGCTCGCCTGTAATCCCTCTATCACACATTCCCCAACACTCTCTCGCACACACACACAC